>NC_134040.1:32024220-32357553 GCF_965140245.1 Athene noctua
TAAAGGCTCACAGAGAAACAATTTCCTAGGAAAAATGTGAGGGATAATGTTTGTGTAATTGCCAATTTCCAAAAGAAAAATCAAGTTAGATGGAGAAACACAAACTTGTCATTTCACACCAGGAAAACTGAAGTTTCTAAACCTGAAAATCAGTGGTTCATTCGGGGAAATTTACCCTAGGGAAAAGTCCACATTAAAAATGATCCAGCACATTTTGGGTTACCTGCAGTATCTCAAGCCTTCAACTCCAGAATAGAACAAGGCCAGAACATCTGATTAGCAAGTCCGTGAAATACCTAACTGTTCTGCAAGAAGTTTCCCACAACTTTTGTGAAATGCAAACTTGATACCTGAAACCACTTTAATTTAAATGAAGTAGACACAAAAGCAGAACACCAGCAAAAAACTTGTCTGACCAATAATCAGTCTGAGACAGGTACTATAATCAGAAGCAGATTATGTACATACCAATTACGTCATGACATGCCCACAACCTTGGTGTAGGTTAAACAGCTGCTTCTGGATTTACTTAAGATCCCACAACAGAAGCATATGGAAAACAAAAGTGATTTTTAGTTTCTGATAAAGTTAAAAAATATTACAAACTTTTAGCTTTTATTGAAAATTAAATATATTAGCAAAAGCAAGATTTAAGAAATATTTTACAAATGATTTACATACAAGAAAGCCAGTATCAGACATATTCACAAATATGCAAACCTTTAATTACAAAAAGTACCTATTGGCAGCATGATGCTAACCTTGCCACTGCAGTGTGCTCTACTGTTGATATGAATAAGGCATAGAACTCACATAAAAAGTTCAAATAAAACTTTAAGCTTTTAAATCCTGGATGCCCAATCCCCAATACACACGCACACTCTAAGAGTTCTTCTTCTAAACTCTATAAACTTAACTGTGTACTCTGGAAGAACAGCCAGCCTGAAAAGCCCAGTAGAAATTTAACTGGTACTAGCATTTAGTTTTCAGTTTCCTCTTTAACATGTACAGGCCTAGGTATGTAAACCATATTCACAGTTTAAGTATTTTTAGACAGAAGTACCCTTTTTTTGTGTTTTTTGCATTTGTTCCTTAAAATTGGCTCTCAGTTCAGCATACAGTTCATAATGTCACCTGTTTTGTGATGCATACATTTACAAGATAACTTAAAAATCTGTGCCATATTCATGGTCAAGATAATTCAACAAGAGTAGTAATATCCAACAGTGACATTCAATACTATATTTCAAATAGTTGTGCAAACAGCAAAAGAACAGTTGTATGAGGCAAACATTTGCAAAACCTTTAATACCTGCTCAATGTTGTAAACCTGGACTGTCAGCCTTTAGTCCTGCACTTCCCACAGCTTTAAAAAGTCAGTGGCTAAAATTATCAAGTCTCAAAAAGGTTCTCTTCTACATAGTGCAAATTGTAATGTAGATAACGTGAAAAACATATCTAGCTGGATTGACTTTGTGCAATCGCCAGTGGTCTTCTCTCATAGTTGAGGAAAGTGTGCATTCAAAGAACCACATGGTTCAGGAAGTTGGGAGGGTGGGAGGGAGAGAGAAAAAGCAGTTCCATTACACTTCTCAAACCGGTGCTAGATGTGCAAAGGCAGCAAAAATTCCAGCTGCTACTACAACCAGAACAGAGTAACTTTTCAGGAAGATCCAGGCGGTTAGTCACTTGGACTGGTCTCTAGAAAAATACGTGAGTATATGCTGGATTTTTATCAGACGGTCTTTTAAAGACATCATGGAGAGAACTGACAGCTGATATCTGGGGTCTACTGGGAGAACAGCTAGAAGCCACCAACACCAAGCAGGACCATTGGGCATTGCCTAAAAATAAAAGATAAGTTGGTTACCCATAACCAATGTAGTATAGTGGACTAACACAAAGACATCAAAAGTCAAAGCTGCTAATGACAAAGACTAGGTTAAAGTTTGATACTAACTAGAGAATTCCAGATCCATGAGTTCAGAGGGGTTCTGAACAGATCTCTTCTGATCCCTCCCCAGCTGAGAACTCAAGTAAAGTACACTTCAACCAAGTTTGATAAAACAAGTATTTTTAAAGACAACAAAGGAAGTTCATAACTTTCTTGGGAAAAGATGGCTAAGTATAGGACAGTCACCTAATAACAAATCTCCCTGATAAAAAATAAATCCATTAACTGTCATGCTATTCTTAAGGCTTGAATATTCTTGAATCCTAACATTTTCATTATAATTGTCTTTGTTATACATGAAATATTCCTCTATCACCTCCCAATTCCTCTCCCTTCTCATTACCTCCTAGACAGAGCAGGACTACCTAATCAGTTTTTTCAAAATTGATAAAACACACTATGTAAGTTTTTCCTGTAATTTATTCAATTCCCTACACCAAAAGCCTTAGATGTCATGTCCAGAATGGACATAATACTCCTCAGCAGAGGTCCTATCACTGCAGAGACAGATTACCTCAAATGACTTGCAAAAAATACATATACATCATGGAACACTCCAGGATGACATTTCCTACCTTGCATCTGTATCACACCGTTGACACATTTACGTTCTACTGCAAATCTCATGTACATACTCACAGTATTGCTGCCCTGCTAATTATCCTGGTTTTGCACACTTACTCCTCTTCCCTAGTATGTTGCTTTAAATCTGTTTTTTTTTTTTTAATTAAAATTGTCCTAAAACCACTTCTGAACTCATGCACTGGCCTCCACAGCTTCTACAGTCCTCCCAGATTGGCTAATACAGTTTCCTAAAAGTGTGTAGCAGATGGGTGAAGGACAGGCTCTCATAAGAACCCACTTCATATGTACTTTCACTTTCAAAGACAAATTTAACGTATTTTTAAATGTTCATTTTTTCCAGCCTTGACTCACTCAGGATCTCACCAGCCTTCATTAATTGTTTATAACCACCATTAAAACAGATTGCTGAAGCTAGTTTCTTAAGAAACATTTGTCAAATCCTAGCAGCTGCAGCAGTTCTTGGCACTAGCTCAGAAAGGAGGAAAGTGGTATTTGTGATTACCCTTTTGCCAAAGATTGCCGCCTGAGTGTGTCACAAGGAAGAAATTACAGGTGTTTTTCCATCTGAATTCTAACAGCTTTACACAAAACACTTTAAAATGCCACTGTAACTCAAAGTTTATTAGTTTTATCTCAACAGCAGCATATCATCCTTTCCTGCAAAAACTGCTAACAATGACAGAGTTGCCTTTTGCTGCTCATCATAAGAGAAACAAGATGCAAACCTTATTGCCTTCAAAGTTCAAAAAAAAGTGGGTTTTTTTCTTTTTATGTTTAACAGTTAACAGGGTTTTTTTTTTAGAAATAAGCACCTAGTCATTGATATTAAATGATGTCTCACCTGTATATTTTCCTCCCTGTCAGGCATTGGCCCAAAGTGCTGAAGAATTTGAGTGCGAAATTTGTTTCTTAAGTTTTGGAACCAACTGCAGGCCTGATTGTAAACAAAATTGTGAAGTTCTCTCAGTTTCTTTAGTTCTTCTTCATCAGCAACCTATAGGAGGAACGTTATGAAAATATCATTAGAGATAAAGAAATAAGGCATTTAAGCTACAATCAAGAAACATTTGATTTCAACTATATTTAGACACATATTTCTTGCATTCTAAACCTTGATTGCTAATGATTGAATAGTAAAGATAACCTGTGATATTTTAAAAAGTTACAGCTTCAAACTATTGTTCAAACAAAACCCACAGTATTACTTTGTTGTTTTATGATAATAAAAAAATGAAGCTAGCTTCCATTTTTTCACACACTGACACTGAATCTTCTAGTGGTCTGGGGATCTAAAAATTTGAAATGGACCTCTCAAAAACAAATCAAGCAAAAATCTTGAGATATTAATACAAGTATTTAGACAGCATGCTGGATACCTTAATGTCTTCCAAATATTCGATGTCTGCAGTGCAATAACCATCTTTCATCCCTCTCCGTAAAACTCTAAATCTCTTTCCACCAACTGTATCAACAACAGACCGTCCATCAGGTAGAAAATGAACATTCCTAATTTGCAGCATGCATCCATAATCTGCAAAACTAGAAAAGACACCTTGTCAGTAATGCAGTTACATGCTTCTGAAAGGCCATTTTTTATAATTAAAAAAGAAATAAAGAGATGAGAAGCTTAGAATTAGGATGTAAACCTACCCATTCTGAGAATCACTTATACACATCCCGAACTGTTTAGTTCCAGTTTCTATACTTCTGCGAATCATTAGTCGGTATCTTGGCTCAAACACATGTAGAGGGCAAGGCACAGTAGGATATGCCATAGTGCAAACAAACATTGGAACATTCTTGGTCAAGCTTCAAAAGAACATCAAAAGAAATATGTGGATTAAAAATATAAACGCTGAACTATGCCAAGACAGTACATTTTTTTCAGTATGTTTGCTATATCCGAGGTTATGAAGCACTCTTTTAAAAGTTTAATGATAAGCACATTCTAGTAACTTTCATAACCAATAGAAACACATACTATTAACAGTGACTGAATACCTATGTACTGATTTGAATACATACTGGACAATAAGCCTCACAGTTAGTTAGTATCCAGTCACTGAATGAAGGTCTTTGTTTTGGGGACAGGAGCATTAGTTACTTTTTTCCTTTTTGTTTTAGTTTGAGTCATACAAGCCATTATGCCCTCAGAGTAACAGTTTTCCTGGAACTAAAAAGGTGTAGCAGTAACTACATAGTAGCTAGGTCACCATTTAGATTATTTGCAGTGATGGACTCCACATGATGCAACCCAGGGTATAATTTTTACCTTGCAGTATGCCTCCACAGAGCTAACTGAAAAAACAAAACTTTTTTTTTCATGCTTTTTAATCAAATATGTACAGCTGATAATGGATACAAACAAGTTATCATGAAAACATTACCTGGTATTTAATATCAATACCTTTCAGACTATAAAACACAACTGTAATGTATGGATTCTGCATGAGCTATAGTTTTGGATAGTTTTCCAACATTCATAACCACAATACATGATGCTTTATGTATATGAAGAACTCTACTAGAAATGAACATCAAGATTACAAAAAAAAATCCCAACAGTTTCTTTTCATCACATCTATTTTAACACAATTAATGTCTGTGATGAACTTCTCTGAAATTCAAGTATCTAAGACTCTGCAGCCAACCCAAGAGGGCAATTCCATTAACAGCAGCAAAGCTAAAACTGAAGCTCCACGACAGTGCTTTCAGAAAAAGAAACAGAAGAGCAAACATATTTTGTAGAGACTTAAGAGCCTCACATTGCTACTATCAAAGCATGATTTTTTTTATTTCCACGGCAGTTAAAAAAGTTAATTTTCTAAAATACACATTTAACACATCAAATGAACATGTCTTTATACGCCTTCTTGCTCCATAATATGCCATTATTAATAATCACAAAAATGATAAAGCATTTCTAAAAAGGATTTCCATACTAATCTCTCAAGTTTTCTAGGTAAGATAGTAAGCTTACTTGGAGTGTTCAGCAGTTTCTTCAGCATGAATTCTTTTTCTCTCATATAATTCATCAGACAAATATTTCATTATTAATTCCTCCAGCAGTTCTGTGATGCTGTATTTTCTGCTTGCAAGGTACTGTAAGCAATTTAAAAAAAATATTATTATTTCTTTTCATATATACATTAACAAAAGACTTGAGAAAATGCAGCTTTTATTTAAAACCAGAATATATGAATCGTGTCATAAATGAGATTTAAATCTATGAAAACTTACAGCTCTGAAGTTGTTATGGTTCATTACATAACACCTGATGTTACTCTAATATTTGAAAATGAGATTCTCTATTTTAGTTCTTAGTGTCTGACAACATGAGTGTCTAACTCAGTTTGTACTTCTATGCTTACCAGAGGCAGAATTGACTTCCCAGGTTATACAGCCATACAAATAAGCGTACAGAAATCAGAGGTTTTACTGAATAATTACCAAAGTCTACAAATACTCATGATTTAATTACCCCATTAAAGTACATGGTCATAGAAACATAAAACATAAGACCCTGAGGCAAACCTAACCAACTGACAAAGTTTGTCTCAAGTTTTTCCTTTCTAGCAGCAATTCATAACCCAAATAAATCAAAGTTGTAGGGTTTAAGTGAAATAGTCTTTAAAATACAGTACTGGTATTTGTGGGCTCTACTGAGAAACAGTACCTCTTTCAAACTCTCCTTACAGAGTGGACACTGAGGAGCATGGTCTAAACACCGTTCCAAACAACCTTTGCAAAAAGTATGTCCACAAGGGGTTGTCACTGGCTCATAGAATAGCCTGAAACAAAGTTATTAGAAGTTAGATGCTATGGGAAGTGTGTGTTTTGCTAAAAAAGTCAGTGATCGACCTCTTTAATTTTTAAGACTTGTTATACCATAACAAAGCAGAGAAAAAAATTAATCCCATGTCTCCTTATTCTACTTTTTCCCCTATTCTGCAGCTTGTTTCCATTTACCACCACACCACTCATTTCTTTTTTTCTGATGAATCTGGACACCTGTCAACACTAACTATCTAAACATTTATCCCAACAAACAAAGATATTGGTCTCACTACACAGAGATTCAGAATATGCAGAATTAAGATTCTTTGAGGAGCTAAGTTGTTTTAGTAACAGTATTACATACTCATAACTACGGACAGTCTAGTGAACACCATATGTTTCAAGGTATTTATTCTGAAAACCAAGACAACTCAGTAAGAGCTTTCAAATACACCAGCTACATTTAAACAGACTAACATTCTGAAGTATTTAAATCTCCTAGTCAAATATGAGGTTCACAGACAATACTGCTAAGCATTAGTCTTCCCGAAACAAGAAACAGTTTTATTGAATGAAAAAAACCCCTAACATTTAGCCACAAGTGTCCTTTTAAGGTTACCAGTTAATAATGCCAAGTTTAATTTAAAAGGCAACTTGATTAAAATAATGCTGTATTATAGCACTATAGCAATCAACAAATTTTTATAAGCATTTACCTGCATGGGTAGGGGAAGGCTGAAAAATTATTGACTGACACCAGAACTCATCACAACCTGTAAGTACCTCACTTTATATGTGTAACAGATATGTGGCCAAGCATCTATAACAAAAATACTGAATCAAGATAAAATCTTACCTCATACATAGAGAGCACTCAAAGTCTGATACATCAATCAAATCCCCTGGAATTGTTCCAAAAGCCAATGTCATGTCTCTTTTTGTACTTTCTAAGGAAAAGCAAGACAGAATAAGCCTTCAAAGACAGACACAAGACAGTAAATACTTTACATTTCAAAGTAAGTGACTGTTTACCTCCTTGCTTTTTGTGTTTGTTTCTTCCATCTTCGCATACAACTGTATCCTGTTCTGAAAAGGAAAGCTTTCTCTTCAACAAAGCACCTTTTTCTTGGCCAGAGAGAAGGGGTTCAGAAGACACTCTCTTTAAGCCATCTTCCTTGGCAAGGTCTTTTGTTGAATTAAGAGCATGGGCAGACTGTGCACGATTTAAGCTTCCACTGACAGGCTCCAGTACATCTGATCCTCCTAAACTCTACAACCATAAGATGAACTGTACTTAGAGTCACAGAAATCTAAGTATGTAAGATGTGAGCATGCAGAGATATATAAGCCAAACTGATACCCACAGTTAGTTCACTAGTTAACTAGAGAAACTGGTAAGTCAAGACAGCACTCAAATTTGTTCAGCATTAACAATTTAAAAATCTCCGTGTGCTTCAAAGAGAAGAAAATCTGTATTTCTCTTTATTTTGAAAGCACCAATATCAAATCTCAGTACCTTCTAATAAGTAGTTCACTGGAATGAGGAGTCTAACACCCCAAATGAAAACACATTACTCCCAAATCACAATTCTTTTCTTCCAATTCAGCCAATTAAAAAAAGTCAGCATTTAGGCTGGAAAGTAAGTATGACAAGTAAGGGTATCAGAATGTCTGATGTTTGTATATCAGCCAAAGAGAAAAGTTATCTTGTAGTTTTTCTTACCCGCTCAGGACAAAGCTGTAAGTTGCAGTAAGATTCAGTCACCTCAGAACTAAGTATAAAAGGTTTATTTCGAATATGTGGTGAATTCCAAGCAGATTCCTTCAGACTCTCTCCTAACTTCTCTGGTGACAGCACATCACACAACGTCTAGAAAACAAACAGCTAAATAATTCACAATAATGAAAAAGGATCTAGGCATAGCTTTATTATAAAACTAAATACCAAAACCGAGAATTTAATCTCTATCAAGTAATACTCATAAAGCTTTATTTAAGCAGTAACTGATAAAGAACAGTTGAGAACAACCAGAAACCTACATACCGAAATTACTAAAAAGAAATTTATCTAGAAATCTCTTCTACTACAAGTGAGTGAGCTCTTCAAACAGAGTGAGACATTATCAATTCAGTACCATGCAGCTTTTTTATTATCAAAGAAAAACTGTTGTGCTCTTGGCCCGAAAGAGTTCAACTTCAAACATTTAACTTGCTGCCAGTATTCCAGACTTTCATTTAGTAATTCCAAACACAGCATATGTACTTTTAAGCATGTACTGAAAAAGTATACATTAGGACTATCTCTTCAACACCGTATGCTATATATCTTGAAAGGAACTTATCCTGCCCCTGAACCTTCTTTGTATGTAATGAGGATTTTTGGATGCTCAAAGTCTACCGTAATGGGAGCTTTATAAAGGAATCAAGACAGAGATAATAATCCAGTTTCATAAATAAAATTACCCTTTCTACTTCTAGCTTGGCTGGAAGAAAGTCCTCATCAAGGGCTAAGCACTGTAGAAATAGCTGTAAGGCATCACCTACAAAGCCAGAGTCTTGCAGCACTTTTCCTTTCCGGAAGTAGACCTGAAAATAGATAGCGCAAAGACTTTTCTAGAGAGTATGTAGAACTGCAGTATTCATCTTACAGGCATTACAATAGAGTAGGTATTAGAACCCTAAATGACGAATATAGCTCTTCAACAGACTTTAGCCGTGCACAGTGTGAATGAACTATATGCCTTGTCTAACATACATCCACTACAGTGCTCAAAAAGAGTCATGGGATAGGCTGGTGTTAGTCTTCTTCCAGTTAATTTGTTTCGGCTTACAGAAAGCCTGACTAGTGCTGAATTCACAAAAGGCCTTCATTTCCCCCTTCTGTGAGCCTTTGGAGGGGAAAAAGAGGGACACAAAATGCAAATTACTATGTAACTTTGTATAACACAGGATACCCTTTCTGCTCTCTGTTTTATTAAAAGCCTTATGGTTCCAGACTGTAGGACAAGGGTAACTACAAAGAAAACAATCCACACAACCATGCATCCCTCACATACATCTTAATCTATGTTCTTAACACAAAACAATGCACTTTTGGAACTGCTTGCTCCAACTATATTTTACTCTTGAACACTACACAGAAGGTAGAGGAAAATAAAATTCTGTATATTATTTTCTCTGGAAAAAAAAAAAAACCAGGAGAAAAAGACTACTGAATTTGGCTGAGCCTACCTATAACTATATGATGTTGGAACTAAGAAGTCCCTTATCCAACATCTCAATGTTAATAAGTTGTATTTGCAGTAATATAAATCCAAGTTAGAGAAAAAAAACCCAGTTATCTAACAAAAGTTTGGTAAAACAACAATATCTACCTGTATATGAGATTTTGTATAATGACCAGAAACTGAACTTTAAAAAAAACAAAAAAACCCCGCAAAAAAAACACCCCCAGAGTGCAGTTTCTACAGAACAACTGCCAGTACTAACAGTAGCATCTGTTAAAACAAGTCTGTAAGACGAGGGCATGCCTCATCATTGATGGATTTGGGCTGTTTTATTAACATGTATCCTGAAAAATGAAAGTATGCTAATCTTCCTCTTATAGAGAGTTTATTTTCCTACAGAGGTAAGAATTGTTAGAGGAATCCATCAAACTAAGCTCAGTTAAGTGAAGTGAGGTTTCTTTCCAAACATACAAAAAAAAAAAGTAGACAGTACAACCAATGCTGAGAGGCAAAAAGTAGGATGCTTTCTGAATTTGCAGTAGTCACAGAACTGCTGAACACAGGAGATGCCGAGACAGCAGCAATTATCTTCCCTTTTGTGGCAAGATCTTGCTGCTCCTTGCTGTGCTCAGAGTTTAGCCAGTACTGCAATATGCAGTATCTTACACTTCTGAAGGCCAGTAACTGCCCAGCTGTCTGCACTGTTTGTAAAGCTCAGTTCCCACGGTGTTTCTTTGGGCTTTCCAAAGAAAAACTTTCCAAGCTAAACAGTAAAGTGTTTAATAAAAAATAACAAACAAAAATCCCAAACACCAGCTTTTACAGGTTACATCACCATAAACTATCCCAACTCCAAGGATATTTGTCAATCAGCTCTAACCTGCTGTACCCATCAGCCTGTCTCATAAGTAACTATTTTAAGATTCCTTTTAGCATTTTGCATGTCTTACAAGATAACATTTAAGGTAGCTGACATAGGTTCTTAACTTTATGTGAGCATAATTTAGAATTTATTAATTTTATAGATAAACAGAGATCATATCAACTTACCTCTGGCCAATTTGGCATTTTAGAAATAACAAAATTTAGATCTTCTATGGCTGTTTTGTATTCTTGGAGGCCAACATATGACTCAGCTCTGTAAATTCTTAGCATAAAGTCACTGGAATCTGAAAACAAAAAGTAACATTTTTAGTGATATAGAAATTTGTGGGATTTAATTAGATATGCTTTCATAGTGATATTTCATAACCACTTTTGGGTGCCATACTTTCAAAATTACTGGAGTGCATTCTCCCACACCCACCAGTGTTTGGGTAATAAAAGCAGCCCTAATTCCAGGCTCATGTCTTTCAAGCTAAAAATCAGATTCTGGACCCTCTAATGTATCTTGCAGCAACAAGAAAATATATTTTAGAAGATCTAACACTGAAGCTGACAGAACAAAGTATTGCTCAGTACTGCTGTGACAACAAAAACTGAGAACTAGGTAGACTGTAGCTTTACAGTACACCCATTCAAAACCACAGAAAACTGGGAATTCACCTCACTTGTATTAAAAAGTCCAAATATTACAAAGTTTACTTTCAGTAGTTCAAACTCTTCTTTAGTCTTCTTTAGACTGTCATTTGTTTCTATAATACCCAACCCCTTCCAACTATGGCTGGAGATACAGATGCTGCTTTCACAATGCACCCATCTGGTAAGTACCAGAAGTAGGCTTTATCACTGTGTGGTCTGAAGAGATGGCCAATACCAGCAAGTCTTTAAACACAAGCTGACGGTCCTACTGTAAGCAGTTGTACTAGTGGAACTTCTGTGATGGGAAAACACTAGTATCTGTTCAGTAAAGACTTGTCTCATGTCCAACATACAGCATTTTGCACTTTTAGTAAAGCCAACTCTTAAATGGGAAGTACACACGTCTCCATGTCACTAAAACTGGTTTTCATAACATAACTAATTGTAGTTGTTGCTTGGAAAAAAAGTCAGCACACTGCTTTGTTCTTGATTAAAAAAAAAAAAATACACCCATGTTTTTCACTGAATGAGATAAACAATTCAAACATTGGTCTATTGTAAACAATACTAAAACTAAATAGTTCTTTAAGTTTGTTTCAACAAGATTTTCCTGGGAGAGGATCATTTCAATGCGATGTTCTATCACAGTCTATTCTAAATGTCTAGTTTAAATTTTCATTATTTCCAACATTAGCTTGTTTTACATTTAAAAGCCAGACTGGTCAACAGTCCCATGCATTCCAACATATTGCTCTGTATTTAGATCCACAATGCTACATGTAAAAAGACCGTAATGAAAAAGAAAGGGTTAAGAAAAATCGAAACTCACAAGTTTTAGCCAAGATTTCACAACTGAAACTAAAGTGTCTTTCTTTTGAGTTGACAGTTTCCCTTCAAATACAAATATTCCCAAACCTGGTTCGTTTGTTTTTTATTTTAGACATAATAAAACATTTGTATTAACAGAAATCTGGAAAATTGTCTTTGACTTAAACGCCAATTCTGCAAGCAGAACAACTCTGAAGCCTGTTTTCCTGTGGCTTTGTGTTTTGTGACTGCTATAGCTTAGTAAGGAGGGAGCTCAGATCAAACTCTTCAGACCATTTTTTCTGTTGTATTTGACTCTTTGGTGTCCAGCAGAGTTAGTATTAAATCAAATTCTTTTCTTCAGGGTAGCAGCAAGTGCAGGTCTTTGTTCTCTAATAAGCTACCTATTTGCACATAATCAGAGGGAGATTATCTTTCTCAGACTTTCAACTGTATAACATGACCTGAGGAACTCTGAGCCTTCTTTTTTGGGAGGAAAGTGAGGCGTAGTTTGAAGATAAAAATGTGAGTTCAAGTCTACAGCAGGTGAACATTTTGTCCCTTTTTCAAAGAGACAAGCATGATTCTGACTGAGCTGGTACAAAACAAAGGGCTGAAGCAAGGCATTTAACTGGGACCCCAACTCTGCTGCTGAACACACACAAACACTGACAGTGAATGATCAATACATACTGGACCTGAATATTTGCAGGACCAAAGGGTCTATATTTGTATGTCCAATTTTGCAACCATAATTTAATTCCTAGGCTTTGTAGTTGTGGAAACATAATTTTGCAATGTTTCAGCATATATTTTAATGTTTGCCACCTAAAGAAAGGATGCAAAACTATTTCAAATCCTTAGATCAAAGACTAAGCAGAGCAGAAACACAATTTGTGCTTGAATTTTCAGTTCAGCACTCCCTCACTTTTAGCACACCCAAACACAAATGGTTTTAATAAAAAAGACACAAAGTCTTTTCAGTGCAGAACTGTTATTACTACATTCATAGGAAAGTATACAAATGTGTACACATAAAAACCCACTCAATACACATTCTTTTTTTATACTACTTCCAAAGCATCTGTTCCTGGCTGTCAGCATAAGCATACCAATAAACAGGCCATCTTTTGTCTATCTTGCACGCTTTTTATATGGTTCTTAATAATAGATCAAATTCCTCAAAATAAAAGACATGCACATCACAACCATTATGCAGAAAAACTTTAGGACACATTATTTATTAATACAGTACTATAGGGTCACCCCAGTGGATCAGGGGTTGGAACACACAACCCATGTGTAGAGGCCTTTCAGAGCCCAACAGCCTTGCAGAATCCAAGAGGAGGCTACCTAGAAGACTACTGAAAATGCCCAGTAGAGAAACAAGAGACAAAGGTTATAAACTGAACCAAGGGCAGTTCAGACTTGAAACAAGGAGAAACATTTTCACTATGAGGATAATTAACTTCTGAGCAGGTTACCCAGAGAGGCTGTGGAATCTTCATCCTTGCAGGTTTTTCATGATCCAACTGAACAAAAACTTAAGCAAACTGCTGTAAACTCTGCGTTTATTCTGCTTTGAACAAGAGACTGATTAGTCAACAGACCTCCTGAGGCCCACTCCAGCAGGAATGAGTCTGTGATTCAGACCAGACTCAAGCCTATGAGTTCTGTGTTTCGAGCTACTTGATTAAAGACAAACTGCATTTGTATTTTAATCCAATAGACTTTAACTAAACTGCATAATTTCAAACCCTGCAAGGAATGTATTAACCATATGAATGTTAACATTCCTCCTGTTTTTCAAAAGTCACTTTTGCACCATGGCAATTATTTCTGTCAAGATGTTTCAAGAAATGTAAGAAAGTTATGAAAAGATGCCATTTGAGTAAAGGTTTAGTGCCAATGCCTTATTTAGGACGTCAGATCGACAGTTATCAGTTTTTTAACTCTCTATCTGCATTAAAAAGAAGCAGAGATGAACTAGCAGCGAGGAAACACTGAAACAGAACATGAATAATTTTAAACATGAATACCTTTCTTATGCTACATTTTTTCCGCCTCTAAGTGCTTACAAGATTGATGATCTGGAGGAAGATAGAATGTGTACCAGCAGCTACTAATTAGTTCTCTATTGGCCTGAAATAACTTTCAATTTGTAGTTGTGAGCCCAAAGCTCTAAATTCACATTTAATGTATACCTGCGTTCTGATTCATGAAGTTCTTTAGTATCTTTACCAGAATACTTGGAATATTGATAGTTCTCAGGACTGGAGACTCAGGAAACAGTCACACAAAGAATCTTAAACTAAGCTTCTAGCACATGTACTAAATTTGAATAAAATTTTGGATAAGCATCACAGCTGGAAACTGTTCTCAAATTTTAAACCCATTTTAAAGCCAAAAATTAAGATGTAGCTTCACAAAAGGAATCAAAATTCTTTCCCCACAGATATCTAAATGGTATTGCTAAATCCATAAAAGAAAGATTAACTAGAGTCTGTAGAATTAATTCCTTTATTCTTTCAAAGCAGTTCTGAAACAAGAAACAGGACTCCTGTAAACATCTGTGATCAAGAATGGATTAATCAGTTTGTACCCTGAAGGCCACTGGGTTTTGACTCAATTTCTTCGTGAGCTGTACTTCAGAACACACAAAGAAAAAGAATTCTGCTTATTACAGTCTGAGATTTAAAATACATCAGTCACTTTCTCAGGTCACATTTATCCCATATCCTACATTTTGGAAACATCCTGCCAGATAACGTAGAATTGAAGGCCACAAGTGAACCTTTTTAAATTTGGTTGCCAAAAAGCATATAAAATATATCTGAGATTTAATCCCACCTACCTTGGAAACAGATCTAGTTCCAGAATAAATTAATGTATCTCCCCAGAACAGACTAAAAGGGATCAGACTTATGCAAGCTTTTGGTTTTTTCTCCACTACAACAATAAACGTAATACACTTAATCTGTAAAAATATTTATTCCTAAATTTCTGAACAGAAATAAAATAGCACAAATGAAACCAGAACCGCACAGGTCACCAGGTGTTCAAATCCACAGTCGAATAAAAACAACGAAGGAATCTGTCACCGGATCCACCAAGGTATATCAATCACACAAATTTGACTCCCTCTACGAAGGCTAAACTCTGAAAAACTGACTGTATCTTAAGCGTTCATAGTACCAGACATACTGCTTGTGATCGATACAGGAAGGTCTAGCAGCGTGCCTCTACCTACCGTCTTTGCACCCTCTCTCAACACTCTATTATAAAACTTCAACCACACCCACCTATGATGTCACTGACATTACACAACCTGTCCCCCTCCATGCCTCTCTGCTTATGCAACTGGGCCCGGCCTGCTGGGAATTGTCTTGGTGTCACTTAAGACTGTGAAAATAGGTCTCTCTCAGGAAACAAGGTTAAATACAGCAACAGAATCTCTCTTGCTCATGCACAGCGATCACTAAATACAAACGAAAACAAAGCCCACAAACTCTTCTGTACACAAGTCCCACGAAAACATGTGGGGGAAAAAACCCAAGACATGAAGAAGCCCCTGTTGGACGTTCCTCCGCGCCTCTGAAGTGCACCCCACTACCAGCCCTGACGCTCAACTCAGCTCTGAACAGCCACACGTCTCGTAATCGGTCCCTCCACCGGACTACGTTGAGGTTCCTCGAATCCTCTCAGCAAACGATAAAACTTCGGATGCTCTTTGTCGGTCCATTTCGGTGGCTGACACCTCAGCAGCAGGGGAGAGGGACTGAAGGGTAGGAAGGAAACGCACGCCCACCTACTCTCCACACTTCCAGCCCCCCGAGCCTGGCGCGCTTTGCTACCGGCTCGTCACGGTCCCGTCGGGAGCAGGGCGGAGAGCGCGGCGGGAGACCGCGGCTGAGGCCCGTGGGACCGGGCGGAGGACGAGCCTGCTCCCCACAGCCTTACCTGCTCGCAGCGCCTGGCTGGCGGCGCCCAGAGCTTCTCGGAAGCGGCCCTGGGCCAGCAGCTCCTCCAGCTGGCTCCCGGTCCTCGCCCTCTCGCACTCGCCCGGGAACCACTTCTCCGCCAGCTGGTTGAGGACGACGCTGGTCCGCAGCGGGGCAGCGGCCGTGCTGGTGCCCCCCGCCGGCAGCAGCCAGTCCCGGCAGCGGCGGCAGCGGGCCCGCAGCTCCCTCCGGAGACAGCGGCGGCAGTAGGTGTGCCCGCACGGGACGGTGACCGGCTCGCTCAGGAACCTGCCGCAGCCGCAGCAGCGCAGCGGCCCCTCGGCCGCGCCCCCGCCCTCCACCGCGGCTCCGCGGCCCCGGCTCCGGCCCAGCCTCTGCCGCAGGCGGCAGTTCAGCACCAGGCAATCCACGAGGGTCCCGAGGCGCGGGGGTCCGGCGAGGGGCCCGAGACACAGCGACGCCAAGGACGCGCCCACCACTTCCTTCAGGCGGCTCTCAGGCACCAGCCCCTCACCCGGCCGCGGCAGCAGCTCCCGCTCTCCGCCCGCCTCCTCGCCCGGGCTGCCGCTGCCACTCGGCTCCGGCGACATCTCCGAGCCCACGGCCACGGGAGGGAACGCCATCAGCCGCCCGGCTCTGGCGAAGGGGGTGTGGCGCTGCCGCTCCGGCCGCCGGGCTGGGCTCCGCGCGCGGCGCTGAGGCGCTGCCGGCGCGGGGAGGAGGAGGAGGAAGCACGGCACCCTCGCGGGCGGGAGGGGGGATCACGTGCGCGCCTCTGCGCGCGCGACCCAGGGCCACGGTCCCCCGCCCCGCGAGGAGGAGGAGGAGGAGGAGGAGGAGGAGGAGGAGGCGCGCCCCCAGCACTGCCCCCCTTTCAAACCTCTCCGCCGCGCGCCCTCAAGCCGCCGGCTTACATAAAGCGCGACGTCAGCTGATGGGCGGGCTCGCTGGCCATTGGCGGCGGGCGACGCCACGCAAGGGTGGGGCGGAGGGCGGGCGCAAGGTGGAAGGAGGTTACAAAACACCTCTCCGCGCGCCGCGCCGCGATAGGGTGGGGCGGGGCCGGCGCTGGGCGGGCAGGGCGTGAGTCACGTGGGTGGAAGGGGGACGGGGGAGGCCCGGCCGGCGGCGGGGGCGTGGGGCGCGGGAGCTCCGCTCTCTCTCGACCCGCGCCGCCCGGCGCGGTGCAGCCCTCCCCGCCTCTCCTGCCCCGGGGCCGAGAGAGAGCGTGGCGGGGAGGGAGTGCCTCAGCCGGGCCGGGGGGAGGAGGGTAGTTGGCCGGGGAAGAGGGACAGACCCGCGGGCTCCGGGCTGGCTCCTAGGAGCGGCTGCTCTGGTGAGGGCGGCGGCGGGGGACGGGCCGGGCGTTAGCAGCGGGCTGGGGCTGGGGGGCGGGTAGGAGGCGCGGGAGGCAGCCGGGCGCGGGTGGCCAGAGCCGCCGGGGCGGGGACAGGGTCTCCGGCGGGTTTGCGAGCGCCTGGCGGGGGGCCGGGGATCTGTAGCTGCCGCGGCGCCCGAGGCTTGGCCGGGCGTGTGCCCGTCGGGCAGCCGGAGCGCGACCGCCCTCGGCGGCTGCTGCTCACGCTCGCCTCCGGCCGCTTGGGCTGGCCCCTCTTCCCCCTGTGTTAGTTTTTCGATGGAGGACACGATAAGATAAAAGTTGCAAGATAAAGCAAAAGCTCTTTGTCCTTAGGGTTTATGTATTTCCTTCTCTTTTCTTGAATGTTTCCAGCACTTCGTGTCGCACGCCTGTAGGATGGGGTCCGATGCTGTCATTGTTTAGACCCGCTGTGCATGTGCTGTGCTGTAACACCCAGATGGTGCAGTAAACTTTATGGTTTCCAAAGTGTAAAATAGTAAGTTGAGCTATTTTACTACTTACATGCACTACCCCAAAGTGTAAAATAGTAAGTCAAGGGGAAGTACCTCATATGTTTTACCTAAACCAAATAGTAGTCACAGTGCAATTTCACGGTGAAATCTTCAGGGTTTCCAGATGTATATCAGCCTCTAATGAAAACTTAAAGTCTACTGCGTAAGTGCTATGTATTTATAGCTGATGTGGTGCTTTTTTTTTTTTTTTAACGTCAGAAGGCTGTCATAAATTCAGAAGTCTCTGATAAATATAGCAGTTTTTCTAAAACCTTACAGACAAGGCTTACACATCATGAAAATTCATTTATATCCTTATGAAAGGAGCAAAGGTACATTTGCCTTAAGCTGTATTTTACATGATATGCTGGAGGATGATATTGAAGGTTACTAAGAGGCTATAGGCAAAGATACCATGGCTGTAAATAACTAGACACATCTGGAATTAGGTGTGTTTTGTCTGAACTCAGCCACTCTAAACTGCATCCTTTGCCTTTACAGTGTCTTTCAAATTCCTAAAGTCAAAGAAAAAAAATGTTACCATAATTGAAATATGAGGGAGAACATGGGTATATTTTAAACATGGATAGGAAAGAGCATCTCAGAATAATGCAAAAAAAAAATGGAGTTAGGAAATGACAGTCTAAGGAAAGATCAAATAGATGCCTGTAGTGAGAACTTGAATGGTGATGGGATGAGGTAAAACACTTTGAATTATTATGAATGGTTTTAATGAGTTGTGGATTCTGTTTTAGATGTGTCAAGTGTGAGTTGGCCCTTCACAAATTATCTGGGAGATTAGCGGAGAATTTGGACATGAGTAAAACTGAAAGTACTACTGTTGGCCATCAGTAAAGAGAACAGTAGTTTATTATGCATTTCAGATTAGATTACTTGTGGAAATGGAGAAGAAAATTAAAACAGGACAAAGTTCAGGGCTTTGTGGGACTTCCTTAAAAAGCTGGAATTAGGATAGTAAGGTTGTCCTCTGCAGGAACAATTAAAAACAAATAGAAATGAAAACCTGTTTCTTACCACTGTTGCTACTTCCAATAACTCCTGTAAAAGTTCATATGTTAGAATTTATACCAATGATTCAAGCAGTATTGTCATCTACAGTCAGCTGTTTTGCATAATTCCCAGTGTACAGGAATTAAATAATGGCTTTATCAGTCTTGGGGTCTTGGAGCAGAAGAGTTGAGGTTTTTCCCATCGTCTTTCACTTCACAACAATTGAAAACATTGAAAGAAGAGAGTTGGGGTAGGATGGATGAATAGATGGGTATGGATTTCTACCACGTCAAAATCTATCTTCAGTGTTTTTCTTCAGAGCTTGCTCTTTCTGCTAGCAGTACTTGCTGTCACTGTATCCCCTCACTGTCTCCTGATGTTTGCGATACATGCTGTTTTCTACATACACAGTTGCCCTTATTGTCTTAGGTCTCTCTTGGAAACTCAGGGCTTCCATGCATTAAGAAAAGAAATTATCTAGATTCTGATAGACAAAAGATTGATTTTTGCTTAAGTTTGTTCTGGTGGTTGTAGAAAGTTGAAGTTCATTAAATTGAAGATACAGCCTTCAAATTTGTCCTTAAATGTATGCCAGCAGTATGCTGCAGGAATAGAGGGAATCCTCTGGATATGAAGTACTTTTGGAGCCTGGCATTCTACAGCTGAGTTCAGGAAGAGTATGAAGAAGTTCATATAAAAGAATCCATTACATAAAGGTAATCCCTGAGACACAGATCTCTGGAATCTGAGAGATTATTTGGGGAGAAATCTGACTCTGTATTCACCTTGTCCTTACTCTCTAGCTCTTAGTTTTTATTACCGCTGGAAAGTGTGTACTGGGCCTAGCTGGACCTTGTTATCACCCAGTGTGGTCATTCTTATATCTTTAAGCTACAGTTGATTCTTCACACTTTGGTGTATTATTTCACTTTTGGCATATTTAAACAAGAAAAAAAATCAGTTTTCTAATCTTTAACTGTGTTGCCATCAGGATGTGATAATTATGTAAGAGGAAAAAAAAAAGACATGTAACTTTTTATTAGATTAGATAACATACACCTCCACCACCACTCCACTAAAAATAGCGCACGCACAAAAACCCGTGTTGTTCTTTTTTTTTCTCTTGTAGGGTAGGGTCAGATAAATGATACTTCAAAACCAAACCATGTCATTGTGCAGTTCATGTGGACCATTCTAAGAAAGACTTTGGGAGTTGTCCCTTCCCTTCCTACTGTAGAGCAGCAGTATTTTACAACTGCTTATGTAAGTCTTGGTTGTCCTTGTTCAGAGAGGTACCCACAAAGTACTATTACTTAAGCTGTTGATTCGATGTTTCTATAAGCAATGCCTTGTACAAGTAGTGTGCACAAGCCAATTAAACATGAGATGACAATAAAATAGTGTTTGAAGTTGTATTTTAATCTGCTTTAGATACATTATACACAATTATTCTGATTTAAGATCTTCAGAAAACAACAGCAGTATAAACAAAATGAAGCAAAACCAACCCAGGCTGAGGGAACAGGCAAGCAGTGGACCTAAAAATTAATACCTGTGTACTGGAAATCTGGAGCCATTTTACAGTCTTTCTTGGCATATATCCCAAGAAAAATTAGTTAACCCAAAGAAGGTGGTTATATTCTAAGAGAAATGTGGTAATGGCTTTCTGGCTGTTTACCTCTATTTCTTTAAAGGTAGCTAGTTAGCTATCCAGCTGTTGTAACTTTTTGCCAAGATATGTGTAGCAAAGGCAAAATAACATGAATTGGAGAAAGATTAGATTAGGCAAATATGTCATACTCTTAAAAAAAAGAGTCATAATTTTCCTGAGAACTAATTGTTCTACTGAGAACCTAACACCTTCTAAGAAAAAATAAACATGGAAAAAGGAAATATCAAACCATATTAAACAAAGCAATTCTTGAACAGCATTTGAGGACCTTAGCTGATGTTTGAGTCACTTCAGCCCCGGCTAAGAAATAATGCTCAAAGTCAACTTGGTTTTGTTTTATTTCAGTTTGTTCTTTGTTGCTTAGTAGACTTTTGCGGCTTTAGTGAGTTCTGGCAGACAGACTTTTAAATAGAAAAATGCTCAGCATCACTGCAGTAAAACAAATGCCAACCTTTGTGCAACAGTGTTGGGCAGAAGTTGGCTTTGAGTAATTTTTTAAGTACGAGAGGTCACAAAACTGCATTTGCTGCTTGGTCCCAAAAGTTAGTTAAGTTGAACTGAACAGGGCTAGACTGCTACCACTATCTCTGGCATTTCTGTACCACACTGCAGTATGGGTTTTCCAAAGGATCTCAGTTCCCTTTGAGAAAATTGGAACTGTGGAAATAAGGCCCTTAGTAAATTATTTAATTACACTTAGTAATTATGTATGCACTAGTAAGTATAAAAAAAACCCAACAACTGCACGGAGGATAAACAGTTAACTACATGTTGGAAAGATAAGTATCTCATGAAAAATAAAAAGGGAGGCAAAGCATAATAGGATGTAAGATACTTAACCAGGTAGAGTAATGACACAGTTTATTGGCTAGATCCAATAAAGGACTTAAATACCTAAAGCAGGATTTAGGGAGAATTCAGGTGCCTAAATCCCAAAATGCAATCTGAGAAATCTCACACAGCTGCTGCCTAACCCAGGAGATGCCTAAAATCAGAAGGGTCTTCCTTGGTTTTAATTTGTATCTCTTGAGTATCTAGGGTTTTACTTCTGTGCACATTCAGTGTGTAGCCGCTAGAGCAGTTTAGCACCTATTTCCCATTCAGCCGTTTACAGACCTCAGTTTAAGTGTCCAAGGGCTCTCTTTTGTCAGTGTTCTCAGGCCACACCAAGCATACATTCATATTCAGAGATTCTTAGTTTGCTGTAGCTGCTTGCGTTTAGCATGAAGGATGGGGAGATTGAATAACCTTTTATTTAACAACCAGTCTGTTAGATTACTGAGAGTTGGAAGATTTTGTTTGGTTCTGAGTGTTTAAACCCATCTCCTCCTCACAACTAATCTATCTTAAAGAGTGACTGCATGAATTTAAATTGCCTTAGGAGCATGAATTAGAGATGAGGATGTGTCACTCCCTGCTAAATGCCCCGTTCCTTGGGATAAATCTCACACATCGTTTCTATTCCTACAGACTACAGGATTCTTCGCTTCACAGCGGCACAACTTTAACAGGAATGGAGCAGAGTCTTTGTTTTCAGTAGCCCTGTCTCTTGCTGGGTAGGATTACTTTTCGACATATGTTGAATCTTTTTTTGTTTAATGGGGATACACAGCAACAATAGGTTGCTATATGAGAGGCATTTGTTTTCTCACTTTCTTCTGTTATCCTGGCTGTGATTTAACAGAATACAGCAAGCCCTACTCCATTTTCTTAACAGAATGGTAATTGGATCCAAACGTTAAGAGAGGACTCTGGGCTACGGATTGTAAGGACACTGTGATGTCTGTGTCCTGGCCTGAGTTAAGTTTCTAAGGAGTTGCAATAATACTGCTGCATTTCTTGCAGACTAGCATTAGACAACCGTGATGCCTCAGGATGGTACTGAACTTCATCATACATACTGTATAGCATACGTGGGTATTTCATGTGAAGTTCTAGATTTTTTGGGGGGGAGAGGAAAAACAGAAAACTGAAACAGTTTGCAATCACATAATTTTAAGTGTCCAGTTAACTTGTTCCTTTGCTTTGTACCAGGACTAAATGTATCCCCTTCTAAAATGCTACACAGTTGTCACACATAATATTGGCATGTTTGGATATATATGAATATGTTTGTATGGATATTAATACCAACTGCCATTAATAAGTGGGGTTTGATAAATCTGACACTTATACTTTGAAATTGTGGAAATATGTTGACTGTCCTGGAAACACCAATGAGTGGAGTCACTCATTTCAGTTCATTGTATTTTTTTGTTTCCCATATGTTATGATACGTGGTTGTGCATTCCAAAAGATAGCTGAATGTTGCTATGTGTGCAAGACAACAAACTTAAAAATGAGATCAAGAAGGTTTTATTTTAAATTTCTCCAGCTTAAAAAAGTAATTTGGCTCCAGATATGACATGAGTCATATTTGTCTTTTCTTTAGGAAAAGAACCCTTGGACTGATTGGACTCCTTCCTTCTGCCATTGTTGCCTGGTAGGAGAGTCACATATAATCTACAGATTTATAAAATAGCTAAATACTCAGTGGAACATTCGCTCCTATTAATATACATTGTAATTATTCAAATAATAATGCACTTATGGCATGAGTTACTAAATTTAAAGAGATACAGAACTGAATAATCAGATACTTATTCTTGAAATTAAAGCTCTTAGTGCAGGACTGTAACTGAATAATGAACAAAAAGCAGAATAATAGCTAAGAAAGTACTAAAAAGACTTTAATTAAAGAAGGATTTTTTAAAATAAAAATTGATCGCTAAGAAAGTGCAAAAAGCAAGTAAGTAATCATTTTTTCAGTTTATCAGGATGTTTTCCTTCAGCTGAAAGTTGCTGGCTAGCAGTTGTGTTGCATATACTAATTTTTTTTTTCTGGGTATTAATGATTTCACATTCAAGAAGTACAAGCTGGTTATTTTTAAAATAATGTATAGCAAAAGTGAAAGATAATGATTGGGATATATGTTCTGTGTTCTAGGACAATTTATTTTAGTATCTGTTTATATATTGGATGTTTTGCATATACTTATGGTCATCCTCTGAGATAAATTATATTCATATATATTTAGTTTTGAATATATTCTGCCAAATAGGAGAATTCTCTTTTAATTTCTAATAGTTATTGCTGTTCATTCTTATATGATTAAAAAAGAGGGGGGAAAATTAGTCATTTTGTTGTATTTGCATTAGAAGTATGCCTCTATTGTAAAACCAAATCTTAAACCAAGGGAGAAGGAAGAAAAAAAGCTTATTCTGCTTGACATTTAGCCTCTTGAAAAAGCACAACTTTCTTTTCTGGCAAGTCAGTGATAAACGTGGAATTAAATTCAGAGTTTCAGTGAATTAAAATACATTTTAGTAAACGCATACAGAAATCAGAAAATACTTTGCAGCCTACTTTTAGTGGTGAGGAAAAAAAAAAAGTTACTGCTAGACTGGACTTCAGGTGGAGTATAATACTATTGACCATGATTGTCAGGTACCTTTGCCTACAGCTAGACAGTATACATCAATACTAGATAAATCACTGAGTTTCCAGATAGTTAATGATAAACTTACTAGTCTTTAAAAAACCAAAAGGTGTTGATACAGTTACAAAATTTGGATTTACTTATTCTTCTTAGATTAACTCTTTAGGATCAGAGCAGCAACTTCTTCTTGTCTTAGATATTTCTCATTCATAGAGTTTGATAGAGTTTGCATGTATATCTGCTTTTTTCTTATCTAATGAGCATCCTTCCTTCAGAGGTTTTAAAACTTAGGGCAACTATTTGCCATCAGTGAGAACAGACAATACATGAATATTCTTCAGAGACTATGGATAGTACTCTACTAAATGTAGCGTTATGTGAAGAAAATCTGAGCTGGACAAAAGTGATTATTTTAAATTTAATCAAGATGGCAGAAAACATTTAATTAAATGGCCTAATTGACAATAATTTATCTCAGCATCAAGATAAATGTTACAGTTCATTCTGACTATTCAATATTGCCTTTCTACATTGGTTCATACCTATTTACTATTACTTATGTACTGTTTGGTTCTTGAACATTAGTAGCATCACATAGCAGCACATTGTGAATATAGGCACATCTTTTCAGCTTTTCCTACAAGCATACTGTAGGAAATGTACACTTTTATATCACTTCTGCCAAAGACAGCAGATGACAGGATTGAATTTGGAGACTTAGTTTTTTTCGGTGGAGCACAGGATCATACAGGAGAGAAGTGAGCACTCTCAAATTCTTAATTTCAGCATGACTGTGTAAAGAACATTTGGTGTTTCAGTCTTTCTCCTACCTATTTCTCCTTCACCATATTTATGCAACAGGTTAAATGAGTATCTGGTCTTTGGCTGTTGTCCACAAACGATCTATGTAGAGACAAAAGAACACCTCATTTAATTTCATTTTCATTCCTGAAAAAACAATAAGACTTTTTTTTCCCCTCCAACATATATTGGACATAATTTTTCCATGCAGTGGTACAAAGTTTCAGTCATATGAGTGTAGGCTGATCACACTTTCTCCCAGGTGTCTCTACGGTAAGTAACCTGTCCCAAACGGATTCTGTCTTACATGTTCTGTCCTTGTCATACTACATATAAGCACTATATTTTAGGGGTCTTTTTTAATCATTTGTGTCCCACAACTCCTGATTTTCCAGGGAAGGGTTTCACAAGAGCTGAAAGACTGTGATAAACCCATGCATATGAGAGTATTTTTTAAATCACATAATGTATTCTATTTATCTTCATATTGTACCTCTAATCAAAAAAATCACAATGCTTTAAGTGAACAGCTTATCCTGCTGTTTTTCAGGGGTTTGCTGCCATGCTGGATCTGTTTCACATTCGCATTTTGCTGGGTTGGTATTGGCCGATCACCTGAGAGCCCCACCTCACACCCAGTTCATGCTGTCCTTCACTGAAGAGCTGAAAACTTGACAAGCTGTTGTCATTGTTTTCCTTTCTGACACATTGCAGAGCCTTCTTGTTACAAAGTACTTGGTTGGTGTCCTGGGGCTCTCAGCTGTGGAGATTTGATGTATGGCTCATTGTGTCAAGTTTCATCACTCCTGTAGTATTTCATCTTCCCCCTGATATTGCTTTAACACCCCAATTCCTGGCCATAAATCTAAGCCAAAAGTTAACTGTTGTGGTTTAGGCCCTGCTGGGACCCGAGACCATGTTGCTGTTGTCCTTCCGCCACCCTTGGACCAGACAGGGCAGCGAGTGGGATACTAACCCCGGGGTTGAGATAAGGAAAAATTTAATACAACAGTGTAACAAATAATAATCCGAACAACAATAGCAATAGCAGTAAGTGTAATAACAACAGGACAAGAGATATACAGAGATATACCACAAGGATACAGCAGTCCTGTTGCGGGTACCGTCAGGGACAAAAGCAATCCCAGAAACTGTTCCCGCGCTTGGGTGCCCAACCTGACATCAGCATGGTATGGAATAACCCGGCTGGAGCTCCCTCCCCATTGCTGGGGAAACTTAACCCTATCCTAGCTGAACCAGGACATCCGTGTAGACTAGATGTAAATATTTATTATTAATTGTAGAAATAGAAGGTGCAACATATTTTTCTTTATTGTATTTAAACATTTATTTTTTAAAAAAATTCCTTTTTGAGGTTCTTTTTTTGGTATTTGTATTACCTTGATAGAAATGGTGAGTGGGATACTCTGATGTTTACAGTACTAATGCCTGGGGGCTAGCAGACTCAGAATTCTTGAGTTCTGCAACATCATTAATAAAATTAATACTCAACCCAGTAATTGATTCCAGGCTTAAAAGCAGGTTATACTGATTGTAGGGCTGATTCATATCTTAGGCAGAGTATGTAAGTATTAACTGTTATGGTTAAGTAAACAATAATACATCAGAATGAAAGGTTTCTGAATAAACTGTGTACTGATAGATTACAGCATATCAGAGTCTGCATGCCGAGAATGATGAAATGTGAGCAAAAAAGGCACCAGCCTATAGTTTAATTTTTCCAGATGTCTTTCTCATTGAAAAAGACTTATATTGTAAGAGAAATATTTGAAGAGGGAAATTTAGGTAGAATAAGTAATACTAGGAAGAAGGTGGAAGCAAACAGATCATTTGCATTTTCCAAAGACATACTGCAAATCTCTTTGATTATATTTGCACTAGTGAGACCAAGCTGTCCTTCTAACTGAAATCACCTCTTTCCAGATGGCATAAAGCTGGCAAGTCATGGATGTGGCTACCTTCTGATGTCACCTAAAGCAAAATATAGGTTGTGTTCAGATTGTACTATAGCTTATTTCCCTGTGTTGACAGTGTTTTGAGAGCACAGTAGCTGGGAGGAACCTCTGATCCTTCCTTTTTTGCTCCAAACAGGAGAGTATGAACGGTAACATGTGTCAGTAAGTCTGAAAGAAGTCTTCAGTCCTGGTGCTCCTTCATTGTGAGACAGTGACTACCATTCTGAGGATCTCAATGGAAAGCCATAATGCTTTTATCAATTCTTATTGCACATAACAGTTTCTCCCCAGAATTACTGTTTTAAGAAATCTTGCTTTAAAATCAACCTTGCTTTAACGTGATTTACATAAGAAATAAGAATTCCTATAGAAAGATTGATCGTTGTTTTTAAATACTCACTTGTACAATTCTTAGATGTTCTAGTCAGTTGATTTTTTTGAAAATTTTGGATTTCAGAATACAGGGTTTTACCTTAGATTCCACTATTGTTTCCACTGCATACTTCATTCCTACAATTCTCATGTCATTATCCTATTAAAATTTAAATATATGCATGAACATGTATGTACGTACCTGTGAACAAAGTATTTACAAGCTTTTTAAAAACAGTTTGCATTAGCTTCTGTAAGACTTAGTGTTTTCTGAAACAAAAATTAAGTAGAGTTTTAAATGAAGAGAGTAATAAGCGCTAGTAAATGTTTAAAAAAAATCTGTAAAAGTGGTACAGTGTGCTTTTCTGCATTCCAGAACTTTCAGTAGTTTTTCTTCCCTGTGATCAGTGTGCTGTGCAGGTCCTATTTTAGAAAGACCTACCCCATTTTGGTTATTCAAGCTATTATAGGTTTTTCTTGCAAGTAAGCAGATCATCATTTCTACTGTCAAACAGAAAGGGTATTCACAAGAAAACTCCTTGCTGCACTTTTAGATAAAGGGAAGGACACGCAGGTGGTGGAATGACTGGTACCAAGCAGGAGCTGCTGGTTGCAATGAGCTGGCTCAGTTTATCCTGCGGCTGAGGTGTATGTGTTTCACAGAGGCCTGAAGGTCAAACCAGGTGTGCAGCACAGGCCTGGTGGACCCACTCAGGTTAGCTGCTGTGTGGGTCACTAGCTTCTTGATGTACAGTGGTCTTCTGGTCAGGATCACTATGGCGTGTTGCAGGTTAAAGGAAAGAAAAGGATCTTTTGAATGGTTTATAATGTGAACAAGCTTCCCTCCAAAGAAATTGGTATTAGTTTTGAAAGTATTAGCAGTGCATACCTCTATTCCTGCTTTAGCCCATACTATAGACTGCCAGCACCACCCTATCAAAATGTACATATTGCTTTGAGAAACCTCTGCAATTATTTCTCCTGTTGCAGATGCAACATCCTGTTGCAGACACAATGATCAATTAAAAATGAATTGTGAAGCCAATTAATAATACTTATAAAAAATTTAATTGTTATTCATGTAAGGTCTTAGGCAGTGCTGAATGAAATTAGGAATTTTTTTTTCTAAAGCAGTGTCCAATTTCTTTTTTAAATTCCAGATAGAACAGAAATTTTTTTCAATTTTTGCTTGCTCAGTTGGGATACAGACAGATGGATGTACAAAGACACATCCCTAAAATTATATTTCTTTATATTTATTTATTAACACCTGACCTAACATGCTTTATTTCATGTAAATTCAGCTCTCAGCATTTTCCATTTGAGGTCAGTAGCACATGGGAATGTTAGAGGGGCTCAATGTACTTGTTCTGTGGTACAAGCTAGATTCTCTGGCCAGAATATACTTCTCACAATGCAGAAAAAAATTCACAGATCTCCAGACGGATGTTTTCCTGCAGGCCTGGTCCTTAGAAGGAATGGAAGTTTGAACTCCTGCTTAACTTGGTAAATGGGCAGAGTTGGAGATATATTCAGTGTTTAATAAACTAGTTGGGAACAATGTTTTAGATGAGATGGAGAAAACAAAATATCATAGTTTGAAATTATGTTTAGTTTTCTCACTAGAAAATTGGCAGTTAACAACTGCATTATTTGTCAAAAAATCTTTCAAGCAAGAAACTGAAGTCAACTCTATTTGCATTACACTAATGGGTTGAGATTTTAAACAATTTTCTAATTACTTTATCATAAATAATGCATCCCAGAAGTCATATATGTTTGGATGTAAGAGAGGTGCAGTTTTAGGAAAGTGAAGATAAAGACAAAAATAGAGATTGTTGCCAACCTTACAAATAATTATTTAGTATGACGATGTTGGTAGTGAAGTTTTAAAAACTGCATTTTTTATTGAGATTCAGTTTTCAGCGGAAGAGTGTAGTTACTGAAAACAACAAAATCAATAAACTATAATAGTCAGGTTTAATTTACTGTTAATTTCATTAACAGATTAATTTTTTAGCTGTTTCATTCCATTATGCATAACTGTTCCAATTATGCAGGAATTTTAATAAATAACTGCAACTTTATATTTAATTCCTTTTGGTTTGTCATAGAGTTTGAACTTAATGAGTGCCATAGGACAGTTTCTGTACTTGATCTGCATAATCCCTGCGGAAGGCAACTGAGTTCTGGGTCACCAAAGCTCATTCATATTAGAGATTGTGGGCATTTCAGACATTAAGCAAGAATATGGAATCCCTTATGTTCACACAGAAAAATATTCCTGCAGTTGTGCTTGCTTTTAAGCAACTGACTTTTGTCCTTACGTACTCCATCTTTCGGTGGCCTCCAATAAAATGCATGGTGTAGCCACAGACTAGCAGTTGGTTTTGCACTGGAGAAATTTCCACTGAAGACTGTTTTTGGGCATAGGCAAAAGAAGCAGATGCCAAGAGTATTAGGCTGCTAGGAGAAGTCACTGTCTGCTCCATCTGTGCCAGAGCTGCAGCCCTGTGTACAGCCTGTAGTCCCTTCTTGCTGCTTTGCTCATGCATGTTAAGTGAGGAGAGTGTTGGAAAGCACGGAATGGTAGTTGCTACAGAGTTGTCAGTGGCTCTTTCCAGCCATTAATTTCATGCTCTCCTCCTTTTCCTCCTACTTTATGGATCATGCAGCTACAGAAGTAAATCTTGTTTTCTAAGAACTTGCTCTGACTTTCTAGGCACAGCTCATTTCCTCACCTACCCTCCACCCCTTTTATATGACAAGCCCTTTCTGGAACCTCAGATGATACAGAAATGCTATGAGATAGACCTGTTTTTTAGGGAAAAACTGTTTGCAGGAGTAATACTAGGAAGTGCTTATGTAGGAGTATGGTGGGAATTTAAATCTGCTTTGACACATTTGTGATTGACAGTGAATAATGTTTTGAGTGATCTTTTGTGCAGCTGAAGTGGAGTTATGCTGGTGGTTTTGCAGCAGTGGAGATTTCCAAATATTCCCCCAATATATGTACAATTACAAGGTGACACCACTGCAAAGAAGTCACAGAACAAGAGGCAATGGGCACAAACTGAAAATACTTAAAAATAAGAAAAGGTTTTTTTACTGTGAGGGTGATCAAACTCTGGAACAGGTTGCCCAGAGAGCTTGTGGAGTCTTCATCCTTGGAAATATTAAAAAACAGAGTGGATATGTCCTGAGCAGCCTGCTCTAGTTCACCATCCTTTGAGCAGAGGATGGACCAAAGACCTCCAGTGGTCACTTCCAGTCACAACCAATCTGTTACTCTGTTGTTGTAAGAAAAGCAGGCAATAATCCTTCTGAAAGTGAAGAGGTAATTCCCTGGAGTATTGTTCTGGCTTCCCTCAATTTGTGGTTCAGAGACTTCTTAATATATTCTGTTGTCACTTTATCGACCTTTAATTACTACAAAGGTTGTAAGTGTAAATTATACATGCAAAAAACAGATGCCAAAATAATTGTTAATGAATAGCTCTAATTGTATAGTCACTAATTAGAAACATTTTGAGTAATAATGGGACAGATTTTGATTTCTCTGAAGTCTGTAGTTAAAACTTCCATTGACTTCGTGGGGCTAGGGATTTGACCCATTACATTTTATATCTGACATAAAATATAAAAATAAATATAAAGCAAAGTGAATAGGTTAGTTATATATTTAAACATTCTATAAACCCCAAACCTATGATAATAGGAAGTTCAAGTTACTTCTGCCTCCAACTGTCAGGTAGCTATCTCTGGTCTGCTCTTTGCACAGTCTCGTAATTGCTGTGCACCAGCAATGTGCATTACTTGCTGGCATGATGATTTGTCTGTTTGGCAGAAAGGAAAAACTGGGAAGCTTCATTATTCTGTAGAAAGGCTTTTAAATGCGTAGAAGCAGCCTGGGAGTGCACAGTTGAGGAAAAGGCCCTTTTATATGACAAGCCACACTTGTATTTTGCTGTATGAAAAAATCTCTGGATTTCTGATGTTTCACAGTGGAAAATATTATTCTCGTGTTTGATAAATGAAACTGTCTCCAAAGCAAGCATATAAATGATAGAGTAAATATGTTTTCTCACTAAAGGAATAGTTTCAGGAAAAGAGGATTAAAATTCTTGGAAAATCAGCAAGACAGCTACAAGTGTCAGGTGATTATATGGCCTTGTATAAGTGCAGTGTTTGGTGTCTAGCCAAGTATCTTTAAAACTTATAGAGCAACTTCTGTTCACATTTAGGCCAGCATAAATCTGAAAGCCCTTTAAAAAAATGGGAACAGTGTTTGCTCCTATGTTAGAGCTCTTTTTAAAAAAAGAAAAAAATGTCTCTATCAAAAGAAATTTCTTTACAACGGGGAATTCTTAAAGGGGATGATGCGGTTAAAACAGGGGCTTGCAAGAACTGAGTTTTATTCCTGCCTTTCTTGTAGATCTCCTGTACTGTAGGGAGCAAGCTATCTTTGTGGCTGTCTCTGTCTTAACCATAGCAAATATATTGTGTTTGTCTATATCTGATATTCCATCAATATAGTGTGTGTGTGGAGGGGGGGGGTGGTTGGTAAGTACATTATCTATTTGTTGCATGGTAGTGCATTAAAATAATTTTGTTTGTTATTGGTTTTGTTTCATGGAGAAAACCTAGTTGGAATTAAGCGGGAGAAAATACTTTTAATTGAGGTGGGTTTTTTTTTTTAAATTTACCCCCCATTTAGTCTAGTAGTGCAGGTGGTAATAAAGTGCATCTGGATTGAACCCATCTTAAATAAGTAATTTATTTGTATTGTTTGGTAGATTTTTTTTTGACATGTAATAATCTTTCAAAGGCTGTTTTTTTTCAAGATAGCATCCAGAATGCAAATTGTGTTCCGTAATGTTATTTTCCTTGCACTTCCACTCTTTTTTTATCTCATGCTTAGTTTTTGTGCAGTTTACATTGCATTACTTATTCATTTGAGGTTTGAAATATCTTTAAACTTGGTGAGAGACATAATACCATTGAATAATTCTTTTTGAATTATTCAAATCTTCAGGTATTTAGAATTAGAAAAGCAAGATCTTACACTGGTAGAACATTGCTTGAAGTGCTGAAGATAACTGGCTAAATCTGGTGAGTACTAATTAGGTAGAATTTGTCAGTCTGTCACTCTTACAGATTTTCCTGATCACATACTGAACATACACAAAGCAAGAGAGTAGATATAGTGAGTTCAAGAATTGTCTTCAGAGTGATCCTTTGTTCAAGAGAGATTTATGAACTGATGTTCAACAGATGCATAAAATGTTTCCAGATGGCAACAGAATGAAAGATGTCACAGAGATCTCAGGAAAGGAAGTCAGAATTGGCAGGAATGTATTTGAAAATATGTTAGCTTTTACTGAAAGTGTGAATTTGGACATCAGAGAAGTCCTGGAATGCCTGCCAGGCTGTATTCTCTGTCCCCACATCCCCACTAGGCTTTTAGCACTGTAGTTGCCCACCAGGCAGCATCAGATGAGTCATCATGAAAACCAAGGACAACTTTACTTGAGAGGGAGAATGCAGAATATGAACCTTTGCTGAGACAATCCAACTGCCATCTGTATGTTTTTCTGATGAATGGCATTATTATATCGTTTTGTGCCAAATGAGTAAACTATTTTCACCACACAAAGACTGTCTACTCCAGCACACATTACATGCAAACTACCAAGCACAAATTTCAGGGTGATCTTTGCAATGTGAATTTGCTCTGCCAGTTGGAAACTGAACCAATGAGTTCTGGTTAGAAAACTTAATGCCAAAAAAAGTGTAGGCCTCTGATGGATGACTGGGTCATGAGAACTCCACAACTTTCCAGGAGCTTGTAAAATACAACTGTGTCCATCACTGCCATATTAGCAACCAGTTGACTCAAGTTACAGAGAGATGTACAAGCTGAAAATGTATAAGAAAAGAATGATGCTGAATAGGAGGATGGTATGCAAGAGCATTTCAGTGAAGAACTGGAGGAGAATAAAAAGAAGAATTAAGATGTTGAGGTATTCCCTAGTGCTTTACAGGAACCTTACAGTACCTCTAACCTGATTTCATTAAGGAAAATTACACTATTGGTTTACAGTCTATTTAAATAATGAATATGTATTCTATACTCATAGTAAGGACTCTTTTTAATACCTAATTTTTATAAAACCAGCATTTTTTAATAATAAAATAGTTATCATAACTAAACTACCCCTCAAAGAAGGATTTCATACTAGCAAAGCCTAGAGATCTGTATTATCGGAAAGCATTCACTAGCTCAGATGTAGCAACTTTTATGATCTTAAATTTTGGCTTGTTGAGTGGTGTTTCTTTGTGCAGTCTGTCTTCTCATATAATGAAGTCTACTCACAGATTTCCTAAAGCCTCTCTGCAAATTCACATTTTCTGGCAGCTCATGTTTATGCCATGATCATGTGATTTCAGTGGAATAATGTTAGAAATGGACCAATGGCTGCCTGAGTGAAGCTCTGTGGAAAGAGAAAAGTCATAGAAAAACTTGAGCTTTTCTTATCAATTAAAGTAATTTACAGCAACATAATATAAATACAGTCAGAGTTCATGTTATGAGCATATAGGGGAAACAATGCAACATGTTTGAAAGGTGTCCTTCCTGGTCTTGGTGCTGTTTAGTGTTTCTTATTCTGCCTTACGCAGCAGTGTTTAATACTAAATGCTTTCAAAAACAGAGCATATCAAATGATGTTAGCACATTCCCTTTTCATAACACTGGTAAGTGTAGCATTGAAGAATGCTGTCATTACGGAGCAATAAAAGTAAGATTTTCCATGAAGAATACCTCCATTGCACAGCTTTCAGCGGTAGTGCAAAAGGACTCATGTTGGTATGACCTCAGTCCTTGAAGACACAGCTAGGATTTTGGTTATGCTTGTAACAGTACGTACAGCAAACTGTTGATGAAAAGTTACACTTCTTTTTATTATTCCTTTGTTTAAGATGTGTATTTATTTTGCATTCTGTATGTACCTTTCATCTCAAGATATATTTAGTAAATAATTTATGAAAAACTGGAGGTTATTTGCCCCCACTTTAGGGTGAAACAAACTGCTGTATATCAGCAACATGACTTGTTAGGACAGGAAGTAAAGAGGAATGTCTAGTTGATACTGCAGTGCAAGGATTTGAGAGACAAAAAATACACCTTTACATGAGATTAACCTCTTGACATCAGAATTGACATCTCTACTCTCCCAAAACCTCATTAAAACTTACAGAAGTTGTTAGGACAAGAATCTCAGTCTCGTCTGAAGAATGATAATTCCTGAAATACTATTTTAGTAGAAATATCACGCTCTGACACTAGTTTAGTAGAGGATCAGAGATTATCTGATGAATTACTTATGTCAGTTCCTGCTGCACCTTAGATTTACCTGCCAGCTCCTTTAGTTGGGTGTGTAATCAACTGTTTGAGAAAAATAAGACAATAAGAAGATTACAAAATGTAAATTTAAAGTGTACAAAAAGTTTGAACAACTTGAAATTTAATCAGATTTGGAATGTTTCATCTTTATAATAAATAAAACTAACACAAAGATTTTTTAGTATCTCAGAATCATAATGCAGTGATATGTGTCTTGAGGGGGAGAGACATTTTTAAGCATTTCCTGATACTATTTGCCAAACTCTGTTAAATGATTTACTGAGTAGTTTCAGGGCTTGGTTACTGTACAGTTCTTCAGTGTTAATATATCACTCTTTCATCTGGAATGAAATTACCAAGAAGATGATTTCTCTTGATATTTTTTTGGAAGCAGTAATAATTTTGTGTCTCATGACATTTGAATTGCATGATGGTTATTTAAATATGTTTATTTTTTTTTTAGATCTTTAATCATTTCCACATCATTTCTTTGTCTTTCACAAGAACCTCTAATATTACCAGTAGCAGTTCTGTTTCTCTGTGTCATTCTTTGCCCTATTAATTGCTTCATTGGCTCTCCCTTGCCATGGGGGAATTACACTTTTCTTTCAAATTGTCCAATTTTAAAAAATAAGTAAAATAAACTGGGATCAATTTGTTCAAATCTTTATTTATCCTTTCAAACCTGAACAAATAATTGTGTGCCCTAAACAACTACATCAGGTGGTCTTGTAGAAGATACTTGTCCCACAGACCTTGCTTTACTTTCCTGTCAAGAGATCTGCATTCAACGAGGCTATGGTATGACTAAAATATGGCTAAAGGAGGAATGTGTCTAAGAACTAGTGATTCTGTAACAGCTGATTCTGGTTTTTTTGCTAAAGCTGGGAGATGAGGGGGAGGTCACATACAGTAACACTCTGCTATGCAGTCATGGAGGACAGAATGGGTCTTCTTCAGGCTTTGCAGTCCCTCTCTGCCATGCAAGGCTGTGCTCCACATTGAGTTGGAGTTCAGCTTTTGAGCTTTATTTGTCCCAGGATGAGAGTTGCAATTGGTTGCAGAGAAACTGTCCCTTAGCAGAGGTCCAGACATGTAAGAAACTTTTCCTGTTCTTCAGACAAAGATGTATCTACCTTAGATATATTGAATTTTTCTAGTTATTTTCCTACCTACGATTCTAAATGTTATTTCTGCAATCATGTATGACCCTGCTAGTTACTTAACCAGTTGCTTTCTGACAGCATATTTGATGTTCAGAAAAGTCAAAGCAAGAAGTGTGTTCATTAGTTACTCTGTTTTTGCAAGTCATTTTCTGACATAATTTTTGGTGAAAAATGTTTCAAAACAGAAACTTTTTGTAAGGCTTGAAAAGCAGCAATAAGAATTAATATTTTTAGTTTGTTGTAACTTCTCCAAAATGTCTACCGTGTTGCTGACTCAGAGTAGCTTTCAGAGTAGGAGAACTGGATGTCAGCCATCATACTTACATAAGAAAATTTTTTAAAAAGTAAGCAATTTGTTGATCTTCAGTCCTCTGTCTAGATTATCCTCACCATAACCTTTGTAACCTTTGATTAAAAAGTGCTATATAGAATAAAGTCTACCTTTTAATGAAGCTTAGTTTACTTGTGCTGGAAATTAAAAATGTGGCAGACTACTTTTCAAACCAGAATAGTGAATTGCGTTACAGCATTGAGAAGGTTGATACACAGAAGTAAACCAAAGCATAACAAATACATAAATAAGAAATCCTGAAATTTGGATTAATTACGTTATGATACATGGTAGCTTTGTTAATTCATCAGAAAACAATGTTATTCTTTTTGAACTTAATGAGCACAAGTCTGTTTATCACATGCCTTTATAAATAAGTGTCTTTGCAGATGTTTTCTCTTTGTTGAAAATACTTTTTCTCCCTTCAGGGCATGCTACACTATTAAATTAAACGATGAATTTCCTTGCTTATTACAGAAGACACTTATAACACTGTGGCAGGCATAGCACTAGTATAACTTTTTAATATAAATTTTAAGAACTATTTACAGATTATTTCAGTAGTATAGCGCTGATGTATTTTATCTGGCAAAAATTTTTACTATAAATTTTAAGAATCATTTACACATTATTTACTGCATTGATGCTATGTCTGGTTAATCAAAAATGATGAGCTAATTTCATTGATAGTGATATCTCATACAATAAATACCATGAATTTCACTGACAGTTAAAGGGTCTGGGTCAGTTAGGATCCTTTTAATATCCTAATTAATTATTAATTATTTGTCCACCTTATCCATACTTCCTATATCTGCAATCCCCATTTCTTTCATAGTGTTGTTCAGATTCTCAGTTATTGTCTAATGTCAAATGTCATGTTGTCAGTGTTACCTCAGACAACCCTTCTGTTAATGACTGGATGATTTCTTCAACAGACAGAATAAACACAATCACAAAACTATTTCTGAAGAGGCTTTATAAAACGCTAAAGAGTGACAGGTGAATGAAAGGTTAGGAGTTACGGGGTTGTTTAGGAAAAAAAATAATTCTAAATTACAATATACTCTGATACACTCCCATTTATTTTACATTTCAGCCTGAGAGAATTCATTATTCCTGTCTTTTACAGTGAAAAACTGAGATCACTTGGAAACTTAACAATTAGTAAAGAATAATATCTTTCATTTGCACACCCTGTTTAAATGTAGTACCTGCTGACTTCCCAGCACTGAAATTTTGCAGGGTTTTTTTAAGATAATATGTTCAAATCTGGGTCTGCTGACAGCTCATACCTAGAGAGTTAAATATTAGAAACCTAGAATGTCTTTGCTTACCAGTCAAGTTTGGCCTGTACTGATGCTTGTGAAGTTAAGCAGTTGTCACATTCTTTAAATATAGCTATAAAGCACAAGCTTCAAATATGCTTGCCTGGGCATAAGAAACATTCAGCACGGTTTGAATATACTGTAAATTACTTTGGGCTCTTTCTAAAGAAAAGTTCCTTGGCATAGTTTCTAAGAGGCATGCTTCCCTCACTAGAAGAACAGTGTAGGGAAATTAGATACAAAACCACGAGAGGTGATAAAGAGCTGTAAAATTAGGTTTGTATTTTGTGATAATGTCTGTGAAATCCTTCCTGAAGTGATACAAAGTGGACATGATATAAAAAGACATTGTAAAAGAAGCCAAGTCTGTACGGAACCATAACAGAAGTCCTGAGAGGGCAGTGTCCTAGTGCTCCATTGTATAGTCACCAAGGATGTAGATGCCTTTTTCAAAAAAAACCCCAAACAAAACAAACCACCAAGGTAGTGCTGTGTCATCATGTAACATTCGGTTCAGTAAATGGCCTTAGTTTGAATCAGTCACCAACAGAAGAAAAGGGAGGAATGTTGAGCATGTGTTTAGGTGTGATAAGTTATTAGTGTTCATGCAACACTAACATCCATCAGACACTCTGAAGGAATGGAATGCAGTGGTTCTGCTGTGAGGAAATGTTTATGTTGGATAGCCTCTGCTAATGCTGACTGTGGTTGTCACCATTTTAATGATGCTGCCATAATATCTCTTGTAGGTGAGATACATTACAACCTTACTGCTGTGAGTTGTGGCTTGAGCACTTTACACATGTGGAATGGTTTGCGTTCTGTATCTATAGTAACTAACTGCTGACATTTTCACTAAACGCTGTGCATAGGCTGAGAGTGTATGACTCTTATTATTACCTGCTTTATAACTTCTGCCAGAAGGCAATGTAGTATGTAGTACCTAAATTAGCTTGAAATAAAACAGTTCATGATCTGAAGTGCTCCAGCTGTGGCAGCAAAGATGCTCATGATGTTTAATTGACCTTGCCAGAAATAACCTTTAGTATGTATAGAGAGATCCTTGGGCATTATAATTTACCTTTCTTGACCTGAGTACAGATAAACTACAGTGGCTGCATGGGCTATAATGCCCCCAGCTCCTATCACTTTCCTGGATGGTAGACATGCCTTTTAGTTGGTGATACAGTAATGAGCAGGTGAATTTGTGTTTTCTTTGAAACATTGCTTCTAATTAAATGTCTCATCTTCGCACTTGTGTCTAGCTCTGCTGAACTGTTTCTATTCAACTATAAACATTCCTTGGCACATTACATACATAGCACTAAGTGTAGTGGCAGTTACATATGATGAAAGATGACTACTCAATGACAGCATCTTATCTTGCCTATTTATGGAAGGCCAGAGGTTTTATGATTGTGAAATTCCATGTTAAACAGAGTTTCTTAATGATGAACCTAAAGAAATTTATTTGAAAGCAAAGCTAAAGAAATAATCAGAAATCAAAATCATGACATCATATTTCCAGATAGAATATTCTAAAAGTTGATGAGCTGCCACTGTCTTGCTTGTACCCCTATGCCCCTTCCCCAACACCCAGCCATGTGGGCTTAGGGGCTGTTGATTTCTTCTTCATATTTTTTTTACTACCATCTCCTTTGGGTTGGAGGGGTAAAGCATGAAAGGATTTAGGTGGAAAAACCATGGGGGAATTAGTGATACTGCAATCAATATTACTTTGTTGATATCTTTGCACCTTTTCAAGTGAAAGCAGTTATGAAGAAAACCTGTCTCTGCATGTTTCTTGTCATCTTCTCTCTGTCACTATATTACAACATGTATTTTGCCATTATAGCCTATTTCTCGGTAGGTAACATGTTACAGAGCACAGAGTAGCATGTTGCAGAAAACTCAGGGCATATGTTAAGTTTCATACCGTTTCTTCTAGCGTGTGTTGTGTACGTAGGGAACTGTCATGACCTAAAATATTTTGTTGCCTTAAAAGCAGACAATATAAGAAGACTTCTTGTATACTGAGTATCTGAAGTCAACGTGGAATTCATCTTACATCACTTTGTAAATGCTGTGATTTTAAAACTGTGGTTGACAGCTTGTTCTGATACTGGATTCCATAATAAAGGTAAATGAGTGTTTGAGAACAGGGAAATATGTTCTATGCCATGCTGAAAGTGAAAAAGGCAGTTCTGGATACTGGAAGTTCCTGCCGGACTACACAGTTTGTATTAAATCATCCAACCCTCATGTTGATACTTTGAGGCAGTGGTCCTTTGCTCTGTTCTGATGTGTGTAGAGACAGTTAACAAAGATTTGTCCTTGCAAGAAAAGTTAAGTAGGCTAAATACAGTCATCCTGATTTATTGCTGTAACATCAAGGCCCTGTAAAATCTGCAAACAAAGCAGATGGGAGAGGAATCTACAGCTTTCCTCATCCACTTACTTATATAATCTTCATCTTTTCAGCTCCATTTTTATGTAGGAAGAGAGCACCTCATCACTTGTACATACAATCTTTTACCTTTCCCATGCACATCATTTTAGAATTTTTGAAGTCACAGGATTCCTTCACATCTCTAAATATATTAATTATGAAATCCCTTTTGACTGCTGAAATTAATCTCCTCCTAAACATCCACATATAATGATGGTTGTTGGCTAATTTTTTCATCATTGTTGATAAAACAGCAGATGATGAATGATCAGACAAGTATTGCAATATTCTGGCAGTATTTATTTGTTTACTTAAATTATAAGTGGGCTTTTTGAACATTAGCTGCTCTGCTGTAAAGCCTGCCTTACAGATAAGTCTCAGTTTATATCTCCTTACTGGGTGCAAAATTCCTTAAATTCTATTAAATACAGGATAAAAGTTGCATAACATGTAACAGCTGGCCTTTTATAAATTCATAGTCTATATTATGCAGAGATAACATTTTGGAGTTAAAATATCGAACATTTGTCAGTTTTTTCAGTCTTGCCAAAACCCACAGTATCAAAGTCATAGTTTTCAAAGGATTGGAAAAGAAGTTGGGTATGATTATGAACCCTGCTGCCTTGCTGACAAGGCATAAGCATAAAGCAAAGAGACAACACCAATCAGCAAATCAGCAGCTTCTGGCTCCTCCCAAGTTTCAGCTGTCTTTCTACCAGACCTGTGAAGCAAGCTGTAAGAATTATCTTCCTCTAGGTGCTAGGCAGCAGTTTCCAAATCAGCTTGCTCCAGAATGCCTGAAAAAACTTGGTGGAAACAGCAGATTTTATCTTGCCTGGGGATTGTAGTCTGCTCCCTAAAAAGATGGTGGTGACAGTCTGTTCCCTATTAAAAATGCAGTAGTACGGTATAAACTTACACAGTCGTCCACTATGAGGACTGTAATAGAACTCTCCAAAGCATGTCCCTACCAATCTCCTTTTCATATAAGCAGGGACAATAGCCCTGGGGTTTATCTGAATACAGCTGAAGAACAAATTCTGCTTTTAGGATATCCTTGGTTCATCAACTTTGTTTATTCATTCATGTCTATATTCTGGCAACTGATCCCCTTGTACTAGGGACTACATTGCCTTGAACTTGCAAAAATCTTTCTAGTCCTATTGAATATCAAGAGAATCACAGAATCGTTTAGTTTGGAAGTTCCCTAGACCAACCACTGTGCTCGAGCAAGGTCAGCTAGAACCACTTGCCCAGGACCAAGGCCATCAGATTTTTAATATCTCCACAGATGGAGGTTCCACAGCCTCTCTGGGCAACCTGTGCCAGTGTTTGACCACCCTAAGTAAAAAAGTTTCATCTCATGTTCAGATGGACTCTCTTGTGTTTTAATTTGTGCCCATTGCTTCTTGACCTGTTGCTGGGCACTACTGGAAAGTCTGTCTCCTGCATCCTTGTTCCCTCCCTTTGAGTATTTATAGAATCATAGAATAGTTTGGGTTGGAAGGGACCTTTAAAGGTCATCTAGTCCAACCCCCCCTGCAATGAGCATAGACATTGCTCTGCCACTGAGCTATAACCCCACCCAACCCATTATGCCCACTGATGAGATCCTCTCTGAGTCTTCTCCAGGCTGAGGGGTCCCAGCTCTCTCAGCTGCTCCTCATGTGAGAGATGTTCCAGTCCCTTAATCATCTTTGTGCTGGACTCACTCTGTTAAGTCCCTGTCTTTCTTGTACTGGGGAGCCCAGACCCGGTCACACAGTGTTCCAAAGCATGGTCTCACCAGTGCTAAGTAGAGGGGAAGGGCAACCCTCTTCATAATACAGCCCAGGATGGTGTTGGCCTTTTTTGATATGAAGGTGCATTGCTGGTTCATGGTCAGCTTGTTGTCCACCAGGACTCCAAGGGCTTTCTCTGCAGAGCTGCTTTCCCGCAGGTCGGTCTCAAATGTGTATGGTGCCTGAGTTTATTCCTCTCCAAAGTCCTCCTCAGGACTTTCCATTTCCCTTTCATGAGGTTCCTCTTGACCCAATTCTCCAGCTTGTCAAGGTCCCACTGAATGGTGTCACAGCCCTATGATTTTTCAGGCACTCTTCCCAGTATTGTATCATCTGTGAACTTGCTGAGGTGCACTCTGTCGCATCATCCAGGTCATTCATGAAGCTCTTAAACAGTATTAGCTTCAGCAATGATCCCTGCGTTACACCACTTGTGACTTGCCTCCAATTGGACTTTGTGCTGCTGATCACCACCCTCCAAGCCTGGACATTCAGTCAATTTTCAATGTATCTCAGTGTGTAATTATCTAGCCTTTAATTTATCAGCTTATCTATGAGGATGTTATAGGGTCAGCCTTACTAAAGTTGAAATAAACAGCATCAGCTGCTCTGCCCTCATCCAACAGGCTAGTCACCTTGTTGTAGAAGACTATCAGATTGGTAAAGCATGATTTCTCCTTTGCAAACCCATGCTGACTGCTCCCAATCACCTTTCTTTCCCTTCATGTGTTTGGAAATGGTTTCCAGGATGATTTTCTCCATCACCTTCCCATGGATATAAATTGCTGCTGTATTGTTTGCTTGTGGTTGCAAAGCTCAGATAACAGAGATAGATTTGATAGGAAAGATGTTCCATTAATTTTGTTTTATAGACATCTAAATTCTGAAATCTCTAGATCCTGGATTTTCCAACATGTCTCTGAATTATCTCATGGAGATTAAATTAAAGTTTATCTTGCAGTCAGTGAATGGGAGAAAGCATGGAAGAGGAGTGAGTAGAAATCCTGTACAGCACTGCAGACAGTGAGGCCTGGAGGGACTGAGGGGAGAGTTTGAATGGGATGTGTGGGCAAAACATTGTGTTTACAATGAATGCAAGACTGTCTGTTCTTCCTGTTTTCATAGAGTCTTCTATTAAAGCAATGCTACATCACAATTGACTTGATTTAAAAAAAGAAAGACGTCAGACATTCTCAGTTAATGCTTATATGGGTTTTTTTGTGAAAGCATAATGAAACCCTGAAGGATGACACAAAACCAGTGGCCTTAAAAAGGTTTGGGTAGATTACATAAAACTTTGTCCTTTAAAATTATTTACTTCTATTTTGGCTTTTCAAGATTGTGGATAAACCAACAGGAACATGTGAGGCCAATTCCCTTCAGTTGGATACTGTGTTACCAGGAGTGGGTCTGGAGGACATACTGGTGGTTTTGTGTGGGCAGGTAAGATGTTGCCTCCCAAGCTAATAATGACAGAAAGAGAAATTGGAAATCTGTTTGAAGATGCCCCAAAGCAGTGCATATTCTGATAGCTAATTTTCATTTGCTTGCTAACTGAGGGGGACAAAGTAATTCCTGCTACTCAGACATTGTTTATTTCTTCATTCTTTCCCTTGAACATCAGTACTCCTTCTCTTTTAAGATGTAGGGAAATCAGACGAGAATCTAGGTGGAGTGGCAACTGTGAAAATGAAAATATGAGGGTTTATAAATAATCCTGTTTTGTTTTATTGTTTTTAGCTACTGAGTATGCTCAGAGAAGTTGTGTGATTGGATGTGGCATATATAAAATCAAAAGTCTAAAAGAAAAATTGAAGACTAGCAAAAGCTTTTTGCCCTTGCAGTCAAAGACTAGAAAAAGATGTTTCATTATCAGTACCTCATTATCAAGTGTTGAACGCCTGATTACTGCAGATTTTTTATTTTTTTTTTTAAAAAAAGAGCTGTGCTAGCCAGATAGATAGAAAATAATTTTTTACTTACCATGGCCTGTCTGAGGGAATGCTCGTAAGAATTCACTACACTGCCTCTTGTGAGAGGAAAAACATCAAACTTCTGACTTCTTTCTTACTTTATTTAGTATGTAGATCTCCTTGCAGAATTTAGTCAGAGAACTGGCCTATGTATTTTCAGAACTGGTTCTGAAATCTTTTTATCCTATTCTGATCATTATCTTTGTCCTGCCTCTTTGCAGTAGTTTATGACTTAGCTCAGTATTCCATCTGCTCTTGCTTTTTAATTCATTTTTTTTGTAAGCTTCTTCCTGTAGAATGAAAATAATATAAATAATGCATTTATCATGTCTTCCATGAACAACTCTTTTTTTCTTCCACCCCTTGCAAAGTGACTGCAGTCACATAAGTTTATCAGCCAAGATGAGGTTCTTTTGAGAACAAATAAACAACTGAGAGCTAAAAGTTCATCTGTTATGAAAACAATTTATCTCATGTTATGAGTCACCTAGCATTTTGAATATGGAAGAGTGAGTGGTAGTTTAAGGTCAATCTCTACAAGAAATTCAGTGCCTACCAGAAAGTGCCTGAAACATGTGCGAGTCTGGTTTAACTGCTTTTTCTATTTGTGCTCAGTGCTGCTCTGTTTTGAAGAGTGTTTTTAAGGCATATGCTACTAGACACTCTCCAACTAGGAAATACACAGAGTTTGTAGTTTGAAGAGTCAGCTGCAATTGCGCTGGATGATTTTATTTTATTTTTTTAAGTTCAGAACTGGCATAATATGCAGGCATTGCTTGATGTTTCTGAAAGCCTAGCTATCTTTGATTCAGTACCATCCTGAATCTTAGAATTTGCTGTTGTTACTTCTACCATGCTTGCATATCCCTGATTTAATTTACCTCTTAAGAAACTTAGTAAGTGTTTCGTGTGGCTAGTTCCTGGTTTTATTCTAGCAATAGAAGAAAGAAAAGAAGCAATCATTGTTTTGTGATGACAGGACAAAAGGTGTTTCTTTAATTCTTCCTCTATTGTCTGCAGATGTAAGAGTAATTTTGGAAATCTCCTGATTTAAGACTTATATCCACTGATTTTCTCCTGGTAATAGTGCTTAACATTTTGATTGTTCAACATCCAGGTAAAGCACAGTATCTATGGCTCTCTTGGGATAGAATGTTCTCTTCTAACTGTAGAACACCCAGATTTGTAATTGCAAACTTAATGGATACAGTTGGCAGTTTCATTTTCTGCTTTGGCTTAGAAGCATTGGTGCTTTTATCTTCCTGTGGAAAGAGTCTGATCTCACAGTTGTACAGTCAGTTTTGCTTTGGTGTCTAGTTCGTATTTTCCCAAGAGGCATAGTTCTTTCTGATCACCCCTCATGGCTGAAGGAAAATGCAATGTACATTTTGAGACTTGTTCCTGAAAAGCAGCTTCTGTGGGCAGACTGCGGTTTACCCTTTTTTTTAAAGGCATTTCTGGTATTGCGTGTCATTTGCTGGACAAAATAATTAGCTGACATTTTTTGTAATACTATTGGGATTGTTTTGTCCTTCTTTTATTTCTTATCTTCAATACATGTTACAGTCTCCTTTCTGGATCCCTTTGTGTTTGTACTGGTTTAGGGAGATACCATTTCTAGACATATTGCAATATTTTTCCTCTTGTATCTCAGCATCCTTAGAAAATGGTGTTTATATAGTGACTTCGGAGAACTATGTTCCTACCTATCTTTAGTATACTAGAAAATTTTGGAATTTTTCTAATAATTGCTCATCTCTCGGCCCCATATGCTGTCTTGTTTCTGTTAATACTTTTTGCATCTTCCCATAAACACAGTGCAGAATTAAACTGTACATGGCTGTTCTGAAATTATTTGCTGTTTACCTTTATTTTTCTTTGTGAGTGAGATCATGCCTTCTCAAAAATCACACTGTGGTGTGGCATGAAACTTACTTTTTATTGAATAGTTTTATGTAAGCAGCTCTAAGCCTGGCACAGATTATGTCTTCTCATGCACACCCCATTAGATACACCAGGGTATTCCTTTGTCTCTTGTTGTTGATCTAAACCAGATGTAATCCCTAGGATCTGCTTATCCAGCATAATCATCACCCAAGAGAGAGGTTAGCTAACGTGGCCGTTTCTGTCTTTGCTGCCTTTGGCCAAAGTGGTATCACTCTTTAAGGAATCGAACTGATGCTTACTGCTGAGTCTGGCCTTAACAGAATGCCTATGCTCACTGCTTGTTGCACTCTTGACTCACTGCAGTGCTTTTTCTTTGAGTTTTCTGTGATTTTGGGCCTGTTGTGTTTCTATTACTGTTTAAGTTCTAGGGCTCTTATAGCTAAGTTGAAGCTCTGGCTTGCCTGTTTTTTCTCCCACTTCCTTTTGCTAAAGTCTTGTGGATCTTAGATTCTTATCTGATCTGATTTCTATCACCAAATGAAGATTAGAAACTAAATTTTCTGGAGTTAGAATGAATACAGTGAAGACCATTTTCCCCTCATTAATGCTCTCTAATGTTCACCCTGGACAGCACACTCTTCACAATTAATGTATTTAATTTTTCTTTGGAAGCCTGATTGGTAAACAACTTGGATTAAAACCACATATGACAGAAAGGGATAAAGGCAAATGTAGACCCCAGTTACGATTCCCACTCCCAGCCTAGATTTTTTTGTCTCAAAGCACAAGTACACAAATTACTCTGTAGAACTCCAAAGGAAATAGGACCTTGCAAAGCCAATGTGCAGATGGTGGAAACCATGTCTGTTTCATTGATACTGCACCCATGTTCAGAGGCTGCTTCCTCTCCTCTCTCCTTTTAATCTGCCTTTGAATCTGTCCATCTGCATGGTCACTGCTATTGTTCTTTGTCAAGGGAGCCCTGCCTTTGACATTGATAGAGTTAGGATTTTATCCCATAGATTTCAGAAAAACATGCCCAACAAGTGCAGTTTGCCTTACTGATTGATTATTTCTTTGAAAACCTTTCCATTTAAATGGAAAACCAGATGCATAATTTGTCCAGCTGCTTAACATTGTCATCAGGGACACACTCCAGGGATAAGCAGGATTTAGCAGAGGTTAAGGGGGAACATTTGTACAAGAGTTACTTGTTACTATATTAGTGATGTATCACAGGAAGATTCACTTCAGGCGGGAGCTAAGTGTGGCCTTGATACATCAGCTGATCTCTGACAATAAGCTCCAATCTAACCTAGATCTCTCAGTCTTTCAAGGTTCATCAGTTTCTAGAACAGTATTTATTGCTTTTGTAATGTTTGAGTAAATACTTACACTGATAAAGATTTAATGGAGGAAGGGTTTTTTTGACCTCTGACAAAGTGTACTTGAACTACAATGTTAGCTTTTAGTACCTTGACAGCTTCTTCAGAAATATGCTTTCTTTGGCATAAGCACTTAACACATAACCTGTGTCAGTTATGTCCTGGTTATTAACTGCTAACACAGAATGTGAAATAATGAAACCCAGGACATATCTGAATTAAATTAGGCATTACTGCAGGAAAGAGCCAGTTAATGTCCTTGTGTAATGCTTATGTAATAGATTAGATTCTCTGCCTGACTATTCTGGTTGTCTCTGCTGATATATAAAAAGCTTGCCACCTTGCTAGTACTCAATTAGCTCATTCACCACAAGTAAACTAGTTTTCTAGCATATAGGAGGAAAGCACTTCCAATCCTCTAATTGGTTTACGCATATAATCTTTTCCACACACCAACAAGTGCAGAAGCTGATTAGCTAATAGAGAATAAAGTGAGAGGGGGGAAAAAAAAAGATAAAGAAAGATCTCAACTCAAGCTATATGGACAGCTTGTACAGTAATAGCATCATTTGTTATCCCTTCAACTCTTTTTGGTTACTTGAGACAACAGGTAAATCTTAATATAGATGAAAAGGGATCATAGTCACCTAATGGCTAAAAATGTTTGATTTTTTTGAGATATACAGTTTGCTGTCAAACTCTCAAACCAGCTTTGTGGTGTATATATTAATGTTCTACATATTTTCTTTAGAATGTTTTTAAAGGATGCAGATAGGCTCTAGTTATTACTTGTTATCAGTTTTTAAGAGGAAGTTGTACATTTTATAAAATATTGATTATAAATCTGGTAAAAGAGGAAATTCTGTTTTCAGAAAGCACATTTGGAGATAGCATGACAATGTTCAGTTCAGGGTCATTGAGAAATTATGCTGTGTAGCCACTCTTATGGCATGGAAGGTGACCTTTTAGCATTTTTATCTGAAAAAATATAATAATCTCAAGATTATATTTTTAGTGGACCTATTGAGCAGGGGCTCCTGAAACAGAATTTCTTCAAGCTTTTAGCTATGGTCATTGTTAGGACAGATCCAAGGCAGTGTTGGACCTCTGTTAGTTGTCTAATTCCTCACAAGACAGGAACTGTGAATGTCAGAGGCAGAAACACTGTGTCTGACAAGAAATGCCATCCTGAGATTGGACACGGACCTTCCAGGCCTCAGCTGCTTCTTCAGCCTTTCTTACTAGTCTTTATGACAACAAAAAATGCAGCAATGCCTCTTCTAGAGTGAACCAGGACTATGGTGATACTCCATGTTAAATTTTGTTATGCAGCCCCTTGATTTACTTCCCCTCCATTAAGAATCCCACCACAAATAAAACTTTGGAAGTTTTTGCTCTAAAGTATTATTAACCCTTCAGTACGAAAGAAAACTTGGACATATTGGCAAGCTCTTAATAACATCTACTTTATGTTCCACTTTATTTACTTGAAATTGTTCTTAAAACAGCATAATCTTTTGAGATGCTGAGATGTTTTACAGATATTTTGCACCTAAATGTACATCTTTTAGCCTCCTAATCTCATAACTATTACATGTTCAGAAATCTATTTTACATATGAGTATAGCAAATAATATAGGTTTTAGTTTAAGAACCTGTTTGAGAGTAAATATTAACTGAAGGCTTAATTCTCCTACCATAGTTTAAGCAGCTCCTTGCCACGTGCAGAAGAGAAAATAATTTTTCCCTGAAGACTTTTGATAGTCTTTCTTCTTTAATAATAATTCAGATTTGAAAAATCACACCAAGGTGCAATTGAAAAGCTTTATGTGGGAAATCAGGGGCATGATTTCTCTTGACCTATGATTTTAGTTCCTGTTAAAGAGAATAGCTCAGAACATAGGTTGAATTATTAAAAAAAACCCCAGTCAGATCAAATTAAATACGTAGTTTCCACTTGCAACATGAGCAGGTACGCTTGCATTCTGCCAAAAGCTTTACCCTATGCCAGTGAATCTCCTCTGATCATTGGACAATGTCTTTTCCACAAAGGCAATTTATGTAACTGCTTCTCAAGACAGACACTGTAACTCTGTGAAAGAGCTGTACCTTCTGGGTATTCTCAGACTGGATGCTTGATTCTGACTGTTACTTGGTAAGAATTAAATGTCTTACTGTTTGCCTGTTCCTCTGAACCTCTCTAGTCCCTTATAATCCCAGAAACTTTTATCGAATAAGCTGTATGTGTTGCTTTTGCCCAAGCACACCGAGTCTCTGAGAGTAAAGAATAGCACCTTGTAGGGTACTCCTCTGGTACTGACTCAGTCAGAACAAATACATCACTGAGAGCTTCCATTCTCTCTTAAAATGCAGCTGTAGATACTTTCTTTTCCATAGAATGAGGTGGTGATTGAAAATGGTGATGACCTTAATCGCACTTCTTTGACTATGGTCTATTGCCAAGGCTCTTCCCCTGTCCCATGACTCAGGGTGCAGGTATTCCTCAGACGGGAGTAACAAGGCCAGTGTGTGTAAGCATAGGGAAGGGGAGAAGGCCTGACATGCAATATGTCAGAGATTTGAGAAATCTGCAGTCTTCAGAAAAAAACAAACCCTGAAATGGCTGGCCAAAGTGGGCTTTTTAGGTATGGAAAGGATTTGAAGGCTGATTGGAAAAAGTATTTTTGATTCACAGTGGACTGCTATTGTAATTTTTCTTCAGCATGGTGTTGCAGCCTCAGAAGAACATTCATCTATGGAACTGGAAATATGCGCCAAGTTACAAAATGCAAATTCACTGGTTTTGTACAACTATCTTACTTCACTAATGTTTATTTGCAGTTCAAATTTCAGAAAAGTTGCCCATTGGGTTTCACTTCAGTCAAGAAAACATACATCCCACTTTCATATTGTTTTGCTGTATAAGAACAAATTGGACATTTTTATATATCATCCACTAAACTATAAACCCAGGCCACGTAGCTGGACTTAGGTCTTTATAGAAAGTTGACATCTAGCATAACTTTGTGATTAGTTTGTCATACTGTCTCAAGTAACAAAAGTGTCAGAGAGCAGCAAGAACCAGCTGCTCTGCAATGGAAGGTGAGCCAGAAGCCAAGCAGAGGGAAATGTCTCACTAGCCAGGGTGCAGGACTGCAGTGCCTGGGCAAGACGATCAAGGTGGGTCTGGTCAGGGCACCCAGGGTAAAGCACAGCCCAGCAGTCACCATGCAAGTCCATAGTGACGAGGCAGGGCTGAGGCCAGGCCAGAAAGTCAGCCTGCATGTCAGGGTCTGGGCGTGAGTCAACAGGCTGATGGCCAGGCCCTGTCACAGCTGCAGTGCAGCGGGATCCATAGCTCATGTGGGAGACAAGTGGTAGTGACTCAGCATAAAAGCAGCTTGTGTGGGACAGGGGAGTCAACCCTGGCAGAGGCCTCCCCACAGCGCTGTCGGGAGGGCTCTGTCCAAGGTCACCAGCAGGAGGAGGACCTCCCACTACTGTACTATCTCTCAACTGGCCCCAAGCCCAGGCAGCCAAACCTCTGGGAAGGGGTATGTTCTCAGGACCCATACAGAGGGATGGGTCTCTAGTAGAACACTGCAAGTGATGGATGTGCCTTTCTGTGCAGTGTCCAAACCTCATCTCTGTTTAGCAGTTTCCAGCACTGATTCCATGCTCAGTTCATAAGTCTGCCAAAGGTTGAAGTTTTTTAGATGTGACGGAGAATGTCCATCACTGTGACAGAATGCTTAGCAGAAAAATAAACTCTAGAGTGACTGCGAGTTCAGTTCTGCTGGTAGATACAGAATAATCTATTTGATAGACAGATTCAGTTTTCTGCAAACTGTTAGTCCAAAGCTGTCTGCAGAATCTGAAGTTTTATGCATCAGCAACTGAAGAATTTGCTAGAAATGATCCACCGTTATGCAGTCATTTATGTTCAGTAGTATGGAAAGGTTAAATATTCTCCTACAGTGCAAAAGTGAATCATGAGTCTTGCTTTAAGGTCAAACATTGCTGTATCTGATACTACTGCACAATATATTGCAAACAGGATCAATCCTAAAACACATTCGTCTTTTGTAATGCTTGTCATAAGAAAGAGGTCTGATGGATTTTACAAGCCTGTATTCTGCCAAGCATTGTGAAGAACCTCAAAACTGACAGAAAGTTTTCTGGACTGCCAAATCTTTTTGGAAGGTTCTGCATCCTCTTGTATTGTCATAGTTAATCTCTATTTATCATAGGTTAGCAGATATTCTTTCAAGAATGCATGGTGTAGTATTTAACAAGAAAAATTGTTAAAATATATTAATACATACAGTTCTGTGACGCTCTCATATGGTACAGGAAAGGATGACAAGAGCTTTCTGGTTTTTGATCCTATATTATCATACCCCTGTCACTCACAGGCATTTGTTTGGGTGGAAGTAAAAATAAAAAGACTGGGCTCTCCTTTGTTTAGTGTCTGTGCCCTGAAGAAAGGGACTGGCATCCATGAAAATTTTCAGAGACTCCTGAGAAGGAAAGCCTTTTATGAAGAGAAGACAGAAATGCTAACTGTGGGAATAAGAGTATTTATTGTTTGTGACAGAGATTTGCCTGAGATTCTTTGTTGAATCCCAGTGAAGAACTTAAAAGCAAAGTCCTACATGCCACAAATACAAAGCAATATAAATTTAAGGTATGTTAGATCTTATGAAAAGGTGCTCTCCCTCTTAAAAAGTACATATTTTAAAATTAAAATGCTTCCTTACTATTAACCAGTTAAAAATGTTTTCTTTTAATGAAGGTTTCCCAGTAGCTATGGCAAGCTGCCATCAAACTCAAAGAAACCCATGAAGGAGGCTTACCAGTGATTTCCCTCTGCTTTTGTACTTCCTCCATATTCTCATGTCCCTCTCTTATCATGTGCAAATACTAGAATATGTGGCTCAAAACCACTGGATGAGTATGTGAAATGAGCAGTGGCCCAGTCTCATGGAGGTTTCAAAATCTAGTCCCAAATTGCTACAGGGCTAGCCATTGTTATGTTTGTTGCAAGTGAGATAGGAAAGGTCAAGGTGAGGATTTTCTATGTATCCTTAAATATATAATTATACAGCTGTGTCCTTTTTTCCCACATTGTTGATAATTCCTTATTGAGAAGATAATGCATCTGCCAGTACCAGCATGTACAGGGAATTGTGAATTAACAATTTTGTAGAAGTTTTTATCCTTAGAAGCCAGAACTGTAAAAATTAGAATTAAAAAATATTTTACCAATAGTACCTGCTTTGTTCATAAACAAGGCCACAGTTCCCAAACTGGAGTAATTTTTATTCCTTTTGATTAAAATGAGTTTGAACTTCAATGATACATTTTGCATAGACACATCTCTCACGTATTTGGGGAAGAAAGTAAAAACTGGTCACCAACATCTCTGGTTTTCTCAAGAGTAGAATATTTGGACCAGCAGTGTCCATTCCATTGCGTATGCTTTTTCATTTCTTTGTGTGTCAAAAACTTGAGGATAAAAGATGTGATGAGCTTCCAGCCAAATTATTTTCATCATGCCTACATTTAAGAGGAACTCATTACTCTCAGTTGTGACTTTTGGATTATTTTCCCCCTCCTCTTTCAGTTGTTAGTGTTTAATTAGTTTACTGTCTGTTTAATTAGATAATTGTAGAAGTGTAATGCCCTGTGCAGACTTGGCATATTGCAGCTAAAGGATCAAATCAAGTTGATTACTTTTCTAATGTAAATAGTTGATTGATTTTCAGTTTAACAGATATTTATGGTTTATCTTAATTAACAGAAAATCTGTAGAGTTACCAGCCAATTATAACTATGATAACAACTGTGGAGAAGGTGGAACGATTTATTTTCAGGATGTAATAGGCAAATGCGTCTCAGGGTTTTTTCCCATTGCCAATGATACTCTGTTCACAAGTCAGAACTGTTAACGTGTGATATCTGGAACATTTGGCAGTTTCATTACTATGAGATGAATACAGTGGGGAATCAGAAAATGATTAACAGCAGATGTTAAACAAGTTTGTGATTTGGAGAAATAGTTTACAGAAGATTTGGTGAAATTGGTGTAATCACAGAGGACAGCTCTTTGTTATGTATGTAGTTGAAAAACAATGAAAATAAGTAATTAGTGCCAGATTAAGTTTTTACAGCATGGAAGTAATTACATTTTTCATAGCAATTCGCAATGAAATAGACACAAATTCCAAGTTATTTTAATGATAATTTTAACAATCTGTATACATTTTCCACTGCATATAATAGAAAGGTCCATCTTCAGAAGTAAAATCAGTTTCTCATTGAATCGTTCTAGTGAGGCTGATAAAACCTTAAGCCCTTTATTTCTTCTCAGAAATAAAAACTGTGTCAGTGATTATTGTAATTATTTATCATGGTTCTGGTCTCTTCTTTTAGAGATGTTTTTCCTTCACTGAAGTGTATGTTATGACCTGATTCTCTCTCCCTCCATGCCCTCTGCCACATGCATAGGTGCTCTGGAAGCTGTGGATGAGTTCTCCACCAGCAGAACCTGGTTGCAAGGGTCTGTTGTCAGTCCAGCGATGCCAGGTTCGAAGGTGACTGTTCAATGGATCAGCATGGAGGAGAAAGAACCCACAGTTCAGTCTGCTGGTTACAAACACTGGAAATGCTTCATTACAGTTTTGCTCTTGCACTCAAACAAAATACATTTTCTGTCCACTTTTCTGTGACAGGTTTTTTTTTTTCTTTTTTATCACTGCAAAAATTAAAGTCTCACCCTAGAACCTGATAGTTCTTCTATAGCCACTGCCTATGGTGGTCTGTGTTTCCCAGCTTATTGTGACTTCTTAGAAGATTCATAAGGATCAAGCCAGAGTCTGAGTCAGTGGGTTGAATACATCCTCCCGGTGGAGGAGAGAAAGCCCAGTGCCTCAAGTGGAGAAATCTCAGTTTCCTAACTGCTCCCTCTGAGCACTCCCTATGCAGTCAGCCCTTGCCACCTCAGAGCATAAGCCTGAGTTTACCCAGGGCTCAGGGAAAAGTAGGACCACTGAAAGTTTTTCATTCATAGCTGGTACTATGGTGGAATGGCTCCTTCTCCCCAGGAACTTGTGCCAGCCAGCTAGCATTGCCACCAGGGCTGTGGGAGACAACTTTACAGCAAGAAGTAGAGAAGGGTTGACTACCTCTAAAGGCAGTAAGCATTTGATTGATCTGCTGAGCAGTATCAGGGGTCAACAGTATGTTTATGATGGGACATCCTTACTCAGCTGAAGAGGATCATGGAAATCCTATGGGAAACTAACCCTTCTGAAGAGAACAAATCAGCTCTTTTTAGCAACTGAGCTTCTGTTCAGACTATTCATGGTGTTGGAGGCTAAGATAGTCATCGGTGGGCACTAGCAGTGGGACAAAGGATATTATCATTTTAACAGGCTGGTGGAACAGAGATGGAGGAGGCAAGGGGAGGCCTGCAGACAGGTTGAGAGGCAGAAGCTAATTTATCTCTGCAGAACTGGTGGTTGAGAAAAAGGTCTCCCACTAGAGATCCCACAGTCATAAGCAGTAGCTTTTCTTTGCCACAAGCCTTTAGTGTCTTTGCAATCTCTGATGTTAGGATTCCTGGGATGAAAGTGTGCAATCCTAGCATGGCATCCTGGGGAACTGAACCTATCTACTTCAGGACATATATAGCAGTCAGGTGGAGGGGTGAGTATTTCTTCACTTGTCTCCAAACACAAAGTGTCCAAAGGATAGCCAAAGCAGGTAGCCCTCTCTTTCTTCTCAGGATGTTCCTCCAAATGTCAAATGTCTTAAGGCCCAGAAACATGCTGGGTTCAACTTTTCTATCTTCCTTATTTGTGTCATGTCTCACTGCATTCACCTAAGTTTGCTCTCAAGCTCTAGCCTGGTCTGCTAAACCTGTTGTAACTAGTTAAGTCTTTATGTTCTTCCTGATAATCCCACTGAGTTTCACTACTGGAATTTAGGACCTTAACTTTGTTTAAAATCAAAAGCCTGGACCTAACTAATTGTTTTGCCTGTCTGTTAGCCCTGTGGCCAGGGTAAACTGATAAAGGACTGTGGCTTGTATATGTGTGGGTGAGCTCCATTTCTCTTTTGAGGACTTTGATTAAGACCTGCTTTCTTGAGTACCTGCAGTTTCTTTTGACTGGGAAGACTTAGTTAAGCATTAGGAGAAACAGTGTTTGAGGAGAGGATCAATAGCTAAAACAGTGGGAGGTTAAATGTGCCATGTGTGAGTAAGGGAGTTTGGCCTTCAGGTTTTTTTGTTTTGCTGAATTTGTCTGTAGAGGTCTTGGCTGTGACCTCAGCATACATTCAAATAAGTAATTTACAATTCCAGTTTTTTATATAATTGCTCAATTTTTTAGTCTGTTGCAATGAAATTGTAATGCATAGATAAGAAAATAGTTTTAATCACACATTGACAGTTTGAGATTCAGCAGTTCAAAGAGAGGTTTGCAGTGTGAAAGAAAAGTTCCTGTTAAGGTGGTTTAGCTTAATAGTGATTAAAGGATTACAAATGTGTAGAAATGACACATTTCCTGTCTGTTTCAACATTAGTCTAAATTAAAATTGAATATGTATGTATAAAGATGCTTCCTGGAATTTGAACAACAAAACGCTCAATTTTGTGCTTTTTATGTATCAATACTGAAATGAGATACACTATGTATTTAACTAATACCTTTAAATTTAAAAATTATGGTTAATGAATCTGCTGAACCTCCCGAGAAATCTGTGTGCTGCTCCAGCTTTCCCGGAGCCTGCCCTCTCAGCAAATCTAGCTCCGTTTCTTGTGGAGAAGTCCTGACTTCTGTATTTTGTTTGCAGAGTAACTAGCAACGTGATAGCTTTCATACAGTTAGAAGACATTTTGTGGAGCTGTGTTCTTTTTCTCAGAAGATGTTGCCTTGTAATTGAAAAGGCGACTTTGGTAGTGGAACCCAAAGAACTACTGCTTTATGGTTGTGCCTGATCATTTCAAGGTTAGTTTTCTTGGTCGAGGAAAAGAATTATTAAAGCCTTCAATTAATCAGTCAGCACACTCATGCATATTATGCATTTCCCGTTGGAACTGCAAAACGAGGATATAATCAAAGGAAAGGAGGGAGACTTACAATGAACCTTAATATGTGTTAATTATTCCAATTACTTGCTGTGCTGGCGGCCGTGTCTCTGGTGGCTGGGGAGGTGCTGCCCCCCGCTGGCGCCGGGCCGTGGGTGCCCACGGTCCCTCGGCCACTCACCGGCTTCAGGGGCCCACGCCGGCACAGCCGCTCACAACGCACCCGTCAGACCTCCTCGGGATGGAGCGCCGGTTTCAACTTCTGCTCTTCATTAACAGCGGGGAGTGTCGTAAGCGTTTTCAAGGCTGGAGGCAAAGCCAAATGATTGAGGTGCAAGTGATATTTTCTGGAATTGTGCAGGAAATAGCTATAATTTGTCTGAAGAGCACTTGGACTGTTTAACATCAAGAGGCTTGTCTGACAACTGCCACATTAATATAGCTCTAATAAGTCTTTAGATTGAGATTTTCTGTTTAGTGGTTGCTTTTTATTTTATTTTCCTTTTGTGGTTGCAATGACTGCATTTTTGAGAGTAGTATGTATTAGGGCTAGTGATACTTCATTTGCAAACAGCTACTTATTGGAATCTGTCCATTTTAGTTATGTATAAATATAAAATACCACTTGTCTATATAAAAAGTCTGTCAGTTAATATCTGTTTAGACAGTAGCACGAAGTCCACCCCAGAGCAAAGCAATACCAGTGAGATCTGTCTGAGGTCATTTCAGCTGTTACAGAGACCATCTTCTGCCCTTTAATTTGCCCAGATGCCTCAATCCCTCTAAACTCCAGAACACATAGATGAGCTTGAAAGTAGTTCTGAATGTCAACATGTTTTGAACCTCTCCAGTGAAAATATTTCAGAATCAATGCATGTTGGTATTGAACATTCGGGCAGGATCTCCCATTATTTGTAGACTCAGTAAGATTTGGCTGGGCACTGGCCTCATTTCAGCAGTGTCACTCAGAAAGATTTTATGCCTTAATTGCTTTTTAGAATGTTTTATTAGTATGTTTATGGTTTAATATAAAGATGCACATCCATTTAACTTCAGCATGTATGTGAGCTTTGCAGCTTTTTACTGCTTGTTATCTTTTAAAGTATTGCTTTTTAAAAAAAAAGGTTTGCTAAACTAGGATACAGATTACACAGATATGAAGTACTGGATATTGTAATTATTAACAGCTGGATTTGATTAGCAGCTTTAAGCTATCTTCTACTTTATTGCAGCAAATGTTTCAGCTGTCTCAAATTTCTCAGTCTCACTGTCTATCTCAAATTTCACAGTCATATCCTCTACCCTAGACATGGGCTTATGTTACAAGCATCCAAGACTCTCTCTTGTTCTATGAGTTGTTATGGGAGGAGGCAAGTATGAAGGTGAACAGTAGATTTTTCTGGAAACTAGGAAGGAATACGTCCATATAAGTAAAGACTGGGAAATCTAATTACATGCAGAGTGACTCCTGTGAAACTTTAATCTAGTAAAGAGTAAAATGACAATAGAATCCAGCACAGGTATCTCTGAGTGAATCCTTTTTTTCTTTGAGGAGCTTGTTGTAAGATTGAGATTACTCTTTTTGTCTTTCTTTCTGAAAGCTAACTAAAGCAGAGGTGAAGGGTAGTAGATGAATTATTGAATTTTTCATTCAATGGAAATAACCTTTTCTGTTTCTACTGAAATGATCCTTTTGGTGTCCTAACTCATAGACAAGAGTTTAAAATTTTCTCAGCATATGAGTAGGGGAGTTCAAGATGTAATTGGAGTGGGAGTTGACTTACTACTCTCCAAAATAAATAGATCAGGTTCTGGGTACGATAACCTGTTACATTTCAGTATAAAGCATTAGATCTTTCATATCCACACCAAGTGCTACTGACATCAGTAGGACTTCCTACGCAGTTTTACGGCATGTCTTGATATGGCTGGTGTAGAGAGGCAACAGGAAAGGGTACAGGAGGGTTTGGCAGCCTCCCAGTCCTCACATTATCACATGTGGGAGTGCATGTCATACCAATGTGTGCCAGTGGAGGTGCCTCCCCATATGTTTGGGGATGTTTCTGGGGATGGTGTGTCTTGCAAATCACATGGTGCAGGTGCAGATAACAGATGCTGTGGTTGCAAGGCAGAGATTGGTAAGGAGGGTGTTTTCAATCAACATATTTTAAATAAAAATAGTCTTTTTTGTTTAAAAAGCAGTGGAGGAAGTCATTCACAAGAAAATAAGAGAAAAGAGACATAAATGAATGCAAGAAATACAAGGCAATAGTTGCATGCTTTCATTTGTTGGTGGAAACGTAATATTGCATTTCTTCCACGGTGTGGTGCTGAGTGAAGCTGCAAATCAGCAGAGGCCCAGGGGAAGGCTGAAGTGTCCTCTCTGGCCCTGCCAAGTTCTGAGTCTGGAACAGGCTTACAAGAGCAGGGGCACGATCTCCCTTGGACAAAAGAGAAGTTTGATGCTTATTGCTGCAATATACTGGGATAGGGAAGGAAGAGGCTTTGCAGCTTCTTTCTTTCGCTCTTTTTTAGCCTATTCATAGGCTGTATTATCAGACACTGAGGAAATTATTTGCTAAGAATAGGATGAATGGATTAACTCTTCAATCATTCTTTCACTTCAGCTCTTCTCTGTAATAGATTATTAGATGTGTAATCCTTGGGAAAAGGACACTGGTGGCAACTAGGACAAGACAGGGTGTGTTGTTTTTTTCTTGTTAGTATACTTCAATATAAGCAGTACATCAGTAACTAGACTCTCAAGAGTGACTTTTAAAAGCTGTGGGATACTGGCTCAAGTCTTTCTGACAGTTTTGTCACTTTATAATCTTGTTTTTCTGGTTTTTCTTTTTCCTTTCAGTGATTGGTCTTTGCTATTTGTTTGCTTGTTTGATTTCTATCCATCTAAAACTGTGGCTTTACAAATTATTTTACTAGTGGCTGATCCAGATACCAACCCTGGCCTCCTCCCAACTGTGCATTATCACCTCCTTGCTGGCAATTACTACCCCAACTCTTTATTCTGCTGCAACAGCAGTTTACTTGATTGCTCTATCTGCTAAAGTTTTGTAATAAAAAAATCCATGTTATGATGGGGATTTTACCCTATATATCTTATGCTACTCTTCTGGTTTTATATTTAGGATAATTTCACTGGTCTGTTTAAGGGAGTGGTGAAACAAATATTAGTATTGAGCAAAACTGAGATAATGGTAACTTCAGCAGCAGGCTGAAGGGTTAATTATGTGATGATCAGTAATAGGAGATGAATGGATATTTCTGTTCCCTATATATGACCCTATATATTTTCTATATATTCCCTATATATGACAGTTTTTTTGACCGATAACTATATTATGTTATAGTTCAAGGCCAGATTTTGGCAAAGGAACCTTACAGCCCTTTACAGGAATTTGCTCCCTGTCAGAAGCAGCAATCCACACAGGACACTCTGTGGTGTTGCCCACATCTTTTAAGCCTCATGTCCTAGATATTTGAATAATTTCTGTGTCTGCAGACAGGAGACAGCATTTCTATGTGTACTGCAGTACTGATACAGTAGTACTGGTTTTCAGAAACAATAAGATACCACTAGACATTTGACTGGTTGAAACTTTGTGTTAGAGATCTCTGTTAAATCAGATCTGTGACAAATTTATTAATGCAGTATCAGCATTAAGTACTTATGAGTCGTGAATAACAAGGTGGCACTCTGCAGTTTTGATCCAAATAGCATTGACTGTGGTTAGGATAAAGTATGGTTGAAAGATTTCAAATTATGTCTTGTCCAGATATCTAAACTATCACTTTTTATTTTGAATGTACACCTGTGACACTTCTAGGTGAGAGCTATTGAGTTGTTGATAATTAAATTTTGATGAAACTAGGTGTTTTTTTCAGCTCCAAATCAAGAAGACCATGCAATGATTCCTAAAACAAATGTAAGAATAGAGATTATATATATTTTCTCTGAATTGCTCACTACAGAAGAGTTATAGAATTTATTTTGTGTTGGCTCTCATCAAATAATAAATTTCTGAAATATGGCATGTGATTTTTCCTTCTTTCAGTCCCAGTGTACCTGAAACGGATTTGCTGCTTTCCTAAATCATTTTTTTCAGCATGAGTGTGCTCCATTCATGATAGACGAAAACATGGAGAGTCATGTCTATCTAATATTTTCTCAGCATTTTCCTTTCTTATTGAAGTGCTTAAGCTTTGGAGTTCATTTCATGGAAATCTTAGGGTGGGTTTTGGGTTTTTTTTTTTTGATTGTTTGATAGTACACGAGTTGTTTTATTGACAGAAATGAGCAAGATGGAAGTTGTATTTTAAAAATAAAGAAAATTATTTGTATTCTAAGCAGAAAGAATTAGTAGAATATGCATGAATTTATATTGGTTAATTAAGATGATACACAGAAGTGTTGAAGCTAACACATCTTTATATTAAAAGTAGGATACTATGGAGTTTTATTTGTTAAAACCTTTTTTAAGAAGAGCTGAAATTAACTTGAAGCTGAAATTTCAGATACATGTGATTTCTTAAATTTGAATCTTTAAACAAGCTTCACATTTCCCTGAATGTATTAAATGTAGTGATAATACTTATACAGCCCAATCTGTAGAAATTGGGGAATAAGCCGTTCAGTCATTCTGAAATGCATCTATTTGCTGGTTTACATTCTTCCTGTTACTTTGATAACGCTGGTAGGGACTACTATTTGCAGCTTTGTAAAAATAATATTTTTCCCTTCCATGTGTACAACGAATAGAATTTGAAGGTGGACTGCTGGTGTTTCGTAATCAAACTTCTCTACTTTAGTGGGTGAAAATAAGCTTACTAGAAGACATGAAAAAATAGAATACAGCAACAGCAGTTATGTGGGATAATACAATATTCTTTCAATTCTCTGTCCTGCCTTTGTCTCTAATATCCTTTATCCAACCTCATAAATTTTCTTGGAAATAGTAGGAGCAGTACTAGTGGGCATAACAATTTATAACTTGTTTCTAGTCCTTCCTACCTGCTTTCCAGATCTTGACTGATGGATAACTGAAATGTTTGCCTCAGTTTACATTAAATTCTCAGGGCATTACACCAGTATTTTGAACAGGCTCTAGAAACCTCTGTGCATATCCAGATTAGTTTTTTTTTTTTTTTTCATTTGAGAGCATGCTTATTGTAGGCTTGGAATATTGTTTCTGGGAATCCGGAGGAGTATTACTGAGAAAATTAATTTAGAGGTCAATCCAAGTATGATTACTGGATCCTGTAAAACAGAAGTGCCTTTCTGGTAAAACGTCAGTGGATTTATGAAATCTATCTCATTGATTATCTTTCAGCTAGTAGACATTTCAATTTTATTGGTAGCATTAGGATGTAGTCTAAGTACATTATAAATTGCAAGTGCAGTTTATCCACAGTTATTTGTCTAAAATTATTTAGGAGCTTTGCCTAAGACAGAAATATTACCAAGTTACCTGTTTTCCAATTATTTTCTTTTGTTTGTTTGTTTGTCTGACTGATTTATCCAATTTTTTTAGCTATGAAACATGCAGGTCTTTAAGATAGCATGAAACTAGTGACTCTTCTCCATTCTGTCACTGAGAAATGTATTACTGCCCAAAATAACATGCACTTGCAGCTGCATCTGGCATTCAGCATAAACTTCAGAAGAACTCAACTATCAGAATACTGCAACAATAGTTGTCAATTTTTATTGTTTTATACTGTTTTTCTTAAATCTCCTTTAAATGTTTTATTTGTTCTCTCTGTTGTTCCAGAGGTCAGTAAAGCTGTTGTAACAGGAACTAGTTAACTCCTGATCTGGTTGCCACTACAATATTTGGAAGTGGCTTGACCACCAAAGCAGTTTCAGAATTTTCAGGCTTCTTTGATGATCACAGAGAACAATATTTTGCTTCATGCTTTGCCAGTCTTCAGCTTGTTCCTGTTAGATGCAGAAAAGACCTAACCTGGTACAGGCTTTTGTAATTTTTTTTTGCTTTTTGTTTTCTAAGTAAATGCTTTTTTTTTTTTAGTAAATTAGATTTTCAGCCAGTTAGGTCATACACTGCATTTGGTCTATACTTTTAGCTGTTGCATTAACAGAGGAGGCAAAGTTGCTGTTGATCAAAAAGTAGAAATTCTGTAAATGGTTTGTGAGTTTAATAATAATCTGAAAGTAATTCTGCTTGGTCTTTTGGTGCTTGAGTTGCTTTGGAATCCAGCCAGTATTTCAGAGCTTCAATGACTGCGAGAAATTCAGTGTTGCAGGCCATTTTTAGGATCTAAAATTTACTGTGGGTGGTTCATTTTGTGTGCATATTCAAGGCATATATGTGACATCCCAAACATTTTCCTTCAGAATCATAAAAACTAGAAGCATCAACAACAACTTTTAAATATAGATTAAAATTCATATGAATGATCAGAGTAAAAGGTTTTCTCTGCTAGATTAGAAACAAAACATTCCTGGGGCAGTCTGTCTGCAAATGTATTTCCTATTGAAGATGATATCTCATCAGTAATTACCTTAATTTGTTTACCCACTACTTGTGTTGTCCCCAAACTAATTTGGCACTAGGTAGCCTTTCATCTTGAAGGCTTTTTGGATGAGGGCACAGTGAGTTTAAGCAAATCAACTAATCAAATATATCCAATAGAAAGTAGTATGTGATAAAACAAACACATTTGTTTCTTGTAGATTGTGTTGGTCTTCCACTGACCATAAAAACCTTTTGTAACAGGAAGGCTGCGACGGGCAGAGGAAGCAAGCAGCCAATTCAATGTGAATGATAGAGCAAGCTTCAACTTTATTGACAGAAATCACCCCTTATATAAGCACTCTACAATAATCATGCATACTACTCACAAATCTATTGGATACATGTAAAAAGCTACATTATAATATCCCAGCCCCCTGTGGCATCTCAGACATGTCACAACATCTTCCCTCTTCTGGCCTGCCTCCTTTCCCAAGGTTGTTTTTACCATCAAGGCCATTGTGTACCTCAGTTTCTCTCTTTGTTAACATAACAGTCTGTTGTTTGGCATAACTGTACCCTGGGTTTATTCCTTTGTTTCCCTCAGATGGCTGCAATCAGCTTCTGCAGAGACCCATGGCCTTGCTCTCTGCAAGCTGTTCTCCAACAATTCCCCCTTTTTCTTTTTATGCAGGCTGCACAAGCATAAATTTACTAATATTTGTCATTATACAAATATATGCTATTTTAATAATTACTACAATCAATAGTACTATTCCTAATCACCGCAATCCTTCTTGTAACAGACCTTGTAGCCATAGGGACAGACCAAACACAGATTGTAACCATTTGTCTCAAGGATTGACAACCACTTGTGGTTTTTGTAAACGTTGCTTCATCCATTGTAATTGGTTTTGAATTAATTGACTGTGGTCAGATAGATTAAAACAACACATCCCATCAAAATCTTTACATCCATGCCCCTGGGCAAGCAAAAGAAAGCGTATGGCAGCTCGACTCTGTAATACAGCATGTCTTAAACTGTCGAAGGTACCTTATCAAGTACAAAGCATCCCACATACTATCGAAGAGCAATCACATGAAAGCAAACAAACTATGATTGGTTCTATACTACTGTCCACAAGCCTTCACGCCCTCTATGGTTGGTCCCGTTATGGTGTTCACACGTAGTTCTTCTGTTAGGCAAACATCTTATTTCCCACAGTCCAGCATCCTTATTTCTTTGCTACTCACGCAGTTTCTCATCCTCTCGGCCTTGCCGGTGTTCTTCCCAACAGCTAAAGCCTGATAACAGTGATGCCACTCAGTCTGGATCACTCATAACATGTCCGTTGTTTCCCAGGCATTCCACAGATCCCCCTTTTTGTTTTTGAGTGATCCAGACCCCTTTTATTGTTCAGTCCATCGTTCTCATAAAACACTTCCACACACAGGTTAATACCATTAAAAGGATTACAATGACAATTTGAACTGTTATTCAATGTAAAAACAAAAGAATTTTTAACCATCTAATAATTGGTAACCTTTTAGTCAAATCATTATTAAACCCTCTTCCTTCTTCAAGACGCAAATTTATTGTAGAAACATCACTACAAAACCTAGTGCTATTCACCGGTACTGCTGAAGGAGTCACATCTTGCCATCTCAACCAGATTGTCTGATTATACCAACCATAATGACCAGTACAAATGGCATACCAAACCTGAGATGGGTCGGCAGCAGTTGCTAAGCCCAGGCAAAATGCCTACTGTCCTGATTGATCTTTCCCTGCCACCTTGGCACACTCTGCAGTTTCTTATCTATCTTATGAGGCCTGTTCTTCATCAAAGCTTAGCTGTTTGTCAGGAGCTGTGTGAGGCCGATGCCTTCCAGCCCTCCCTTTTCTTTGTTTTGCTGCGGCACCTGCAAGGCTTGTTTGAGAGCTGTATCAATTAAGGGTTAGACAAACTTCAAAACACAGCATACTTAGAATAGTTCTAATTAAAAAGAGTAGACTAATTTCACTATCCATATTTAAGGGATATGACTAAATAGTACAAAAATAAACAGTAAGGAAAATACGGTACTAACATTCAGATCCGCAATTGCTGGGGAACCCTGGATACAGCGAGAATTTAGAGTGCCCTTCCTCACAAACTGGAAACCCTACGCGATGCGTCCATCCGTAGGTGAGGCATCCAAAGTCGCTGCAAGCAGGTCCAGCCTTTAAAGTAACAGGCCAAAATAGCTGGCAACTTTCTTTGAGCAGAAACATCTGATTTCATCCTCCTGTTGGGTTCCACCTGGAGCTTGGCCAGTACTCCAGGGGGAAAACCAAGGGAGTTTCTAAATAAGGTTAAACACTTGAGCTCTTAATTCTTAATATTACTAAACAAAGCAAGTGGAATACATACATTCTTACAGCATCTTATTATTAACTATATTTTATCTAAACTACATTTTGCACAAGTGACTAGTAAGCCTAGATATTTCATAAAGGAGTTACAATTACTGTTAGCATTTTCTCCCAAAAGAATTGGCAACTGTAGTGTAGCTTGTCCTGTTGAAGTAGCAAACATTACTCAGACATTCTGCTTAAATGATCAGTCGAAGAGACCACAAACTGTCGGCACAGGGGCACTCACAGCACCCACAGCTGGATCCTGAGTGCTGGCTGCCTCTCACCCTCAGGTGTGGTTGCACACACCTTGCTGGTGACCATTGGAGATGAGACCTGTGGAGACACAAGCATAACCTCTTCCCCAGGTTATTAAAGAAAATGGTCCTTCCCAGTTACCCCTTTCTAGGTTTTTGTTAACACTTGAGCTTTGCTCTGGACTTCTTGTTGATCTGGTATCTGTGATGAAAAATGACACAATATTGGTGACACCTGTAACACAGGGGAGATGTTTAAAAGGTTTGAAGAGATGGAGTCTTTCTGGTATTCAGGGCAAGTTGCAGTGATGTTTTTAGCTTGATACCTTGATAAAGAAAACTGTTTTTGTATTGCTCTGACATTCTGGTGGAAAAAATGCATGCGTTTTACAGCAGAGCAAATGGTTGACCTGGAGCCAAACTCTCTCCCCCCTTTTGTTTTTGCAAAAGCACTTTCAAGGTCTGGTGCGCTCTTTCTACGATGGTTTGTCCTGTGGGGGAATGCAGTGTACTTGCGATGCTTATTAGCTATATGGTGAAGATCTTGTTTTGCTTTCTCTGTAAGTACTTTGGGTGATGTCAGTGAAGGATCTTTTCACAAAATATCAAAAAGGCTATGCAGATCATCATGAGTTAGGCCCACGACGGCTGTATCTAATTTATGGTTCCTAACAGTGTCTGTAAATCTTTTAAAGTCTTAATAACAGTTTTAAGTTGTTGCAGGACAATACACACAGGTGATTCGGTTCACAAGGTGAGTGTCAGGGTGGGTTTCAGGGTGGGTTGTGCTACAGTGGTGATTAAGACAAATTTGATCCAATTTGAGTTCTTCATTGAGTCATACAGTTATGACCCCAAAATGCAATAGGGGTTTTCCAATATAAATGGATGAATATTTGCTACCCAATTTTCTGGGCCTCTTACATGAATGAGATCCTTGCTTTAAATTGTTACAGCATGACACCAACCCTGAAAAGCATTTGAGGTACCAGGGCTAACAGCCAATCTGCTCACAGATATTATGGTCACATTTGCAGCAGTATCTAAAATGCATGTCAGCTCGACAGATTTTTTAGCTTTAACAAGAGTACATTTTACCAGAAGTTAACCTTGTGTTACTGTTTTAGTCCAAAAATATTTAAGGGGTACCTGCTGATCCAAATCCTGAGTAATTGCAGCTTCTTTAACAAGCTGAACAATTTTTTACTTTTTTTTTTTTTGTTACTGAACATAGGGGTACGGACCATAATTTTGATTTTTCTCTTCATAATCAGCATCTACGACCCCTGGTAAAACAAACAACCCCTGTAAGGTTGCAGATGACCTTTTGACAATATTTTCATTAGGCAGATGGTACAGAGGTGCACTCTCCCCGCAGAGTATGCACCTAAATTCAAAACAACAATCAACACAGAATTACTGCCTCCCGTTAGAGGAGGTATTTCACCTGTAACACTGAGAACACGGAGCCCAAACCAACCGCAGCACCGATGCCCCAGCGGGCGGGCACTAGGACCCTGCAGTTCCTGGCCGGCCGCTTCCCTGGCCAGAGAACTCCGCGTCTCACACACACACACACTCACACACAGAAAGGAGCTCCTGACACTCATCATTCACAACATAAAATGACAAATATTACAAATACGAAGATTCCATTAAGAACATATTAAAGCCTGTGCTGCATAACCCTGTCGCCTGTGCTGCCGGTGGGGGGGGGTGGGGGGGGGGGGGGGTGGGGGTGCTGAGAGCGCAGTGCCGGGCTCAGCCGCAGGCGGCCGCTCCGCGGCGGGGGGGTCGGGGAGGCCCCGGGCCGCCGCCGCCAGCTCCGAACGCCGAGCCCAGAGATCCACACGCTCGTTGTTTCAGATAGAATACTGTCCCGGCGTGAATGCCGGTTTTTCTTCTTAAAAGTGTTAGCCAATTTCTAGGGGGCCAATCGATATCCCTGAGCCATCGCCTCCAGTACAGCTGTTGTAGTCTGAGTTTTTGCAGCCCGTTCTTATTAATGCTTAAATCTTTAATAACAGAAAAATGCCGTTCTTCCCAACGTGGCTGATGACTCGGCTCATAGCTTACACGAGTAAGAATTTTTCTTGCCGTGTCCATATTCCCTTGCACCAAAGTTATTTCGCCTCACTTTTACGTTTTTTTCGCCTCACTTTTATCTACAGATCATCCCCAATTAAGGGAGGATACAGACCAGACAGTTCAGATTTTTTTTCAGGATTTACAGCATCAGAGTCTAAAAGATTATCACACCATTCTGCTTCTTCAAACAATAAATTTGGCTCTTTAAAGTGTCCCTTAGCCTTGCCCAGACCAATCAGCGCGGCTAAGTTTTTTATCGGACTTACTCCCCGCTTTTCTAAAAAGCAAAAAGCTTGAGGGCTACCTCTTGTTCCATTGTCCTGCCCGGGCAGACTTGTTTTGATTCCTTTTCCTGTATCGTAGCTTGACGACCTTCAGCAGTATCCGATCAGTAGCTAACAACCAGTGCTGGCTTTTCCTAGGTTTCCCCAAATTCAGCCTTCATTATGGCCTTTCCTGGATATACCACTTCGGCCTATTCCTCAGTAGCCCTCTCGGTCCGCAATATCTCCTGAAGCAATATTGTGGATCCGCTGCTCCAATGTCAGACTTACAAATCCCGGCGCTTCAGGAGACGGCACACATCTCCTGCACCAGGCAGTGACCTTCTCGCCTTCCTGCTCCGAAAATCCGTTCCGTCGCTTCCCGGGTTCCGTTCGGTGGAAAAGCAGGGTTCGGGTAACCCTGTTCGGTGCGCCACTTGTGACGGGCGGAGGAAGCAAGCAGCCAATTCAATGTGAATGATAGAGCAAGCTTCAACTTTATTGACAGAAATCACCCCTTATATAAGCACTCTACAATAATCATGCATACTACTCACAAATCTATTGGATACATGTAAAAAGCTACATTATAATATCCCAGCCCCCTGTGGCATCTCAGACATGTCACAACATCTTCCCTCTTCTGGCCTGCCTCCTTTCCCAAGGTTGTTTTTACCATCAAGGCCATTGTGTACCTCAGTTTCTCTCTTTGTTAACATAACAGTCTGTTGTTTGGCATAACTGTACCCTGGGTTTATTCCTTTGTTTCCCTCAGATGGCTGCAATCAGCTTCTGCAGAGACCCATGGCCTTGCTCTCTGCAAGCCGTTCTCCAACAGAAGGCCGATGCTATTGGTACATTATTATTTTCTGTTTCACTTAAAACCAATTTCTGATAATTACAGGAACAATCCCTTTTTTAGTTGAACACCTTTCTTGATATACTGTAGCATTCATTTCCATTCAGCTCTTTCTAGGATATTTATGCAAAGACCTATTAATGCTAGCATCATTAGGAATAAAATTACTGTTATATTTACTCAGTCCTTTCAGGAATCTGCCAAGAGGCACTACAAGAGGGAGGAATCTTTTGTATTTGTTTTACATGCAGCCATTATTCCCAGCCACAGCATATTCATTCACTATGAACGAATATTCACTTGACTGAGCAGCCAAGGGCCTAACTAGGAGAAGGTAAATGAAATACAAAAGATTCCTCCCTCTTGTAGTGCCATATAATTTTGTAGAGTCATATAATTTTTCCAGTTCTGGAATTGCAAATAGAGCTTCAGTTCAGATGACTCTGCTATGCTTCTATTTTTGGCATGGTTACATAGAACTCAACCAGCTCTGGAGCATATATATGTAATATGGACATACCTTTTAAAACCAGAGCAACTCATCTTATTCTCTTAGAAATATTCCATAAAATAAGTTTTTGTATTTGTTCATTTATGTATAGCTTTAATGATTATGTTCTGCATGAAGTTATTTTACAGAATATTCTGACAATTGTAATCAACAAAGCTATTCACTAAAGATGATGCAGAACTGATTTTGCACTGATCATGGAATCATAGGTTTATCAGAGGTTTGGGTTGGAAGGGACCTTAAAGATCATCTAGTTCCAACCCCCCTGCCATGGGCAGGGACACCTTCCACTAGACCAGGCTGCTCAAAGCCCCATCCAGCCTGGCCTTGAACACTGCCAGGGAGGGGGCAGACACAACTTCTCTGGGCAACCTGTTCCAGTGTCTCACCACCCTCACAGTTCTGTGCTATTCTTATGCTGGGGGCCCCAGAGCTGGACACAGTGCTGCAGATGGGGTCTCACAAGAGCAGAGTAGAGAGGGAGAACCACCTCCCTTGACCTGCTGGTCACACTCTCTTGATGCAGCCCAGGATACAGTTGGCTTTCTGGACTGCGAGCACACATTGCTGGCTCATAGTCAGTTTTCCATCCACTAATACCCCCAAGTCCTTCTCCTTAGGGCTGTTCTCAATCCACTCATCACCCAGCCTGTATTTGTGCTTGGGATTGTCCTGACCCATGGGCAGGACCTTGCACTTGGCCTTGTGGAACTTCATGAGGTTTGCACAGGCCCACCTCTGTCCCTCTGGATGACATCCCTTCCCTCCAGCGTGTCGACCGCACCCACACAGCTTGGTGTCATTGGCAAACTTGCTGAGGGTGCACTCAATCCCACTGTCCATGTGTCCAGCGAAGATGTTAAACAGCCCTGATCCCAACACTGACCCATGAGGAACACCACTTGTCACTGCTCTCCACTTGGACATAGAGCTGTTGACCACAACTCTTTGAGTGCAACCATCCAGCCAATTCCTTGTCCACTGAGTGGTCCATCTGTCAGATCCATGTCTCTCCAATTTACGGTCAAGGATGTCATGTGGGATACTATAAAATTCTTTGCACAAGTCCAGGTAGATGATGTCAGTTGCTCTTCCCTTGTCCACCAGCTCTGTAACACCAGATTTTTCAGGCACGACTTGCCCTTAGTGAAGCCATGCTGGCTGTCACCAATCACCTCCTTATTTTCCATGTCCCCTATAATAGTTTCCAGGAGGAAAAATCCACTCCATGATCTTGCTGGGCACAGACGTGAGTCTGACTGGTCTCTAGTTCCCTTTGTTTCCTTTTTTAAAAATGGGTGTTATGTTTCCCCTTTTCCAGTCAGCGGTGACTTCACTGGACTGCCATGACTTCTCAAATATGATGGATAGTGGTTTAGCTGATTAATCTGCCAGTTCCCTTGGGACCCACAGATGCATCTCATCAGGTGCTGTGGATTTGTGCGCCTTCAAGTTCCTTAGATTATTTTGAACCTGATCATCTTCTACAATGAGTGGTTCTTCCTTCTCCCATACTCTGCCTTGAAATGTTGAAGATCATCTCTTATACCTAAAGTGCATGTTGGTATATTTTCTAACTTGTTCACTACGCTGTGAGGCAAATAAAGTTCCTTTAAGTATTACATGCAGATGTGCAAAAGCAAAAAATAAAAAGTCTATGCATCAGACAGTATCAGCTGTTACCTTATTTTGAAGAAAAACTCAGGTCCATGCAGGTTGTCTCTTGTCAGGAAGAGCATGAAATGAGGTGTTTTAAGGGTAAACTCCCCCATTTATCAATAAAGAATTAAAAATACCCGAAAAACCAAACCACAACTCTTTCCTTACTCACAAGAAGATAAATTCATTTTTTATGATTTCAAGAATTCCGGTCAACACTTAAACTAAAATAGAGTGATTTCTTAAGGTAATCCTATGAGATCAGTTTTACAGGACTATTGTTTGGTGGGAAAGCCCTTTCAAAGGTTCTTGCACTTCTGTACAATTGCCCACCCTCTCAAGTTGTGTTTTTGAAGCTGTGCTGCATAGGTAGCAACAGATAGGAATGAACAGCTGGGGGCAGCAGAAACAAGGCAGGAATACTTTTAGCATGGAACTACAGCCTGAATGCTTTCATAACTGCATTTTTATGTTAACTTTCCTTTATGCCTCTAGAGTTTTGTTCTTTTTCTACCTCCTCTTATTGAAACGATATCCGGAAAATCCCCTCTTATTTTAATGATATTTAACATAACCTACCTGTACTCTTCTATACAAGACTCACTCCTTTCTGTTAATGTTGGATTTACCATTGCCTTTCACAGAAAATGTTCTATTTCCCACTAGGGACTACAGTCTTCTAGTAGCTACTGTTCAAGTTCTGATCTGTCAGAATAGAGTGTGTCTCATTTTCAACTGTACCTAAAATCAAACTTTTCACTTAAGAGGAGGACTGTTCAGGTTTTGAATAGATAACATGATGACAAGTGAGTAAAGTTTAATATCTCTGGAAGAAACCCCATGTTCTCCAAGCCAAAAATAGTGAAGTATGTTGTTAATGGTTGCTTCCATTAGATGGGACTATCTACCTCAACGCAGAAGAATGTTCACCCTGGATCTCACTGGCCGCATCTGGTGTCCCTTTGGGGACAAAAATTTTAAGCTTGTGCTTTTTCTCCTGAAAATGTCTGCAGTCATGTAAGTGTTGTGTAGGGGCTGCAAGTGTATTGGATTTGTGTGGCAAGGTTCTGGCAGTGGAGGGCTACAGGGGTGGTTTCTGTGGGAAGCTGCTAGAAGCTTCCTCTATGTCTGATAGAGCCAATGCCAGCTGGCTCCAAGATGGACCTGCTGCTGGTTAAAGCTGAGCCCATCAGCAATGGTGGTAGCACCTCTGTGATAACATGTTTAAGAAGAGGGAAAGATCCCCTGTGCAATTGCAGCCAGAGGGAGGAGTGAGAATATGTGAGAGAAACACCTCTGCTGACACCAAGGTCAGTGAAGATGGAGGGGGAGGAGGTGCTCCAGGCACCAGAGCAGAGGTTCCCCCACAGCCCGTGGGAAGGACTCATATTGGAAAAGTTTGTGGAGGACTGTCTCGCATGGCAGGGACCCCACGCTGGAGCACAGGAAGAGTTTGAGGAGCCCTTTCCCTGAGGAGGAAGGAGCAGCTGAAACAATGGGTGAGGAACTGACCGCAACCCCCATCCACAGGCCCCTGTGCCACTTGGGTGGAGGAGGTAGAGCAAATGAGGAGTAAAGTTAAGCCCAGGAAGAAGGGAGGAATTGAGGGATGGTGTTTTTAAGATTTTATTTCTCATTATCCTATTCTGATTGGTAATAAATTAAACTAATTTACCCAAATTGATTATGTTTTGCCCATGATGGTAATTGCTGAGTCATCTCTCTCTGTCCTTACCTTGACCCATGAGCCTTTCATTGTATTTTATCCCTCCTGTCCAGCTGAAGAGGGGAGTGATAGAGCAGCTTTGGTGGGCACCTGGCGTCCAGCCAGGGTCAACCCACCAGAGTGAGGGTAATAGAGACGTGTTTGAGAGTACTGGTCTACTGAGGATGACTCTATTGAAATAGCACTGGGAAAGTAAGGAGGAAAGAGCCAGCCTTGGTGTCATCTTGTCTGTACTACATTTAGGTTGAAGTCCTCAAAAATTTACCTCTGGACTGCACCTGAGCTTTGTCTTAGAGGAACTGGTCACTTTGCTCCAAATGAGAGCCTGAGAAGAACTCAGATTCATGCAGTATGAGTAATCAGGTGACCAAGATCTTGGGAAGAGCTGAGAGCTTGCATCATTTGATGATATAAAGTAACTCCATGTGCACCTCTGGTTATCCATTATGCATGTATTTCAGCCGTGAGAAATATCTCTAGACTTTTCATCTGTGGGTGCAAAGACCGATTAGTAAAGAACATCTGACAAAGTAACAGATAATTAGGGTATTCACAGAAAAATGTGTCTAGGGAATATGCAGGAAGATCAAAAGCTTGTTTTCTTCATAAGACTATTAGGCATTGAAAGCAAAACAATAAATTTTGCATCAAAGTACCACACTGTCTCATTGCAGCATGAATAAAAACCAATCTAATTTACATCAGGGTTACTGAACTGCTGGCCTGTGAATTGTCTGGCCTGAAGGATAAATTTTTCTAAAGTCTCTATAATTTTGATACAGTTATGCTGAGCATCTAGTTCTGTAAACTCCTGCTGAGCCTATCCGTCACCAGGAAATGATAAACTTGATTTTTAGAAGTTCCAAAACTCATACTAAGCCACAGTTCTTAATGCTAGGCAGCCCTGATTTAGAAAACAAGCTATTTCATTATAAACAATGTAACAACTGCTTTTGCTTTTAAATGAAGATAATATAAAATCAGAATACTGGACTATTTTGTATGACTTAACATAATATAAATAATATCATATATTGAAAATATATAATAACATACATAGGACTTTCCCATAACAGAATAAAGATGATAATATAAGCATGAAAAAGAATCTATTTTAAGACAGCATTTTAATTGTATTTCATAGGAAATATTGAGAGTACTCAGATTTGTTCTGAATTGGAATGAGGTCAGTTTTTGAAATACCTTTCTTTCCTGTAAAGTGGAAATTCAAAGTGCTGATCAGCTCTATTTTTAAATGAACTTTGTAACTGATTAGATCTCAGACAAATTACTGTATCTTTTTTTCAAAAATCCAGAAAAGGAAGCTGTGACTTTAAGTTCCTGAAACTAGTTTCTATATGTGTGATGCAGTTTGTATATCTTTGTAGTCAATCTACTCTTAAATCAGTCGTAGGTATGCATATGTAAATTTGCCTTTGTTGATTACCTTTTTCCCCCAGTTATAAATAATAGATATACCAAATACTGCTTTCTTCATTACTTTTCCACCTACTGTCTGTATAGGAGAAACTGTGCTAAAACTGAAGTTCTTAGAGCTCTAAGTCAGAATACTGAACTATTAAGCTGTAGTTACTTTGGATGTCTATGTAATGTAGAAGAGTATACATGATTAACTGAAAATTATTCTTCTAAAACCTTCTGTTCTGACTGATTTACCTGATTAGCCTGCACATGATTTTCAGGGTTGGGCCTTTCAGCTTCAGCTTTGATAATTACGTTGGCAAAAGATTGTTAAAACTGCTGCTGTGCAGTTTTCTTATTATAGACAATGTCAAAATGAGTTGAGATTCATGTTTACATGTTTTCAAATTCTGATTAAATGAAATGTAAATTTCAAAACTTCCGACTAGTATTTCAAGTTTTAATCTATCTTTGCCTATAGCATGAGAAGATAACAGAACCTCAGTCTAGTGAAGTACAGGCATGTCTTATGGACATTTTTATATGAGTCCATCTGCACACTTCCACTGATCTTTTTATTGCTATTATACTGAAAGAGCAACAATAGCCCTTAGAGAGACTCTGAGTAAAATATAGCCAATGGCATTGGAACCTGGAAATACTTGCACAGTACGTTTTCCTCTCCTCCAAGCCTCCTAGCCCAACCCTATGTCTTCATCTGACAAACCATTGATGTGTTCAGTCTCTGAAATAATCTATGGTAGTGTGTTTTACTCAACAAAAACAGCCTAGTGAAAAATTCTGCTAGTTTTTCAATCTCAAGATGTACACTGTATCTTTGTCCTTCGAAATCTTTTAAAGAAACATAAAGAATGTGTCAGTTAACAATTTGGAAGTGCATCAAGTATATCCATTTTTCATATAGAGTAAACTCTGGCCTGGAAAATTTAATAAAGTAATTTGCTGAAGCAGAAGAATGTTGATAATGGCAGATGCATTTGGCATATCTAGCCAGCATACAATACTGGCAGCTAGTTATTTTTCTAGAAGGAAAAACATTTAGGTCTAAGATCCTCTGTTTAAGTGATTCATATGTGCCTACATTTTAAATAAAACAACATGTAAGATATCATCACCTGGCAATTAGAAAGAAACTGATCCCCATGGTACCTTAAAAGGCATCTTAGAAGATTTTCTGTTTGCATTACCATCATTCCAGATTTCCATCCGCAGTGACAAAACTGTGTTATAGAAATTCCTGTCAAATAGAATTCTATAGCAAACGCTTTATCATCAGATAATAATCATTCATAAGAACCGAAGGCTTTTTCTGAAAGAGGATGGTTCTGCTGAGTTGTGTTCTTAGCTTGTTTAATTTTCAGTTTCTTTACAATATTGCTGTTTTGAAAAGTGGTTTTGTTTTAATTATAATGAAAAATGGTCAAGACTCAGAAGACCTGAAGAAATTCTCAGTTTAAAATTTTGATTGAACTAATCCAATTGCCCATTTTGGACACTTGGAAAAAGAGGAAAGAGGGATGGATTTCTAATTTGGTTTTCTTCCCTTTCAGATTTTTCGTCCCGTTGTAGTTTGAAGGTTCATTTTGGCATCAAAAATACCTTCAGGACTGCCCTGAGGTTTCCAAATAATCAGACAGATCTAGCTATGTAGCTTGCTGGCCACTGAAACTGTCAATGAAACTATTGCTGTTTTTCTGTTGTGGTCGTTATTCTTGCATATCTATAGTAATGAGCTGATCGAGGAATGGCGTATGCAATGTTTTGCATGAAACCTTGTTGTGTGGGTCCCACAGAATCATGGCAGCTGGGACATGTAAGGGCCATGAACAATGAAGAGGCATAAGTTTAGATCTACTGAATTTTCACAACTCGTGAAAGGGCCAGATCTTCAGATGATGTTAATGAGCAGCTATGTTGACTTACTTGGAACTATATTGGCACTGTATGAAGATCTCAGAGGATAATGGTATTTTAAAATTCCATCACTGTTGTGAGAAATGGCGAATAAACACCTTTTTCTGATATAAAATTAATAAGGAAGCTGCATCAAAACTGAGATCAAGATTTCAAATAATACTGGAATATGTCACTGCCATACTTATATGTGTAGAATGGGAAATCAGGATTAAGAAATTATATAGCTATACATGCATTGTGATTACAAAACAGGAGAGTGTGCAGAAGTAGAAGAATATGAGAGTTTTCAAGTATTTGTTTTTCTACCATATGTCTATGGTAGAAACCTATGCCAAAAAAAGCACAAATGATGATTTTTATATTCTCCCTCTTGTGGAGGGATGTGTAAAGCCCAGACTATAAGTCAATTGTTGTAAATTAGACATAGCTGATGTAAGTTCTGAATACAGGACATTTGCCATTTATTACATGTAATAATCTGTGTATTCATACTGAGTATTTTCATATAGCTATTTGTTTTAAAAAGCTGTGGCATAAACTATTTTCTTACCAACTTAACCCATGATCTTTCAGGTAGTTTGGTGCATTTTTATGGCCATCTTTATGGCTCCCTTTTTTTTTTGTTGTAGGTGGTTCTCTATTAAATGAGTTTTAATATTATTACTGAAAGTTCTAATCCATTCAAGTACATTTAATTGTTACTGTGTAATTTATCTACATAATCATGAGATGCTTTAGGTTGTAATTCTTTACATGCTGGGACAGCAGGCCAACAAGTATAAATCTTTTCTAAGGCAGGAAGATGAGAAAGATACCGAATCAAGCAAAACGAAGAGAAACAGCCTTAGAGAAAACTCCCTGAGAGAAGCTGCTAAGCCTCTGCTTTGTTAGACTTTGTTCTTTTCTGTTTTGTTGGACAGTAGGCTTATATGTATGTGCATAATTAAATTGTGACAGATTAATTATCATAAAAGCCTTAGTTTAGTGGTTTACTGCTGTAATCTTCACCTATTTTAGGTTGGATGGTAACTTGGTGAAATTCCTAGTAATTTGTCAGGTTAGTGGTTTAAGTGCTAACTTGGTAATATCCAGACTATTAAAATTTCTTTCCAATGATCAAATAGCCTCACTTTAATTGCTCACCGAGTAGTTGGACTGATATGGAAGCACACTATGCAAGTTTTCAGAAAAGGCTGATTTCATTGACATAATTTCTCACTCCTTCAATTGCTGGGATATGGTGAGCACAGTGAGGTGAGTACTTGTTTGAACAGCTGCTGCCAATAATGTGCTTGTCTGAATGCTGTGCTAGCTGATGGAAGTTCTGTAATCATATTACCCCAGTATGTGCTTTTCTTTGGGGGTGAGGAAGCTGTTAAAGCCTTAAACCTTCGATCAACTAGTATTATATTTGCTGTTGCAAACAGACTTTGGCCAGGCTCAATTTGTTGTAGGCGTTGTTTAGAATGCAAAACATGGAACAATATTTTCACCACATCCTTCCAGATCTGAAATAGATTCAGAAATGGGACTCAATTGTGTAGTCATTGTCTATACAAGAGAAATTCAGAGTTGCCTGTTCACGTCACTCAAAGTGTGAATGACTCTAATCTACTATAAGGTGCTCAAATCTGGCTATTGTATACTTCACTGTTGTGGAACTATAACACATTTTTTGACTCAGACCTTTTACCTAACACTCCTTGGGAGATAAACTGTAACCAGCTCCATGTGCAAAGTCATCTGGAGCAGGGTTTGAATCCTTTCCAGCCTCAGGAGCCCTGGTCTCATTCATGTTCTTTCAGAGTTCTTGTTCAATTCTCTGAGGAACAGCATAGTAGTAAATAAAATATCTTCTCAGATACAACTGCTTTACTCTCTAAGGACTGGAAAATCTCAAAAGAAAAATAATTTCCAGTCTGATATTAGTACTTCTGGATCTGTTTGCAGATTTTTCATAGGCAGGATTGCCATTTCCTAGTGGCAATTACATAAAGCTTAATTGACTTGTTCAGGGGAAAAAACACACCATAGATACATATTCTCCCTCTCCTTACCAAAGTAGTGATAGTTTATGTGACAGCAAACAGTTAGTCCAGGTACAGTGTTATACTAAAGTATCTCATGCTGCATCTAAGGTGGCTGGGTGTTCTGCTCCACTGTGCTATGCACACATATCTGGGAATGAGTATCAGAAAGCAAAGGCCTGTTGAGGTTGATTGCAAACTGTGATACATTTAGAGTAAGAAAAAGAACTGCTGTTTCAGGTTTCTTACTTACGTGGTCCTCTTGTTTCATAGGCTTGAAAGGAGAGAAAATGGCTGAACTGCTTGTATTTGATAAAAATTATTTTGTAGTTGTGCCAGTAGATTCCAACTGAAACAAGAGCTATAATGTCATAGGTGCTATAATAGCTCACCTCTACCTTCAAACGGTCTTAACATTCAGATAAGAAAGTCTAACAGGGTTAGAAAGAGGCAAATTTAGAGAGGTGAAGTTACTTTCCTTAATTTGCAGATTCTCCCACTGAATGAAATGCTCCTTTCATGACAGTAGCTGTATATGCTCTCTTTATTTTTTTCTAGACATGTGTTTCTTGGGTAGTTAAGACTAAGTGAAGTTAGGGATGAAGTTTCTAGGTATCTTTGGGAAAAATATCGTTATAGAGGCCAGATTATGGAAAAAAGAAGATTTTCTACTTTGCAAATGTCAGTTATCTTTTTCAGTGGCTTGGTGTAGGAGTTCAGCATGATTTTCATAGTTTGAAAATAAAAATTGCTGAGAGATTAGAACAACATGGATTACAAACCCCCAGTTATCATGTTCTAGAAGTTATTGTCTTCCTTTCACAGTTTTGAGTTAATAGAGCATATCAGAAATGGTGTTATATGGATGTTTCATTAAAGAAAATAGAACTGCATGTACAACCTTTGCTTCTCACTTGGAAAACTTGCTCATTTTTCAGTTTTGTTTTGATTTAAATATTTTTCTTCAGGAGTATGTCAGATGGAATTAAACTAGTCACTGGTGCCTGTACATTTCACTTAATTTCATGCCCACTACATCTCAAGTTAAACCCACCTAGCATTTTTCACCATTTATTTGCAAAAACTGCTACATTTGTAATTTATGTTTCCCAAAGTATAGCCAGTGAAAGGAAGTTTTACACCATGAAATGCTTCTGTACTGATGTGAAAACATGAAATGAACTCAGAATTTCTGGCATAGATTGAATTTAAATATAACTCAGCATGATTGAAAATCTTCTTAGTGTCCTAGATTTGCACTTTAGTTTTCAATTTATACTAGGCGTAAGTGTTGTTAGCTGCATGAATAATGCATCATTTTCTTCAGCTCAGCTCATTCCCTTCACATGATTTTTCATTTATGCTGTTTAAATGAACAGAAATACTTGTATCAGTATTCACTGGTGTTCTGACAAGTTGCAGGATAGATCTGTTTCCTCAGGCTTAAAAAAAGCACAGAACTACTTACCTAGAGACCATCTTTTCAAATGATCATTTATATTTAGTTGTCATCTGCATTCAGTGACAGAAGCCCTCTTTCATACTTTTTTTATCATTATCTTGAATAAAATTCATGTAAATTTATATATATATATATTTTGTAATATATTTCTGTTATCAGGAATACTAATTGAAGAAAAGAGAAGTAGCTTTACAAGGCAAACCAAATACACCCAGTGTTTGAGACGTGAGGGTGCTTTTTTCCCTTAGACACATAATACCACAATCAATCCACACCTTTTCAGAGGTCGGGAAGTCCATAAACAAGAGATTGGATCAACAAAAGGAAGAAATAGGACTGAATTTGTCATGTTTCATTGTTAGATGAGCTTCACAGGTCTGTACATGTTAGTTCCCAAAAAATTAATTTTGGGAGGAAAGCAGCTCTGTGAATACTAATATTATATAATTTTAGATTAATAGAGATTAATTTTGTGACTTCATTGGTGTTTTATGTTTTAACATTCTGTAGTTTAAATGTCACAAACTTAGGTTTTATATTATGTCAGCCATTCAAACTTGTATGGATACATAGTTTATTACTGTCCATACGCAGATAATTAGTATATTTCTTTTATATAATAAGGTTTGGTAATATTTGTTAAGGTAGCACATATTTATGGTGCTCAGAGCATAAATTTCTTCTGTGAAAGGAGCTTTTTAAAGATAGTGATAGGTATATGTCACACAGCTACCAGCTTCTTCCTCAACTTCTTACAGTCATTCAATAATTCAGCAAAGTTGTTTTTATTTGTGGTGCTGGGTAGAACTTAAATTTTCTGTATTATGGCAAATGTAGCAACTTTGCAAAGTTTTGCCATTGTGAGGTGAGACAAACCTAGAAAGTTTTAAAATTTAACCCAGAATGAAAATGTGAATAATTCTTGTCATTTCTGAAGCAGAATTTCTTTGAAATGACACAAGTAACTTTTGATAATATGGGACAATTTTTCAAGAGAAAAATTCCTGATTAGCTTATATATTATCTCTCCATCTTCCTAAGACCCATATAACATTCTTTAATCAGTTATAGAAAGAAGCAGCTATTCCATATTTATGAAATAGTAAGGCTACATAAAATAATAATAAGCCAATGAGAGCCTTGAGCTGTGACTTACTGAGAACTGTTACTGTGTCAGTTTAACAAGACTTCTCAGAAATGAACAGATTTTCTAACAGTGCAGGACATAGATTTTCCATCATCTCAGTACAAATAGAAGTACCAGGAATTTTCAGAGAAAGATATATTTAACATGCAAAATGAAGTAACAGAATTGTCATTAAGGCTCATGTACATTTCAGTGAATTTACCTTAAAGAATGATAGATCCAGGAGCTAGAATCCCATAAAAATTTTCCACATTTTCATGTCTTAGCTCTTCTTTGTCAGAAAACTTAGACGTCAGAACACATTTCTGATGCTTTTCCTAGTTCTTTTCTGAGATGATCAAAAAGGGGCCAATTAGACTGTGTGGCAGCATTCTGCATGAATTGGATCCCTGCACTTTGGAAATAACTCACCTGAACTAAATGCTTTGCCAGGTTTCGATTACAGAAGAGCTGTTGGATGACAATAAGTTCTAGTTACTCTTAGCCAAGGTTGAATCCAAACCAAATGTTTTTAGAAAAGTCTGCTTCACTAAGCTGCCTACATAAACTGTGCTATTTGTTGGTCTCATTAGCAGTCTCAGACGTCAGAAGTATTCCTTTGCTGCTTCCTCCACACACGTGCTGCCTTTTTATCAGCGTTGGCGCACACTACATAGAGTGTGGGGAAAAGCAGCTGTCTGAGATAACTGGTGGTATAATAAATGGGAATTAACTGACACAAAAATAGGAATGCTGGACAAGCAAATCCATGAAAATAAAGGAAGATTGCCCTTCATGAAATAGTAACAATATGAAAATACAACTTCTTTTTTAGCAAAATGGTTCTCATAGCTATTTGCTCTGATGGAAACTTACTGGAATGGAATTTATTTCTCGTAAATGAGGTGTGCAACTACTGTGTTCTATAGGCATATAGCCTTGTCAGGGCATTGAAGGCCAAGCTCCCCAGCTCTCCAAATGTATTGGTCACATGAACATATTTAGTCTTTCCGTGAGAGCACCCCCCTGGTATTCCTTCAAGTGTATCTAGTCCTTAATGTGCCTTCCAGGGCCCATATATGTGTGGTACTGATGTTCTGCATTCATAAATGCCTCCACCTAGAATGCCAAGTCTCCTAGCCTATCTCAATGGTCTACACAGCATAGCTGAAAACATCACTGCATGCACCGGTGCCCATATTCTCTCACCCGCTGGATGCTTCTTTGTTACTGGGGAAGAACAGGGACATGTAGCAGTGATATCCAGCAAGGGAAGAGACTGACTATGTGCTATATATATGATGATTTTTTGTAGTGGCCAAAATAACGAGTCAGAGTGGTGTTCTTTCTTTCTGCAGGGCAAGATCCATCTTATTTCTTTATTCTTCTTTTTTCTCTTACAATAGTACATACTTACGCTCTTGCTAAAGCTCTTACTTCATAATTAGCAATCAGCAATTACACAGCTATCAACTTTTTCCCCTATCAGCATAAGACCACTCTAACATGCGCTGTGCAGACCAATCAACTTCTTGTTCACGCAGTGGTAACTTCTCACAGTTCAGGACTTTTCCGTAGTTCAGTGTTGCAGTTGTCTGTTGTTTTTCCCTGCCACCTTGGCACAACTCAGCAGTTTCTTATCTTTCTCCCAAGGCCTGTTTCTCATCAAAGCCTTGCTGCTTCTCAGGGGCTGTGCAGAGCTGACAGGCCGATGCCAACCCACCTCTCTCCCACAGCCGCGCAGTGCTGACAGGCCAATGCCGACTTGCCTCTCCCCCAACATTTTTAACAGCTTATGTAGACTGTAGTGTGTAAATATGAGAACTCAAGTATGGCAGTAACAGATGCAGTTATGTCTTAGCAACGTTTAACTATGCAATACTTAAGGGAGAACAAATGAGGTAACTGTGAGATAACTATGGTAGTGACATCGGATAACTAAAACAATTTATGAAATAACTATGAAAATGGCATTGTTTAGCTGTAACAGACATTAGCAGCATTAGTTTCTGGGCCAGGAGCAGCACGGTGTTATGGTTATGGCAGCAAATCCCTGAGGTGTTGCAATCCACTAAGGTCCTGAATACTCCTCTCTTGGCCCTGAGAGCGCACTCTCTGGGCACAAGAGTGCTGGGATGTCCCAGCTGGTATGCTGAGAGGACCTAGGTGGCTGTTTGTCACTGTAACCATCGATTCTTAGATGCTGGGACTTTTAATACTGATCCTCTTCTGCTGATCCTACCTTGGTAGTCTTTAAGTTCTCCTTTTTATACCCTCAAGGTCCTGTGACCTCTGACCATCTGTACATCTCGGTATGTACTTCTTTACATTCTCAGAGAGATTATTATTCATTACTTCTGTTGAGTCAGTTCAGTCTAAAGACAACTGGTCCCTGTGTCCTCTGGTCACGGTGTCTTATCCTACAGTGGTTTCCTTGCAGTGCTGATTCCATGAAACCATCTCTCTGCCCTCATGCCACAGCTGTCTTAACTGCACCATTATTGCAATATTTTCCTGTATTTTTTTAATGGCCTACAGTCAGCAATTTGTTAAATTGATTTATTTTAGTTTAGCATTTCCTCTGTGATTTTGTAGGTATACTAAGGTCTCACACTTGTGACCAGCCATTTGGTTAGTCCTTATCTTGCCACAAGGTCAAATATATTTGTGCAGGGTTACATCAGAGACCATCATGACTTACCACTTCCCTGTACTTCTGCTGTGATGATTAGCAGCATTATACTGAGGCCTGTCTTGGCTCAGAGAGGCTGGACTTAGCTTCATTATTCTCAGTTCCCTGATATGTACCCAAGACCCCCTTGTTGTTTTCAAGTTTTCCTCTTATGTTCTTCAGAAATTCAGAGTAGGCAACAAGCCTGGGTTCACCATAGTGCACAGGTCTTGCCAGAAACCCAGAAATCTGGAACCTGCTGTTTGTGGCATAATGGAGTTGGCCCTGGCTTGCAGCCAAGCACACCACACAGTCCCTCACCCAGACGGGAGGAGAAAATAGAAAGAATAGGAGTGAGAAGACTTGTGGGTCCAAGTAAAGACAGGGAAATCACTTGCCAAGTACTATCATGGACAAATGAGACTTGACATGAGGAATTTAACTTAATTTATTGCCAATTAACATAAATATTTAATTCCTGATTCAGGTATTCGGAAACAAACCCCCCAAACATTGAAACACTTAGGGAGAAAATACCTGTCCTGGTTCAGCTAGGATAGGGTTAAGCTTCCCAACAGAGAGAGAGGGGGAAGGGATCTCCAGCAGGGTTATTCATACCATGCTGGTGTCAGGTCCAGGGGCGGAACCTTTTTCACCTTGCTCTTTGGCGGGCTTGGTGGCGGGAATCCTTTGTCCGTAAACCATCTAGCGGTATTTCTCTGTATATCTTTTATCTTGTTCACTGTTATTGCTGTTCATTGTTATTATCGTTGTTACTGTTGTTGTTCAGATTGTTCTATCACTCTGTTGTATTAAACTCCTTGTTATTTTAGCCCGGGTCTGTGCCTAACTTCCAGCCCGACCGGCCGCGGGTGGGGGAGGGGCAACGGCAACGTGCTCCCCGATTCCGGCAGGAGCTAAACTTGCACATTTAAAATTGGCGCACCAACGTGGGGCAGACCCTGACCAGAGTGTGATAGAGCAATCTGTTGGGTGTAATCTTTCTGTTTGTATTCGTGTTTATTTGATAAGAAAATGTTTGCAATGCTGGCCCATTTGCTTGCATGGTGGGGCTGGATTAATCCTTATATCCAGTGTATAATCCCAGTGGTGGCGTTTGTTATCAGTGGAAGATGTGCAAAAGGTCTTATGTTGTTATACTGGCTGTTGAATGCTAATAATGCCTTTCTATCGCTGTGCGGGGGGGCGGGCCAGTACCTGTTTGGCGTTTGGGCTTTTGTTAGGGGTACCACCCCCGTTGTGGGTGAGCCAGGGGAAGAGATCCTCTCGGTTTTGGAGAGTTTAAATTATCCTTGGAGCCTGCAGGCCACTGTGATTGCAGCACTATGCCTTCTGAATGCCTGCCTGATTTCGGTTTTGGCCATATGATATTTCTCTAACAATAGCAGTGCCCAGAAACCTGCCCTGAGGTCAGATGATAGTGAGTGGCAAGGGGTGTGGGAAAAGATGGGCAAAGGCCTGAGTGGGTGGGCACCCCCAATGCTTTGGAACTTCACTCCTGAGCAAATGCAGAGCCCTGAGAAGCTGATGGAGTGCTTAGAAAGGGTGTGTTACCAAACGGGCAAAACCCAGGAGACACAAATCGCTGCAATGTGTTGGGGACTTGCCCATGCATACCATGTCCTCTTTAATACCACCCGCTGCCCTCAAATGGAAGAAAAGGCCACACAAACAATATCTGAACCGGGGGCACAGGCAGAGCCAGTCTCAGTTGCCTCCACCAGCACGCAAACTGGGCCAGAGAGCCAGGCAGTGCCAGTGCCAGTCGCCTCCACCAGCACACAGACTGGGCCAGAGAGCCAGGCAGTGCCAGTGCCAGTCGCCCCAGTACAGAAAACAAAATATACCGGAAAGTCTGTTCGCAGAGTGAGGGATGAGAATGAGCCAGGCCCATCAGGGGAACAGGAGGAAGGACCAGATGTGATCATCCGATCTCTGTCCCCGACAGAGCTGCGAGATATGTGGAGAGATTTCGGCCGCCTGGGAGGTGAGCAGATTTGCACCTGGCTGCTCCGATGCTGCGACAATGGAGCCAGTGCTTTTGAGATGGAGGGGAGAGAGGCCAAGCAGCTGGGGTCTTTAGCCGAGGACGCTGGCATTGATAGGGAAATAGGGAAGCAAGCTCAAATCCTCAGCCTTTGGAAGCGACCCCTGCTCAGTGTAAGGGAGAGGCACCCCTACAAGGATGATATCTTATGTCAGCTAAGCAAATGGACCAGCATTGAGAAAGGCATCCAGAACCTCAGGGAACTGGCTGTGTTTGAGATGATCTATGGTGATCTGAATAATGAGCAGTTGCCCATGGACCCAGATCAGGCCCCCTGCACACACCTGATGTGGCGAAAGTTCCTGAAGAGCGCACCAGAAGCGCACTCAAAAGCATTGGCAATAGTGTCCTGGTGGACAGACACCCAGACTCTTAACAGCGGATAAAGTGGTTGGCAAGCTCTGGCAATATGAGGGAAAACTCCCTTCATCTCACCATTCCCTGGTCTCAGCTGTGGAGGAACTGTCTCAGAGGCTCCAGAAAGTGGAAGAGGACATGTCCTACGTTCCACCTACACGGGCTAATGTCTCAGCCATTAGAAGTAAACGTTTCCCCATCCAAGAGAAAGGCAGCAGAAGGTACACACCACGAGGCACCCTGTGGTTTTTCCTCCGCGACCATGGAGAAAACATGAGGAGGTGGGATGGACAGCCCACTGCTGCCCTAGCTGCACGAGTAGATCAGCTGAAAGGGAAGACCATCACAAAAGGGGAGTGCTCCAAGAGGAGCGCAGCTCCAGTGTACAGTCAGAAATCCCCCAGACAGAACAGAATGGTGAACGTTATGTCTGACCCTCTTGAGGGGACCAGTAAATCATTCTTGCAAGAAGTGAGTGATGATGAGCAGGATTAGAGGGGCCCTGCCTCCAGCCAGGTGGAGGAAAGGGATAATCGGATTTACTGGACAGTGTGGATCCGATGGCCTGGCACGTCAGACCCACAAGAGTATAAGGCTTTGGTGGACACTGGTGCACAGTGCACCCTGATGCCATCGAGCTACAGTGGGGTTGAATCCATTTGCATCTCTGGAGTGACAGGGGGATCCCAGCAGCTGACCGTATTGGAAGCTGAAGTGAGCCTGACTGGGAGGGACTGGCATAAGCACCCCATTGTGTTTGGCCCAGATGCCCCGTGCATCCTGGGCATAGACTACCTCAGGAGAGGGAACTTCAAAGACCCAAAAGGGTACCGGTGGGCTTTTGGTGCAGCTGCCCTGGAGGAGGTTGAACAGTTGTCCACCTTACCCGGCCTCTCAGAGGATCCCTCAGTGGTGGGGCGGCTTAAGGTTGAGGAGCAGCGAGTGCCAATTGCTACCAGGACGGTGCACCACCGGCAGTACCGCACCAACCGAGATTCCCTGGTCCCCATCCATCAGCTGATCTGCCAACTAGAAAGCCAGAAGGTGATCAGCAAAACTCACTCACCCTTCAACAGTCCTATATGGCCAGTGAGAAAGCCTAATGGCGAATGGAGGCTAACTGTGGACTATCGTGGCCTGAATGAAGTTACGCCAGCGATGAGTGCTGCAGTGCCGGACATGCTAGAGCTCCAGCATGAACTGGAGTCGAAGGCAGCCAAGTGGTACGCCACAACTGACATTGCTAACGCGTTCTTCTCCATTCCGATAGCACCAGAGTGCAGGCCACAGTTTGCATTCACTTGGAGAGGCATCCAGTACACCTGGAATCGATTGCCCCAGGGGTGGAACCACAGTTCCACCATTTGCCATGGACTGGTCCATACTGCACTGGAGAAAGGTGGGGCCTCAGAACACCTGCAGTATATTGATGACATCATTGTATGGGGGAACACAGCTGAGGAAGTCTTTGAGAAAGGGAAGAAAATCATTGAGATACTCCTGAAGGCCGGCTTTGCCATTAAGCAAAAGAAAGTTAAGGGGCCTGCAAGGGAAATTCAATTCCTAGCAATAAAATGGCAAGATGGGCGTCGCCACATCCCAATGGAGGTGATAAACAAGATAACAGCCATGACCCCACCAACCTCTAAGAAGGAGACTCAGTCTTTTCTGGGCGCTGTGGGGTTTTGGAGGATGCACATCCCGAACTACAGCCTGATTGTGAGCCCTCTCTACCATGTAACCCGCAAGAAGAACGATTTTGAATGGGGCCCTGAGCAACAACAATCCTTTGAACAAATTAAGTGGGAGATTGCCCAAGCAGTAGCCCTTGGGCCAGTCCGGGAAGGGCAGGAGGTTAAGAACATGCTCTACACCGCAGCCGGGGAAAATGGCCCTACCTGGAGCCCCTGGCAGAGAGCACCTGGGGAAACCCGAGGCCGAGCTCTAGGCTTTTGAAGCTGGGGATACAAAGGCTCTGAAGCTAATTACACACCAACTGAGAAGGAGATACTGGCAGCGTACGAAGGAGTTCGGGCTGCCTCAGAAGTGGTCGGCACTGAAACACAGCTCCTCCTGGCACCCCGACTGCCGGTGCTGGGGTGGATGTTCAGAGGAAAAGCCTCCTCCACGCATCATGCAACCGATGCCACGTGGAGTAAATGGGTTGCATTGATAACACAACGGGCTCCAATAGGGAACCCTAGCCTCCCAGGGATACTAGAGGTGATTGCAAACTGGCCAGAGAGGAAAGATTCCGGGATGTCACCAGAACAGGAGGTGACACGTGCTAAGGAGGCCCCACCATATAACGAGCTGCCGGATGAGGAGAAGCGATATGCCCTGTTCACTGATGGGTCTTGTCGCATTGTGGGAAAACATCGACGATGGAAGGCTGCTGTATGGAGTCCCACACGACGGGTCACTGAAGCTGCTGAGGGACAGGGTGAATCGAGCCAGTTTGCAGAGGTGAAAGCCGTTCAGCTTGCTTTGGATATTGCTGAGCTGGAGAAGTGGCCAAGGCTCTACCTCTACACCGACTCGTGGGCAGTGGCGAATACCCTGTGGACATGGCTGCAGCAATGGAAGCAGAACAACTGGCAACGTAAGGGTAAGACCATCTGGGCTGCTGAAGTGCGGCAGGAATTGCAGCCCGTGTGGAAAACCTCGCTGTGAAGGTGCGCCATGTGGGTGCCCATGTACCCAAGAGTCGGGCCACTGATGAACATCAACACAACCAGCAGGCAGACCAAGCTGCTAAGATCAGAGTGGCTCAGGTGGACTTGGACTGGCAGCGCGAAGGTGAACTGTTCATAGCCCGGTGGGCCCACGAGACCTCAGGCCACCAAGGTAGGGATGCAACATACAGGTGGGCTCGAGATCGAGGGGTGGACCTTACTATTGACACCATTGCAGAGATCATCCATGGGCGTGAGACATGTGCCACAATGAAACATGCCAAGCGGGTGAAGCCCCAGAGAAATGGAGAGCGATGGCTGAAATATAGATATGGAGAGGGCTGGCAGATCGACTACATCACACTGCCACAGACCCGCCACAGGAAGCGCCACGTGCTCACAATGGTGGAAGTAACCACTGGATGGTTGGAAGCTTACCCAGCACCCCACGCCACCGCCCGAAACACCATCCTGGGCCTTGAAACCCAAGTCCTGTGGCGACACGGCACCCCAGAGAGAATTGAGTCAGACAACGGGACCCACTTGCAAAACAACCTCATAAATGCCTGGGCAGAAGAACATGGCATCGAGTGGGTCTACCATATCCCCTACCACGCACCAGCCTCTGGAAAAATCGAGTGCTACAATGGACTGTTAAAAACCACATTGAAAGCACTGGGAGGTGGGACCTTCAAAGACTGGGACATGCATCTAGCAAAGGCCATCTGCCTAGTCAACACAAGAGGATCTGCCAGTCGAGCTTGCCCAGCTCAGTCGAAACCTCCACGTGCTGTAGATGGGGATAAAGTCCCTGTGGTGCGCATGAGGAATATATTGGGGAAAATGGTCTGGTTTAGCCCTGCACCAGGCAAAGGTAAAGGCAAACCCATCCACGGGATTGCTTTTGCCCAAGGACCTGGGTGCACCTGGTGGGTGATGCAGGACAATGGAGAGGTCCGATGCGTACCACAGGGGGACTTGATTCTGGGTGAGAACATGCCGTAGAATATGCTGTGCCTGTGTAAATTATTACTTTGTTATTTTTAACTGCTAAATGGCAGCTGGACATGACGCAGATGGTATAGAATAAAGGGGTGGATTATGTCCTGGTTCAGCTAGGATAGGGTTAAGCTTCCCAACAGAGAGAGAGGGGGAAGGGATCTCCAGCCGGGTTATTCATACCATGCTGGTGTCAGGTCCAGGGGCGGGACCTTTTTCACCTTGCTCTTTGGTGGTCAGGGTGGCGGGAATCCTTTGTCCATAAACCATCTAGTGGTATTTCTCTGTATATCTTTTATCTTGTTCACTGTTATTGCTGTTCATTGTTATTATCATTGTTACTGTTGTTGTTCAGATTGTTCTATCACTCTGTTGTATTAAATTCCTTGTTATTTTAGCCCGGGTCTGTGCCTAACTTCCAGCCCGACCGGCTGCAGGTGGGGGAGGGGCAACGGCAACGTGCTCCCCGATTCCGGCAGGAGCTAAACTTGCACAATACCCCTCTTCCTTTCCCAAGCTCAACTTCACTTCAGACACCTCTCTCCCTGCTTCTAGTCTCCACTCCTGCACTCCAGGCACCTGTCCTCACACCTTATTAACAGGTTACACTCATTCTCTTCAGTGAGGTGACAGGGGGTACAGGGGGTTGGGGTCAGGATGCAGCACTTTCTCTGCTTGACCCTTCTTTCTCCCTCATTTCCTGTGGTCCAGCACAGGTCCTTCATGAGCTGGAGTACCTTTGGGGTGTGCCTGCTCAGATGTAGTTCCTCCACGGGCTGCAGTCCCTTCAGGGGACTGTGGTGCACCTCCTTCTCCACTGGCCTTGTTATTCTCTCATTCCGTCTGCTGTTTCTTGTTCCCTCTCTCTCTCTCTGGTGTTTCCTGACCTCTTTCACAGAGGTGCAACAGACTCCTCTGAGTGGCTTAGCTGTGGCCTGCATTAGGTCTGTTATGAAGCCAAATGTAACTGGCACAGGGCAGTCACTGACCTTTTCCCACAAAGACCACCCCAGTATCCCCATCCCACTATCAGAACTTTACCATTTATACCCAATACAGTGGAAACTTAAGATCTTTTCCTTTTTTAATGAATACGTGCACAAATGGAGGTTTGGAAGGATAACTTCTCAGCTGACACCAGAGGCTAGGTGAGGGAGGCTTACAGCTGTGCCAAGTACAAAAGCTCCCATTTGTGGGGGAAGCTGTAGATAGGCATTGTTTCTGGGTATACCTGCCAGGGCATGGATCCTTTCTTAGCAAGCTTTGATCCAAAGGGTATTTCTGGAAAGGGTGAGGGAAACACACTGAGCATTGACACTTGGCTGTCAACCTGCACTTCCAGTAGATAAACCATTAGACTTATGACACCAGGTTTCAAACAGGTGCCTATTTCCTGAGCACACTTTTGACTTCTTCCCACTTCTCAGTCACCACTGGACACCAGACCAAGTCTGTGATCAGTCTTTACATAACTGAGGATCATCATTTGGGATGATTAGCCTCATGAGTTAATACCAGACTATGCCCGTGATAGCCTTTTCTTACCATCTTCCTGATACCTGATGGGCAGGACGCAGAACACAACTGAGAAAGGAAGGATCTGTGAGTGTTTCATTGCCCTCTTTATTTTTTCCCGTATATGTAGCCACAATTTCCCTGGCTGCAACTTGTGCTTACTGCCTTTTATCCTTTCACTGTGCATCTTTGAGAAAAGTCTGTGTCTGTCTTCTCTAAAACCCCTGTTATATAGTTGAGTACAGCAGTGAGATCTCTCTTCTTGAAGCTGAACAAACACTGCTCTCTTTTGTCTCTCCCTGTATGTTATATACTCCCACCCACTATTTTTTCTGGGACCATTGCTGGGCTCACTCCAGGTTGTCAATGTCTTTACTGTACCAAGATTCCCAAATTTGGTGCATTACTTCAGGTGCAATCTTACAAGTGACAAATAGCAGAGAAAAATTACTTCCCTTAACTTGCTGGTCACACTCTTAAAGCACGGTGGTTATTAGCATTCATTGCTGCAAGGGCACACGGCTCATTTCTATACATCTTCTCCACCAGAATCCCCAGCTTTTTTTCTGCAAAGCTTCTTTCTAGCCAGCTGGACCTCAGGCTGTATTGCTGCATGAGATACTCTTCTCCAGGTGAGGAACTTTCCATTTTGTCTTTGTTGAACTACATGAGGTCCTGCCAGACCCTTTTGCCAACCTGTCAAGATCCCTCTGAAAAACAGCCATGAATTCCAGGATATTAACTGCTCTTTTCACTTTCCAAACTGTTTTGCTTTTTTTCCCCCTTTGTCCATTTTCTACAGTTTTGGAGGGTGTGAGACATTAGTAATAGAGGGCCATTGAGTGCCAGCTGGCCTTTATGTCAGGGAATAGTCCAGGGTATTTTTAATTTACTGATATAGTCATATCCCCCAGTTCTGAGGTGGACAAGAGGAACATCTAGATAGTGCTCAGAGCTGCAGTACTAGATAGTAATCTGTGCTATGGAAAAGCAGCTGTGTGGTGTGGCATGTCACCTTCCACCATTAGAGCTGTGACTGCTGAGGCTATGTTCCAGTGCTGGGTACTGGGCTGCAGGCAAACCCACATGTGTCCTGGGAAGATGTCTTTGGAAGTACTTGGACAAGGGCCTTCTGTACTGTGCTTGCAGTGGTTAGTGAGGCCATGGGAAATAATAGGAGTATTACTCTCTGTGATTGCAACTGAAGCCCACTTCCAGTGAATACTGTATTGGAAGTGTGTCATCTTAATGATCATGGTATATTTAGGCATATGATTTCCCCTGAAGGCTCTGATGTTTGAGACCCCAGACATGGTGTATCCAGATGGTATATTACTTTACGCAGCTCCACTGTGATGATCCTGGCAGTGGATTTACTGACACAAAGCTCTTTGTGCCATGGGTTCAGATGAGAGGTGTAATAAGATTCCCTGGGATCAAACCGACCCACTTCTGGGACAGGGTGGACATGTAAAAGTTAGTATGCTGTGGCACAAGAACTACTGCCAGATTGTCACTCAGGATCATGTGGTGGCCTTGTGCATTCAGATATTAATGGCCCAATAATGGTTATTCTTCAGTTGGTGGATGTTGTCCTCCCCTCCAAGTGCTGGCGATTTGGCATCTGAACCACTGTGCCATGGCTTTGGGAGTGAGTGACCTGTACAAGGCTGGAGCTAGGACTGATCATAATACACATGACAGTCCAGCTGCCAGAGCATCCTCCAGGGCCCTGCAGGGGCTGCTGCTCCTTACCACCACTCAGACCACCACCATCCCATATGAAGGAGCCTCATTTTTTCACTCACAGAAAATTAATATTGTAGAAGATCACCACATACTATTAAGTTATTAATTGTAAAATATTAATGTTGTGGGGGTTATTATTACATCATTACAGCCTGAATACATAAATACAGAGCATGTTAATAATTTTAAGATTATGAAATCTTGAAATCTTATTACTTTAGAATCACATCATTGCAGGTTTGCTAATCAAGGAAAAATACAAGTTTCTGGCTTATTCCAGGGAATAAAAATAGTTCAGAAATGACACCACCCTCCTTAGAGAACTTGCTTATTCATCAAACATTATTAAGAGTTCTGTTTCACCTTTTGAGTGTCTAAAAAAGTGAAAGTGTTGTTTAAATAATATAGAAACTGGAAATCTATTATGGAAGTAAATTCTTAATCTTGCAGCCACCAAGAGTGATTGCTAAGGAAGTGTTTATGTACCGTAATTGGTATATTTTGTATGATATAGATTCATAAATCTGTTGAAGAATGTAGTTCATCATAACACCTATTTTACATAAAACAAATGAGCTGATCAAAATGAAAAATAACCCAATATATGAAAAAACCCAAAATGGATTAGTTCATTGATCGGATATGTCACCTCAGCCCACAAACAATTATTCTGGTAAAGTGATTTGGGCAATGTGGGGTCACATTAAGTTTTCACTAATGGAAAGAAAAAAGTGTTGATTGACAGCCAGCTAAACAGGAGCCAGCAGTGTGCCCAGGTGGCCAAGAAGGCCAATGGCATCCTGGCTTGTGTCAGCAATAGCGTGGCCAGCAGGGACAGGGAAGGGATCTTACCCCTGTACTCAGCACTGGTGAGGCCGCACCTCGATTCCTGTGTTCAGTTTTGGGCCCCTCACTACAAAAAGGACACTGAATGACTCGAGCGTGTCCAGAGAAGGGCAACGAAGCTGGTGAAGGGTCTGGAGCACAGGTCGTACCGGGAGCGGCTGAGGGAACTGAGGTTGTTTAGTCTGGAGAAGAGGAGGCTGAGGGGAGACCTCATCGCCCTCTACAGCTACCTGAAAGGAGGTTGCAGAGAGCTGGGAATTAGTCTCTTTAACCAAGTAACAAGTGATAAGACAAGAGGGAATGGCCTCAAGTTGCACCAGGAAAGGTTTGGACTAGATAGGAAGCATTTCTTTACAGAACGGATCGTTAGGTGTTGGAATGGGCTGCCCAGGGAGGTGGTGGAGTCCCCATCCCTGGAGGTGTTTAAGAGTCGGGTCGACATAGCGCTGAGGGATCTGGTGTAGTTGGGAACTGTCAGTGTTAGGTTAATGGTTGGACTGGATGATCTTCAAGGTCTTTTCCAACCTAGATGATTCTGTGGTTCTGTGGTATACAGAACTAGCCAGCATTTGTGGATTAATTTGTTAATTTATTGGTGTAATAAGATTAAGTTCCTGATTCAACAAAACTCTTAAAACACATTTTACTTCTCACCAATGTTACAAAGTAGTCACTTTGGGTTCATTGCACTTTTATGTATATGCATATCTTCACAGTGTGCTCTTTATGTTTTGATGATAATGTCTTAAATAAACTAATTTTTCTACTCTCGTGCTTTAGACAGAATAGCATTGTGCCGAAGCAAAAATGAGATGAATCTGTTTAATGTTTTTTGATCAAATTGAAGAAAAACAAATGAACCAATATTACATAGGACAAAAACCAAATTCTGTTTTCAAATGTTTCTGTTTGAAGGAATAATGGCAGCTAGAGGAGCAGATGTGGATATTCTGTAATTTTTAATGTACCAGTAATAATTTGTAAATGTTGGGTTATACCTTTCTTTTGTCAACACTCATCAAGCATCTCATTTTTTATCTTATACATTCTTCAGAACAGGCTATGTTTGCTCTGTGCCTAGCAACAGAAGGGCTCTTTATCTTAACTGGGCCCTTTGGCTTCTATGATAATCTAATCTGTTAAGGAACAATAGCTTTCAAGACTGTTAGGAGTATCAGCAAGGACATTTTAAAATGTCATTAATGTCAGTTAATGTATATGTATCATATGAAAGGCCATTATTACTATGAAGTTTAAAACAGCAGTAGCAAGATGTTATTAAGCTTATAAAATGTACTTTGCTTTTGTGAGCTAATAATACAGCAAGTTACTACTTTATAGTCTGGATTTTTCTGATAATATATTGGATAGTTACTTGGTACAAGTGTGTGCGTGTCTAATGTCACTTCTGTTTATCCTTTCCATCACCAGTGACCTGAAAATTCCAAACATACAATCCTTTAGGGGGTTCACATTTCAGAATGAAATAATCCTTGATGTATGGAATCACAATGATGCTTTCTTAGACATTTCAGCATTCTCTTGCTGTCTTGACCTACACAGATTCTGTAAGGTTTGCATGAGGCCCCTGGTTGCATACTATAGCCATTGTCCAGCATTCAGCTGGCAGCTAAGGATGGAGTCAGCCAATCTGAGGAGGCTTGATAGCAAGTAGAGTCGGAGTTGTCATCCACTCTCTGCTCTTTAAGGCTGTATCCTAGTGTTTTAGGAAATGTCATTTAGACAAAGGCAAAATGCTGTCCTTCCTCTGAAATAAGCATCCAAATGCAGTCGTGTTAGGATCTCATCCTGTGTGTTCTATTTCTTCTTCTTTAGTTACAGGAAATCTGTAAGATCATAGGCACTGTGATGGAAAATTCAGTTTGAGATGGGCAGCGCAGCATTCATAAAGATCAGAAAAAGGAAGCAAGTATATATTAATTAAAAGCTAATGATAATAAATAAGCAATAATGATAAAAAGTTTGTCTATAAATAACAATCAAACTGTTTTATATGTCAGTCTGTGTCCTTACTGTCACAGACTGTTGATTTTATGACTGTGTCCCTTCTTTAAGGTCTTATATACATTAAAACACTCTCAGTATTGTTTAAAAGACTCCATCTGAGCTATATAAAGCAGTTAGTTCAGGATAAACCAAAAATTTTCCTGCAACTTTCTTGTCATCTTTTCAGATGGATAAATAAGTTCCAGCAACCTTCTTGTTATTTTTTCAGATGGGTAAATAAGTTCTCATATTGATAACTTAACTTAGCAGGTAAGACACTTGAGCACTGCAGTGCAAAAGACCATGGGGTGTCCCAGTAGTGCAGAAACAGTGAGGTTACAATTATTTGTGCAGGGAATCTGCTACCAAGCTAGGCAGATCTTGGGACTCACATGAAGGCATGCTCTGTGGTGCAGACATCATCCCTACTCTAATCGGGGTAATCACATAGGGCTGAATTTCTTCATAGTTGGTGGTCTTATTCCATCTCTTTTTTTAGTTCTCTTGGTTTTTTATCTCCTGGTATGCTATCTTTAATCCTTAGAAGAATTTTTCTCCAACTCCATTTCCAAGCTTTACACTCATCTCTGCTCTCCAATCCCCTTTGAAGAACAACTTGTCCAGGGATCATGTCTTCTTGTGAGAACTCACTTTGAACTCTCTTTTTTGGTAGCTATACTACCCTTTGTTTTTTAAAGCGTTCCCTTTTTTTCCTGACCTTCTTTTGTAAGGAGAAAAGGTAATTAGTTGGAGAATGCAATGTAAATATGTGGTAACATAGACAGGCCTGGATTTACAAGAAAGATCAGCTACTTCTCTGCACTTCTAGGTGATGTGACACACCACAATTGTGCAGTCATCATTTCCTCCCCTCTACTCCCTAGTTTACTTTCAATAATATGCAACTGTACCCAGTGTCACCATAACTGCTTTTCTGTGATAGTTGTAGTTTATGAAGTTACTGTACCTGTTTAATTGGAAGAAATTTCCAGACTTAGATAGACCTGTTCAGTGACAGCAAGATAATACAATGGAGACCAAATTTATGGCTAGGCACCTGTTTTCCAGTTTTAAAGGGCTACTGTCTTGTGCAATGTATTTCATCTCAGTACTTGATTTATTTCAACAAGCTTAATGAGGAATGTCTTGTGAAGAATAATACCATACTTCTTGTCCTTGTTTGTTAAATGCATCACCCAGAGGCATATTCAGAAGTCATGTAAAATTGATGAGAAGGAATTGACTGCTTTTTTTCCCCTCAGTACTCCAGATAAAACAGCTGTGAGCATAGGGATGTTATTTCTAATGCATGAAATGAGGAATAATATTGTCTTCATGATAAGCTAGCACAAAAAGAATGAAATGTTATTTTACTAGATATTTAAGCAGAACTCGTAACTGCAGTATCTGAATATCTGTTTAACAGTGAAAGCTGTCTTGAAAATAGAGGGTCTTCATAAAGATTTATAAGGTAGTAAATGAGTTATTTGTTGCTAAAATCAGAGCCCAACATTATAAGGCTGCACATACCTCAGCAGAGCAGGCTAGCTTGGATATTGCAGTGCACATATATTCACAGGTTGTGTTCCTCTTGGAACAACATTAACTCTGAGAGCAAATAACTGAAAGTGTTAACTCTAAGAACAGATAACTAAAAAAATACCATTTCATGAGGTATTTTACTCTGAATAATGTACTCCGAGGCAATCTCCATGGAAGATGAACTAGGCTATGAAGGTTAACTTCCAAGCAGATTGACTCTTAAGACACCTAAAACTTTCCCCATCCTTTCTATTGAAGTCTGAAATTAATCCAGTGATTTTTCTAATGCAGTCAGCTACCTCAGGGTTTGTTCTTTAACATCGGATTTACAGAAATGTAAAAGAGGAGGTCATTAATTATCTTCTAGAAAGAGCTCTAACCATTACAGTACTGATATCATAGCTTCAGATTTAATTCATAAGAATCTGACATGGTTTTCAGAAAGTTGTCAGTATGTCACTAAGATTTACTCAACATTGTTTACAAACAAGGTGTTTATAACCTCAGAGAAAAGCATCATCCTTTCAAGTTGATGTTTCCAACATCACTTCAATATGATTAATGATAAAAGAGATTAATTAATTTTATGCATATTAGTGACATTGTAATTGTTGCCTTCTCCTACATAAATTCATGCCAACATGATGCTTGCAAACCCTGAGTAGCAGGAAAGAGAAGTGAGCTTTGTCCAATATATTAAGAGCTCATCTCAGCAATTGGATTAAAAAAAAATAATTCTTTCAGGTTCAGTTTTTGTTTTCATTCATAAAGAAAAGAAAAACAGAAAAAACTTTCAGAGCACTGTTTTGTGTCTTAAGGATATGAGTGACAGCCCATCTTTTGCTATGATTATTTGGAAGGGGTTACATGCGATATTTTGAAGTGTTCTGTGCAAGGTCTTACACTAGAAACCTGACATTAGTCATAGAATTTTTGACTCTGAAACAGAGAAGTGGTAACTGCCAGGTGAATGCAGTATTTCAGTTTACACAGGATGGTCCAAATGGAATGACAAGACTAAATGCCAGAATGTCCTGAACACATACTTTTCTCAGCTGAGTGTTGAAAGGAGAAATTACTGCATGATACTTGCTTAGAAGAGGAAAAAATACCATATGTGCCAAGTTTGATATTTCTCATGATTGGAATTTTCTTGTCAAAAATACTTCTTTAGCACCTTTTGTTTTGGTTTACAGAAGTTAATGTATTTCTCCTGCCTGTATTCTTAGAAAAAATGATGGTGTTCCTTTACTTTGGGACTCATATTGGATGATAATGTATATAGTTCAAGTCTAGTGAGTTCTTTTGAGGCAGTGTAACAAGAAGCAAGGTCACAACGATGCTGGATTGCATCATTGATTAGCCCTGACAATTAAGGCACACAATCACAGTGCTGTTCAAGACTAATAGAGGATTCTTACAGGAGAGAAATAAAATAAATAGAAGAAAAATAGTATATTTTCAGATGCCTATAACAAATGCACTGAAGTCCCTAGAGACTGCTTTTCTTTTTGTCAGCAGAGTTCACACCAACTGCCAATATGGATGATTTCTATTACGCACACCAAACTATATGAAAAAGAGGTGTCCTTTTAATATTTATACAGAAATTAGTTCATTGTTTCCAAGGTAATTTCCTTTAAATCTCACTTCAGACTTCAGGGCTATGCCCAGCAGGATATTTGAAAAATCCTAAGAGCAAGTCTGATTTCTTGGTGCCAGAAATCCTTTCTTGGGGAATATCTGTCCTGCTTTAAGAGAAGATCTAATGCCCTCTTTTAGGGGCATACAGTGTAAAAATAAATGAATAAATAAATTTGAGAATATGGAAGGAGTTCATTGAAATTTCTCAAGATAGAGAGAAGCAATGTGTTTTCACAGAATTAAATTAGCGATGTGATATATTTCTCTTGGAACAAAAATGAACCATTCTGGCTGAGGAAATCGAGAGGTGAATTGCTGAAGGATAAATAAATAAATAAATAAATAAATAATGTATAAACATGCAATTAAAATATCCCTCCTGATTTGGGGCTAGTACTATATTGCTCTTGAAAAGCTAATAGAATAACTATCCTGGGAAGAGCACCAAGAAAGAAGGGACTGGCGAGTAGCCAGCTGACTAATACATGTAATGTTTGTAGTGTTTGTGATGAAAGACAAACTATCTTTTGGGCATTAATCCTAAAGCAGCTGTTACCTTGACAACTGCAGGTAATGGATGGTTGTAGTGTTCATCTCTCCAGATTCACTTGTAACTAGTAATAAAATTTAGAACAGCTTGTCTTTTAAATAGCTTCATCTAGCTTTTCAAAGATTTTGGTGCTGAAGTGATTAATATCTTTCTGTGAGTGGCAATTTTGCAAATAGAAGTGAATTTGAGGAACCTGACACATAGCAAAGACAAACAGTTATATATGAGGTCAATCTAACTTTGTGACTGCCTTAGTGGGAAAATTTTCATATTATGGAAATAAGGCACATTCTGTTTCTATACCGTATTTTAAATGCAGGTTCTCAGCCTGTGTCTGAGCCCAGACTCACTTTATGTTGTATTATCTGAACACAGGCAGACTGCTGGTGAGCTCACCAGCATGGATGGGCTCATATGGTTTTCTCTGTGGTATGGATGCATTCTGGCCACGCCTGCCTGGTCAGGTATTTCCTTGCATCCCCCGTAATGCACGGGTAAAGTTACATGCCATGCTGGCTGGGGTCCCTGGTCGAAGAAAGCAACCTCAGGTAGCAGTGCAGCAGAAGACGTATCTTGCAGCATAGCCATGTGAACAATGCACCAAGAAGTATGCCATATTTTAAATTGTAGTCAGCAGTGGTTCTCTCAATAACTGTCAGGTCAGTATGGTCTGGCTGGTAAACTGCTGCCTTTTCTTCAGAGGAGATAGGGAATGGCCATTTTGGCATTTTGTGCCACCCTAACAACTGTCTGCTTCCTCCTGTTCCTGCTCATAGCCCAGCAGTTAGAATACAAGCCTTTGCATGTTCCCGACCCTGCTTGTGTGGCTGTGCAGCCTCACCCAGACCTGGATAACACCTTTGTGTACTGTGAAGGGAGTCTCTAACCTGGAATTTGGGCGATCCAAATATGACATGCTAATCAAGAAACAATGGCTGTACCTTATAAATATTCTTGATTGTTCTTTGTGACAACACTATTAAAGTAAATATAATATTCAGGCTTCAAATTTTTCATGTGCAAACTGATCCTTGAAGCTGTCCTTAGTGCTTCAAGTTGGATTCCTGGGGAATTCATCAAGGTTAGCAAGACTACAATTTCCTACACACAAGGCAAGCTGGTATTTTCAGATATGCTGAAGTTTATAGTCAGTATATAGGCTTCCAAAAAGAACTGGGCTTCAAAGACCCTCAGGATTTGCATGTATTTAGTCAGTTCATTTGTTTACTGTGAACTCAAAGAAAACTCAGCAATAGAGACTGGGTTTTAATAATGAACTCATGACACCAACTTATACAAATATCCTTCTGAGCCTTTTAGTAGATTCTCCTTTATGGAAAATATTTGTTAAATCATATACTTAGCTCTATCACACTCTGATATGTATTTTGATGTTTATCTTCTCTAGCACAGAGGTGTTATGTTTTCAGCTGACGTACATCCAGTTACTTAGCAATAGAATTTAATGTCTTCGCACTTTCCAACGATGCTATTAATATGGAACAGTCCTTTGACAGAGCTATTAAGTCAGTCTTGGGAGCTAATGCTATTTTTATACATGAGAGATAAACAGAGAAAAGTTTAATATTGATACAGAGAATTTTATTCTGATCTGTAGCACCTTATCTCTGACTGCTGTGATATATGGCATAGCCTCAGGGTGAGCTTACAGAACTGTTGTCAGAAAATTGTGTAATTGCTTGCTCAGTTTTGGTAATGCTGGCTTTTGTCTGGGATATATTAGCTTCTTAAGTTTCTGTGCATTTTGTGCACATACATAGGTGTATGTGTGTGCATGTTTTAAATTTGTGGTGAAGAAAAAATTCTGCAGTTCCCCTCTTTTTACCAATACAAGAAAAAATATTCAAGGTGCAGGCCTGTGAGATTATTAAAAAGCCACAAGTCTTATCCTTGGCAATCAAACAGAATTATGTAACTAAATATTACTGGCATATTCATTAGTTTGATTTGTTCTCTGAGACTTTGTACAGCAGCAGAAAGGCTTCAATATCCTTTGCCTATTTAATACTGCAGCTGTTACTGGTTAGGAGAACACAACACAGAGGGTTATCCAAAATGACCAACCAAAAATCCAACAACGTTTAAAAAGTATCCTCAAGAGAATCATCAGGGAAGCTAATTCTCTCTTTCTGCCCTCCTCCTTCTCTCCTGGGATCGTCTGCTTGCTGACATCATCAGCTGTGCCTGCCCTTCCAGGTCTGCTAGAGATCTGATGTGCTTTCTTACCAATAGATTGGAGATTCTGATCAGTTGGGTGATATCAACATCTGTGAGTACTGAATAAAGAAACCCTGGACATATATTGAATTCTAGTTTGAAGGCAAGTAGGACAGAAAACAGCAAGGCTTATCCTATGTCATAGCAGGTGTTGACAAGCTTAATACAGTTAGGAATATATACAATTAGAGACATTACATCACATCATCTGATACAGAGCCAGAGGAAGAGAGATCTTCCTCTATGTCACAATACATCAGAAATTGAGTAACACTTTTAGCAGTTTCTTTTGCAAGAATAAAAAAAAAAAAAAAAAAGGAAAATAGTTATAGTACTTTAGGTATTTCCACTGGCCTTAATTTAGGATGGAACTAAAGAGAGTTAGCATCACCTACTCTGTCGGGTCACTGCAGAAGGCTCTTTGATACTCTAGTGAGAGCAGTTTGGTTGCCAGGAGACGATAAGTTAATTCTGGAAGGTAATGCCCTTCAAGCAAGTAATGCCATCATTCCAGATCAGAGTATAATCTAATGCTCTATAGCCACAAGCTTGCCTTTTAAAAGTGTTTACCTCTCTACCTTACTGAAAATAAACAAAATGTGCTGCTGCATTGTCTGTTGCTGGTGGAACAAAATCCTGAACAGTAAAATCTTAGGGTGCTGTTAAATACTCAGCATAAAAATAATGCTCCAGCAGGCTCATCTACATTAGGCCATCTGCTAACTATGCTGGTACATAATGTCAAATGACAGCTTGCCAAAACTATTTTTCATGACCTTAAAATAAGAGGGAGACCAATAAAATGTTACAGGACAAATTCAAGACAAGTCTTCAGCTGTGTGGCATTAATTTCACAATGTGGGACATGGTAGATAAAGACTTTTGGGGCACTGAACACTTACTGATGCAGTTAAAGTCTATAAACAAAACTGTACTGACACCTCAGAATGCAAATGGCAGCAGAGCAATGTAAAAGTAAGAAACACAAGAAGCTGTCTCTCTGACACCAGTGCTGACTAGTGCAATGCAGAAAGCATTTATCTTCACACTAGCTCCAAAACTAAATCACATTCAAAGTTCTCAGAGTTGTGGAGAACACACAGAAGACAAGGGTTTGAGACAGGAATCACTCATGAAATCATTTGAGCTTTTCTGGGTAAAGGCAGGATACATAATTATAGGGATTGGTCTGAACTGAAAATTTGTCAATCATTGAAGAATTTGGGAAAATAGGTAAACAGGCACATGGATTGCAACGGTCAGCTCTGATATTGAATGATCTTTACATATTCTGCTTAAAAAACCTCCCTAGACAGTATCTTGTAGAATGTACGTATTACTTTATTTCTAGAGCAATTCTATACCTTCTTATCTGTTTCTAAGGGTGAGAAAATGACAGGGTATTACAGTATCCCTGAAAATAAACAAAATTTTTTGCTTGTGTGTGCATGTGATTTTTTCCTTTGATCTACTCTTGCTTCATTCTGGACTGGTATGCAAATTGGTGATAGAGGAGGGGAGATTTGGAGAAGATATAAGTCACCGCTTTTTTATAAATATGGTGCTTTTAATCTGTAAATTCACCAAAGACAGGAAGTACTCTCATACAGATTTTGCAAATGGGGAAACTGAGGCACAGACCAGTTACTATGCATTGACAAGTTACCTAGCACACAAGTGGCCTAGTAATGCAGCTCCTTTTCCCAGAGTATCAATCCAGTGCTCCTATTGATATTTTTTCCAGACGTAGACAAATTTCTGAAGAAAAAAGTGTTCCTAGCCCAAAGAAAACCTGAGTGTAGCACACAGGTGAGGAATCTAGAACTCTTTGCACTAAAGCAGTAGAGAATCATACAGCTTCCATTCAGCATTTGGGATAACCTTGGAAAATTTTTGCTTTGCTAAAACCCAACTCTAAGCAAAGAAAGACAAATAGAACAGGACAAATGCTTCAGAAAATTACTTTTGAAGAGACTGTCAGGAAAGGGAAAAGAAGAATGTCATCAGACACTTAGATGATGGGTATCAGTGATTGTTTTTTACTGCTTTTCCAGTTGTCTTGCCATGGATTACATGACATTTCATGGAATCAAGCCTTGCTACCATCATGAGATGTATGGGAGGGGAAGGGCTCTGCTTGCTCTACTATATTTAGCTATGCAGTGTAGAAGAAGGAGATGGAAGAGGGAAAGAATGTGAGGATAATGGGAGAAGAAGATGGTAGCAGAAAAAAAAAAAAAGCAGAAGAGTGCTAAAGAGAAACTGGAGAGGGCTTAAAAGGTAGAGAATAAGAGACAAGGAATGTAGGCAATAGTGGAACAGGATAAAAGTATCTTTTGAAATGGAATTATAAGTCCAAAATCATTGCTTTCCTTAATTACCTATGAGCTTTGTAGGAGAACAGAGTCCAATGTCTCCTGCTTATCTGCACTCTGTATTTTCCATTTTATATATTAATGCTCTTAGCAAAAAACATAGCTTATAATTCAGCCTTACCCCATTTTTGCTAAAAGCCTTGGGCAACAAAATCTAAACTGCAGCCTGCCTTTTATGCTATTCTTGCTTTTCTGCAATGTGACAGAGCCATATATTTTTAAAAATACCTCTCAGAATATGTCTATTCAAAGCTATTTTGTCCAATGTTATTAGTCTGTCCTGATACATTTTTTGTTCACAATAAAAGGTTTTTGGAATTCATTGGCAGTATATAATTTCATACTGTCTTTTCAGCCTGTTGTATGGAGCAGAAATGGATCCATTGTGATTTGTGAATTAAAACATTATCAGCTGTGACAAGTTCATAAGTCAGTAGAATAGATTGAAATTTCATTGGTCTAAAAAACATTTTTTTTTTTCTGTAATTGCAGCCAATACTATATTCTTCTAATGAGAAATTTTGTAGGGTTTCTGACAAAAACCAAAAAGGAATAGGGCCAGTTTGACAGAGAATCAGTGACCTTGGAGGTCATTGGATTAAGGCGAGTAAACTGGAAAAGCACCTTTGTGACATAAAACTCAAAATTGTGGTAATTGTGGTAGCTATCACAAATAGGAGGTTTTAGGATTTCTGACTAAAGGCTAATCACATGAAACAGGAAAACCCAGTAAGGATGAGAGAAACAATGATGGGTGGGGGAACTGTGCTATGCTGACCAGTGGAAACAGAGCATCCTGTATTAACTGATTCCTAAAGACCATCAAAGGACAGTGATTTTCCATTGACCCTGGCTTGAAGCCCATGCAGAGGAATCAATCAAAAACTCTATTCCTAGAAGGCCATGCAAACTGAACAGAGCAATTGCCTCGAAGGGTATGGGACTTGCTGTGGGAAGTAGATGCAGAGAATTTAGAGACTCGATAAAATGTATGTTTTAAGATGATTGTAGGAATATGTCAGACTTCCCAGGGTTTGTTTAGGGAAAGGCTGAAGGCTGGAGAAGGAAGTGATCAAGGTGGGCTGAAGAGGAACAAATGTAGGAAAATAGAGGGAAAATGAGATAAAAGAATCCGGTCAGCTGAGTGGCTGCTTGGTGGACTTACCTGACTGAGCCCTGGACTTGATCACCTCAATCTGTCCTAATTTCATATTAATCTTATTTCTAACTGTCTCCTTTGTGTGTGCACTCTTTTCTGAGTCTTTGTTTTTGAGTGCTAGTGACCTTCAAGTGGGACCAGCCAGTGAATAGGAGGAGGGTTCTGACTGCATGATGCTGGGCTGGGACTTGGGGGTCTGTAGGTCCAGATGCCAACAACTCAGCAGGCTGGGGTCTGGAGGCCAGCAGATGCACAGTCTGAGTGTCTAGGGCTGGTATCTGAAAAGACCTGCACTGTGTATATGTGAGTGCTGCTAAACTTCCATCCTGATCAGCAACAGGAGTAACAGAATCAGGCTGCCTGTGCTGTTCATTTCTGTGTGAGCACCGTCTGTGCTTATGTGGGTGCTTGATAAGGGTGCTACTCGGTTGGTCTGTGGGATCAGTTGTGTGCGTATGGTTTGTTTCTGAGTGTGTATGTGCCTACTGGGCATACATGCTCAGCCTGGCCAGCAGCTGGACTTTGGGACATGAAACTCCAGCAGCATCCTCACATCTATTGGGCTGGGGTAGGAGAAATCCCCTGGATCATGAAGCTCACTGGTTTCAGCTACCTTTCACAGCAATCATTACTAAATAGGTCTTTCCCTGTTGTGTTTCCTTAAGGGTAGGTAATAGACTACTCAATATTATCATCAATAATCTGGAAATCTGTGCTGATTAAACTAGCAGATATCTCAGTAATTGATATAAACCAGTCTGAATTATTTTCTCAGGCAGGCTATTCAAGAAAAATAAATGTTTTACGCAAAAAATGCAAGACCTTTTATCTAGGTACATATCATAGTAACATAGACTATTTTGGAATGGTCCTCGAGGATAATCTGGTCCAACCTTTCTTGGCAAAAGCACGGTCTAGACAAGCCTGTATGACAGTGCTACTATACAATAGTACAGACCTTCTCTAGAGCATGGCAATGTGAAAAATAGTAACACTTTAAAAGGTCTAGTAGATGAGCAATACAGTGAACACTCCAGTTCTGATGCTGTGAATAAGAGTTGTGGAAGTTTTGAAGCAGTGAATTAGTAAGTAGGAGTAGAAAGGTGATATGAGTTCTGTGTGTGGCATTTGTTACTTCCCACAAAAGAAAGAGGATTTGAATTTTATATGAGTCTTAGTTGTGAATGCTTCTTGCTGAAGAGCATTCATACTGAAGCACCCGTATCTAGCCTGTTTTCCACCCTCTTAAATGTTGCTGTCTTGTGTGTACTAATATCCCTGTGCAACTGATCAACTGCACATACATTATTTTGTTTCTCTGCCACAAATTTTTGCTATTTCAGATTAGTTCAGGACAGTTTCGCAGTCAGGGACTCATGCGGTACCTGAGAAAGTTCAAGTAAGTAAAATGAAGTCTACCTGACAAGTAAAATGATAGTATGGAATTATAGTGTTTATGCAGAAAAAAATAGTGAGGCCCCAGAGAACAGCTGCAACAATTATTTGAAAATTAGAGAAAATGTCTTATAATGGCATAACTAAGGAGTATAAGATAACTGAAACGTGACTTGATTAGGGCACATAAATTCCAGGAAAATATCATCAGGTAGTATATGGTCTTTCAGTCTAAAAAAATAGCACCACAAAACCCAATATCTGCAAATGCAAAACCAAGCAAACCTGTAATCAGACTTAAAATCAGATTTTTACCAGTGTGCATGATAAACTGTTACAACAAACTAGATGAAGTATGAGATTTGGTGAAACCCAAGTAATAGGGCTTGTTACAGGAGTAGATAGAATTTAGCCTGTGATGTCCAGAGTGATGTGATTCGACTACTTCTGGTGGCCTCTGAACACCATGTCATAAAAGATTTTTAAAGGTGTTTGTGGTTCAATTGAAAAATGATAATGGTCTGCACATCTAGAAAGGATAAAAACTATCTGACAGGATGCTAAAGAAAGCCAAGTTCATAGTCATGTACTGTCTTTTATTAAAAATGGGACAGTACAGTTTTGTCTATGTTTTGTCTACATCATTCTAACATATAGTCTAAAATATCGATTTTAACTTCAAAATCTTGAAGTCTGAATCTAGTAACTACATTTTCCCTCTTAAAAAATGATATAAATTTTCATAAATAATTTTCAGTTTATGCCATGTGGCAACTTTGGACATTAAGTACTGTATGGCTATTTAAGCTTCTGTTCTGAGGCGCATCTTGTTTTTCAAACACATTAAAATAAATAAGAAAGCATCAATTTTATATTTTTAATAGACTTGTTATTTTTCAGGTGTGATTTTTGTACTAGTGTAATCATAGTGGTCATTCTTACATGAAAAAGAATAAATTTGTGATTCTTCTTATTAAAATGCCTTACTCCAGCTGAGGTTTTTAGCCTAGAAATTTCCAGTTCAAGGCAAAGATTACTACAGCAGCTAAATTGACAGCTTTGATAGAATAAATGGAGTTGTATAGATAGCAATGAATTTATTATAATGATGTCATTCTGTCTGCTGTATAAAACAGGACATAGGACTGTCTTGAATTTTTTCCTGTTTCAACTAGTCCATATCCCTGGCAGGGGTGAGGTGTGTGTGAAATCCAGTTACAAAGGTGGACTACAGCCTACAGAGAATACAATGTGATTATTATCTGGCATTTCTTCAGGGTGTTAAAAATCTGAGCATCACAACTTTTGGATCTAGACAGATTTTACCTCAGCCAGAGTGTTGTAGTGTTAGATGTTACAGGGCCTATCGATGATATTACTTGGATGGTCCTGAATGTACATTTTGTGTTATACAAGAGTTGGAAGCCCAGGAGGTTTTTAGAAGGCATAAGGAGTCTAATACCCATTACATTCTCAATCAAATGAAAACCCATTTCCTTAACTTCAACTGCAGAGCCTCTCCACCATGAAATTAAGGGCAAATCACCAATGAATACATAAGCATCTGTTGTCCTTGTTCTTCCTGAAGAGAGAGAATTTACTTAGGAGAGTGCAGGAGAGCTGAGCACACACACGACCAATGTGATCAAGCCCGTTTATTACAACTAAGAAAGCCCTTTTATAATGTTCTATCGCACACATGAGTAACATGCAGTACAAGTCCTCAAGATTGGACAGTTAACTTAGCCTGCGCTTTAAACCTTCGTATGATTGGATAAAAAGTGCCAGGCTTCCTGCCTTGTGTAACTTCCTCTTCCATCCCAACCCCTTCCGGGGGTTGTTTGTCTCGTCGAGTTTGTCCCCCCTCATTCAGGGTCACATCCTTATCGCATTCTTGCTTGACTGAGGCATTTATCAGTCTTGTTCTCATGCAGGATTGCTCACATGTCCATTCTCTCACAGAAAGTCCTCTAGAATCCCAACAGGAGAGATAATAGAAGCAGTCAAGCTTTCAAGAAACTCTTATGTTAGAACAAGAGTTGATGGTAGACTTAAAGGCAACTTGCAAAGGCTTTTGGTTTGAAATTGAGCTTGTCCCTTTTTAGGCAGGGGGCTTTTAAGTTGAGAAAAAGAAATCACATGGTAAATGGTGTTACAAATTGTGCTATTTTTGAAACAATCTAATCTGAGATTGCTGGTACAGTCTCTTGGCTACCTCAGCTATCATCAACTTTCACACTTGAATGGAAGCCCAGGATTTGCAATGCTGTAACAAAACACCCATGATGTTCTGATGTTAAATGGATATTAGCTAAACCTCTCCCACTCAGTTTTTCAGCTCCTTCCTTTCCACTCTTGTATCTTCATTATTTTTCCAACTGTTAGGTTCTTACAGGCTGAACATGTTTTGTAGTTGTGATGCCAAAGGCAAGTATTCCTTGTGTTTTTTAGTACATTTTAGACCATTTTCATAATGTTAAATAAACCTAATAGGGCATAATTCCTTCTTCACTTTGAAGTCACTTTAAGACATCTAAGAGTTAGTTTTATTTGGTTTTCCCTTTGGAGTGTTACATCCATAGTCATTTTGAGCCCGTTCCATCTCTTTTTCTCACTCACTTCTTACAAACTGCTGTAGAACCAAAAAAATTGTTGAACATTAAGAACTAGTATTATATATTGTGTTTCATTATTTTAAATGATAAAGTTTATCGTTTCGGGAATTTTTGATCAGCCAAAGTTCACATTAAAATGGTAATGAATCCTTGTAGAAAGGATTATTTCGTTGTGATCTGCTAGATTTTCATTCTTTGACTTGTCTGGATTTAAATTTCCACTTGATGGTAATTTTGTTCAAGTATTATCCAATATATTTAAATTAATGTAAATAATTAGTTGAATCCTGGCCTGTCAGAAGAAAATAAGTTTCACTAGCTACAATGTTTTAAACAGTGAACCAAGTCTTCCTCAACTAGAATGAAATAATGTTAGATTATCATTGCTTGTGATTTCTTTACAGCCACGTGACATAAAAATTGCATATTAAACAAGATGATTAATAATATACAATGACCTGTTAGCATGACATAGTATGTCTACTATGGATGATGTTTTAAATAGAAATAATAATATTAATGAGTAATTTTTTCTCATATTAATGTATTTAAAGCCATTTCTCCTGCTAATCTTCAATCTTGTACCAATCACAGTTTATCTGGGTAAAATAATTTAGTCTTTGCAAAGTACAGGTAAGAAAATTTAAGAGACAAATAAGCTTGTCTTTGACTTCCACAGAAACTTGCTTACTGTGCCTTAGTGCACAGTGCTGTATGCACTGAAGATGCAGTTTGCTTTTGCCAGATAATGCCAGGTTTCCAAAATAAAATAATTTACAATGTTTATTTATTTTTGATACAATTTCCAGTGTTGTTATTCAAAACACATTTAAAAATATTGTTGATCTCACTGTAAGATTGGTGCAATCTGAGAGTAATTTGACCCAAATGTAAGCTGAGTGAGGAGAAATGTTGTAAGCCTGACAGCTGTTGGGAAAGTCCCAATCCTCAGATTCCAGCCTGGTCATGGAACCACTAGTTTCCTACCATCTGAGGAGCTATAATAGGCATGAGTGATCCCTTGATTTAAACTGGCATTTATTGCGAGGGGTTGCAGTGTTTGGAAGTATTCTGTTCATTAACTTTCTGTGAAGTGTCCTTGGAAGTCTATTGAAAATGAACTCATTCTTTAACCTGTTTGCAAAAATTATACTTTACTCTGGGTTCTACTTGATGATTTCTGTATTTATGGATATCATCAATATTTTCACATATGAAAAATAAAAATAGGGAAGCCTTGACTGTTTCAAGGATTTAGGATGACTATTGATGATTCTTATGTACATCAGTGAAAATAACGGAATCATTTTGCCAGTAGAGCAACTGAAGACAATTAATGTGGTGTCAGTTGTAGTATATAGAAACTGATGTGCAGTAGATAACTCCCTCGGCTTTTTTTGATCATGGAGCTCTGGTCTTTTAAAGTGGCAGCAGATCAGCAACAGCAACATTTGTGTGAATTGTATTAGGTATTATGACAAAGGGAAAATGCCTACAGTCTTCTTTATCGTAAGATAAATTCTTAATTAACTTCACAGATGGAATAGAAGCAGTGGAAGGTCATATTCTAGCCCCACTGTTCTCAGTGCAGTCCTCTCTGTTTTGCAGTGAGATAGGTAAGGATAGAGGTGCTGCATGTGCAAGATCAGCTCACAGGAATATCAGACATTAGGCCTTATTTCTTCTCTGTATTTGGGGGCCTAAGGGAACTATGTTGGTATATTGAGAACAAAGACCCTAGATAATTTTGAGGTGCTTGAATATTTCCATTCCAGAAGATTTATTTGTTTTTATTAAAGTAGATACAATATGCAATTTAGTTCATAATAGCAGCATTGAGCCCTGAAATTAAGCAGCACAGCTAAGGGAGATCCATGAGGCAAAACATTTTTCATGTCTGTAAGCACAGACTTGAAAAAAAACCCTCTTCCTTGAAATCAAAGATTGCCATCTAAAGAGAATTTTATATAACTGAGTAGAATACTGGGTGTTTTCAAAACGCATGTGGGATAATCATGGTAATGTAAGAACCAGCAACTTTAAGATTCTTGTAGTTATAATTACTCTGCAAGAATCACCTTTTTCCCCAGGAAGGCAGCAGTAATCATGATGCACTCTCTAGAAATACATGTAAATGTTTCTCAGTGCATATCACCTGCAACTCTAGGTCTAATGACTCATTTTCACAATGTTTTTACTAGCTTCTTGTAATAGCATTTATATTTTGCAGAAAAATGAAGATAATTCATGGAGCAATTGTCCTCCAATCATGCTATCAGCCATTCACACAGCTGCTTAAAGGGATTTTAACAGGAGATGCGTATTCACTAGGATGTTTCACTCAATAAACTGTGATTCTGCAAAATGTACACACATGAATACCTTCATGCACATGAGCTGCTTCACTTGAACAGTTAGAGGGCTAAGATTGTGACTCTGAACGTTTTTAGTCATTTAAAGTTGGTAGTTATTTTTCTGGTGGTGGTGGTTATGACTTCAGAGGGTTTGAAGAGGAACAGAGAGTAAATCTAAACTTTCAAAGTTTAATTCTATGCCTTTCTTAATGGTTTCAAATACAAAAATCAGCAAAATATTTGCTGATGTGTTTTGACTTTAGAATATTTTCCTCTGATCACTGAATGTGGCCTTGTGTCCATACTGTAGGACTGCAGTATATTTATCAGGAGTGTAGTGTGACATCTTGGAGAGACAGTGGGAAGGAATCTGCTGCCTTCTGCCCACTTCTTCAATGAAGGCATTCTGAAGCCTGATACGGTATTTCATTTTAATTTCTGAGTTCCCTCGCTTTGACTGAGAGGTTTTTCTTGGATCAGTGGGAGGAAACAGACATTTTGTACATACACATTTCTGAGAGAGGCCACAAGAGTCTACTATTTGTGTGTAGTGAGTCTAGACACAACCTGAAATGGGACCTGAATCCCATAAGGTAGTCTGAGGCCAATTATTTTTTAAAGGATGTATATGTCAGAAACATGTGACAATAGGGAGTTGGGATGAAATGTGTTGCAGTTGCCTCTGTTACTCACTGGCGGGTTGGCTTGCAGTGTTCTGTGCAAGTGCTTTAGTTAAGATGACTGTCACAGGAGTACAGCTGTTCTGCTTTGAGGGACAGCTCATCTGGAGCAGAACAGATGCTTTGAGTTGGAGCAGAGCCTGAGTTGTGAGGCCCAGCTGGATGCTAGCTGGCTCCCTGCTTGTCAAACATTTTCCCAAAGACAGGCATACTGGAAGGTGCAGTGCAGAGAAACACAGATGTCTTTGAACCTGGCTCCAACTTGGCTCTAACATGGCTCCAGCCTGGAGTAACAGCTAGACTTCAGGGCTGGCCCTTGTAGACCTTCCAACAGAATGTTCAACAGGGACAACCCTAAAGCTCTGAGAGGGACAAGAACACAGTGGCAGCGATCCCTGTACCCTTAGAGGGAAAGGAGATGACAATCTATTTTTTGTATACTTTGCTTTTTAGCTTAGATGGTGATATGTTAATACACAGAATAGGCTTGAAGCAGTACTGTGGCCCTGGTCAGTGTGCTGGGAAATATAAAGCAGTGATGCCCAAGTGACTGCAGCACTGGCTTTGTGTGTTACTCATGCACATCTCTCCTACATCCTGAACTCCCGAAGCTACCCAGGCAATTTCCTATGTAGTTAGGAAGTAAAAGATTATTAAGGAGGCAATAATTCTACAGCAACTGTGGGAAAGGGTTTTCTGGTTATATTGATTGTGGAACAGGATAGAAGATAAAGCTTTTTATAACTAAAATATTTTAGAATAAGTGTATTCCTTTAAACACGATGTATTAAGTCTGAGAAGGCAAAGTTGGTTTCTGTGTAGAGGTTGTGTGGGAGACCTTTTCTTCTCATAGATTTAGGCACTGATATTTAATGGCATTAGATGTTGTTGAGACACAATTGTCATAGGGTTTGCTTATATTTTTGGAAACTAGAGAAGGTGCGGATAAGGTATGAGATGAGCACTGAGGCTCTGTAATATGTAGCTGTTCTGTATTTGCCTGCTGCTTAGCTTGAGCACTGCCAGTTTCTTCAGGACTTTCAATAAATCCCTGAGATATATTATAAAAAACTTTGATAAGAACCTGTTAGTAAGTCCCAGACAATGAGAGAACCATAGCATTTCTTAAAATTAAAATAGTGTACAGAGACCAGGATGAAATACAGTAAAAACCATTTGGAATACTATCAAGAACTTCATGACACAGACCACAGCTAAACTGACATCTTTCTTTCTTACTATGACATATTTTCGTCTAAGAATTTAACATAATATGTAAATTTGGACGTTTATAAGAGCCTGTGTAGTCTCCACGACTAGCAGGATTCCAGCAGATACTCAGCTACCAGGAAACAGAAACATGTAGCTCATACCTGAGGTATGATATAGATATTGAGATCTAGCTACCTGTAAAGTTCAGTTTTCCACCAGTTAACTACAGCATCCTCATTATCTCCTGTATTTATAACCTTCTTTATGTCTTTGCTCTCTGTCTCAATTCCAGACAATTTTTCATGTATAGTCTGTTGCGGCCCTTTCCTTAGCTTCCAAAACAGCTGCTGCATATATTTAGTAACTGCCACACTTCTTATCAAGAAGATTCTGGGTGTCTAAAAAAAGGCTGTCCTGGTCATTGCTTACATGCAAAACCATAGCATATTGCAAGTAAAATCTTCCTCACTGCTTCTCTCCCGCGAAAAATGCCATGTGTGCAGCAAGTAGGTGTGGAGAAGTTTTTGGAAGATAACGGCCACCTGGTGCTTGATACCGACATGAGTAATTCTCTGCTAGCTGCCTCTGTGTAAAGAACTTACTGTTCAATGTTCCTCTCTGACTTGCCACTGCATAGAGAGCTATTGTTTAGCAAATTCCTTAACTAGAGATATGGAGTGAAGTTGAAACATTGAATAGGAGGTCCATAGGCTCGTGCTTCTTGCGTGTGCTTCTTACGTTTTACCAATGAAATATGAGTTATATTGTGTGGACAGTAGCTTAGAACCAATCACAGCTTGTTTAGCTGTATGTGATCACGCCCTAATAGTATATAAGATGCTCTGTACTTAATAAAATTGGATCAAGCTGGCAAACCATATTGGTGTTATTCTTGATACCCGGGCTTTATCCGTCGTCAAAATGGCACCTGAACAGGGGCAGCCTTCTTCTTAAAACATGGACCAAGACGTGGCAGTGAGCGAAGAACTTCGGATAAAAGCGGCGCAGAGAAACACAGAAGCCGGCGCATAGACGCACTTCTGGAGTTAGGAGACAGTTCTGCAGGCTGTCCTCTGCGAAGGTAAGCTGCTATGGCACAAGAAGTGGTAGCAGCGATAAGGCTCCTCACCAAGTATACTCTCTAAGAGAGGTAGTGATGTGAGTCAGTCCAAGCTAAAGGACTTGGTGCAATGGGCACAGGAAAAACAGCTTTGCCTCAGTGCCTCTATGTTATTGAATCTGTCCGAGTGGAGGGCTGTAGGAGATTTACTGTGGAAATTTACCATAAAGGGTGGCAAAGCAGGAAAGAAAGCAAAGCAACTTGGATCGGTGTGGTGGGAAGTGATTACTGCTTTACAAGAGATGAAAGCTGAGCGGAAGGTCGCCGCTGCAGCAATAGAGGCGTTACAATCAGATCACACAGAGGTGAACAAAGCAGCCACCCCACATCATCGAGTGGCAAAATTTTTTGGCCTTGATGTTACTAAGTTGCCAGTTCGAGGTATGTCAGCTCCTGTTGCTACTTCTGCAGCAGAAGTCATAGCTCGTGTGGAAGGGGGGGGTACAAGCAGCGCAGTTCCGGTTCCAGCTGAGAATAAAACAGAAGTGAAAGAGACTGCTTCTAAGATGGAGGAAGTTAAGAAAGAGGAGGCGGAGCAAAGTGGATCTAGCTGCCACCCACGAGCATATCCATCCCTTCCGGTTTCTGTTTCCTCCTCTTCCTCATCGTCAGCTAATAACTTTGGCAGTAAAACGCCTCCAACAGACACGCCTCCAGCAGCTCCTGCTGCAGACGACCTAGAAAATGACGAACTGTTACATCAACTAATGAAAAAACTGGAGGAGTTGCATCCCAGTGCTGAGATAAAAAAGGACTCTTTAAAGTCTGCCACTTGGTGGCTCTCTAATGAAGGCCCTGCAATTCCTTCTGCACCACCACTGCCACCACCACCACCACCAGCAGCTACAACAAATACAGCTCTGGCTATACAACAACTTCCATCTTATCATACTACAGTATCTAACCTTGATCCTGTGCAATGACGATGGACTGGAGTAATCCGAGATGCTGTTTTAGAAGGAGATTGGCAGACAGTTGGATCTTTAGCCTGCCCCATTATGGGAAAAAACTAAAACAAATTGTGCAGAAAGATTTGCATGGAAACATAAAACTAAAAGAAGAAAACGCTGTTAGGCTATCATGATATGGTTAACATTAATGTGGATTTTAGTAAATATGTCAACATTGGTAATATCAGATTTGACAAAAATTGATGTCAGAACAAATATGTGGGTTACATGGTGAATCAAACTGGCCAAGATTCATTTTGTTTGAGCCTTGCTTCTGCTACTGACCCTTTTAGAACATGCTTAATTGGATATCCCTATTTTGACCTTAAGGATTTTGATGGTATGATTCTCAACTTTGCTCAGGCTCAGAATGTTTTTCATGATGTCATAGGGAATTGCATGGCCCTCTATAACTGTACACAAACATGTCATGATCTGTCTTGGCCTTTATTTCAAGGATGAATAATCAACAGTCTCAACATCAGTGCCCTGAATCCAATACAAGAATTAGAATTAAAAGGATCCCTTATGGCTCATGAAAGTAAAAACACAGGAGGAATGCCATGGGGATGTTTTTACTTTGCAACATTTGATACTCATTTACGCTCCTTAAACATTAATCCGGACAGACTTCAGCCAGGCTTGACATATAGTCGTTTACCCTATGCTACTGATGTTTCTTCTCCCTGGCCTGGTTTACGTCTCTTCAGTAATTATTGTGGAAGCATGGAGCCTTCTGTATTTTTAGGTTCACGATAACCAGAAAAAGGAATATGGAATAATGGTAGTGCTAAAATGTTGCCCAAAGGGTATTTTTTGATTTGTGGAGATCGAGCCTGGGGAGGCATCCCAGGATATGCCTTTGGAGGACCTTGTTACATAGGGAAACTTACATTTTTGCACCCAGTCAGCATGATCTCACACAAGGTAGAAGGAAAGCACGATCTCTAGGAATCCTGACTGAAAACTGCAAGGACAATGTGGAGCTAATGAGTAGAACTCAGTTATTTTTTGCCTCTTTGTTAGCGCCAGGTATTGCTTCTGCAAATGCTTTAGTTAACTTAGAAAAATTGGCTTGTTGGAGTGTAAAGCAATTTAATCTAACCCCAGAGATCATTTCAGCTTTACTAACCAATGTAGATAGTGTTAGACATGCCGTGCTACAAAATAGAGCAGCAATTGATTTCTTACTATTGGCACAAGGACATGGTTGTGAAGATTTTGATGGAATGTGTTGTATGAATCTGTCTGATAATTCTGAATCCATTCACAAGGCACTTAGCCTGATGAAACAGAATATACAGCACATTCAGCAACATCGCTCCGGATTTGATAGTTGGCTTCAGACTCTTTTCGGAAAATGGAATCTTCCCTTTTGGTTAGGTAGCTTGTTGCAGGAATTGATTCGATTTTGCTTTTATATTATGATTGCAATGTTTATAATAGGTATTAGCGTTTCGTGTATCAAGCGATTCATCACTAAGGTGACAAGCCAAGTCCTGATTGTTCAAAAAGAAAAAGGGGGAGTTGTGGAGAAGTTTTTGGAAGATAACGGCCACCTGGTGCTTGATACCGACATGAGTAATTCTCTGCTAGCTGCCTCTGTGTAAAGAACTTACTGTTCAATGTTCCTCTCTGGCTTGCCACTGCATAGAGAGCTATTGTTTAGCAAATTCCTTAACTAGAGATATGGAGTGAAGTTGAAACATTGAATAGGAGGTCCATAGGCTCGTGCTTCTTGCATGTGCTTCTTACGTTTTACCAATGAAATATGAGTTATATTGTGTGGACAGTAGCTTAGAACCAATCACAGCTTGTTTAGCTGTATGTGATCACGCCCTAATAGTATATAAGATGCTCTGTACTTAATAAAATTGGATCAAGCTGGCAAACCATATTGGTGTTATTCTTGATACCTGGGCTTTATCCATCGACAGGTAGGCTATCAAGGAAAATTAGTCAGGTTAGGAATTCTGTCTGCTTTGACTGAGACTGGGCAAAGACACTATTGTCTTGAATGGCAGATGATATGTAAGATAAGATATCTTCTTTTGTTTAAGAAAAATAAATCCCATTAGCTCATCAATTCCAGGATAGACTCATAAAAAGGTCTAAAGACTTTCATTTTTTATGCAGTGAATTACATATTTATGTTTAAATCTATTGCACATTAAGAGAAAAAAAAAAAAAAAAAAGCAAAACGATTTGTCAGGAATGTCTGTTTCTGTTCAAGACAGCTTTGTCACAGTGCTTACAATTTTATTACTCCCCTGCATGCCAAATCAATCAGAAAAGCTTGAAAAAATAATCAAACACACATTTTTAAAAGATTATTCTTTGTTTGAATTAGCCTCCAAGATTCTTTAAATAGCAAAGCCCACATTAGTTTTTTTCTAAACTTCTCTTCATGCAGCCCAATTATGTTAGATTTAAATAGGCTACATACAATAGCTTTTTATTTTTGTAAAGTACTATCAGACCAGTCAAAGCCAGACAATATAATTAGCATTTCTTATTCCCTGGACAGTCCCAATAAGGCTGTTACTAACTTTGATAATATCATGGAGAATGACTCAGATACACTGGTAGATAATTTTCCACTGTAATTAGGTGCATAATTTCTAGCATAAAATAAAGCCGATAATTAAGGCCTCATATTTTATTTAGAATATTTAAATCTTATTAACTCTTTCAGATACTTTTACAGAAATGATAAAATGAAACTGAAATGTAAAACTAATTTCTGGATATCAATTATAAAAAGATGTATCTGTCACTAAGATGCTAGAGTAAGCTTTAAGATGAAGCTTACATAATGGGGCAAGACAGGAAATTTAGACTAATACTCTGGCAGAGAACAGTGTGAAATCAAGACAGAAGGCAATGTTCCTTTACAAAGGGACTTTGGCTAAGGATACAGAGGGGTTGCTTCCTTGAGGCACATGTAGGTGTTGTAGTGCTCGTCGTTGAAAGCTCAGCTCTTTCAGACATTCATCTGTCTCATGGCACTAACAGTTTGGCATCTGCCAAAGCTCATCCATATGGTGAGATTTAAGCACATAAGGATGGCATTCATAGAAGGTAGCACGTGAATCTTGTCCTCAGCTAGCTTCTGGAAAATATGAATAACGGGTTCTGAGGTTTTACAAAAAAATCTACCTTTCCCTAGGAGTTAGATTTCCAGATCTGCATACTACCCACAGACGATTTTCTGGAAAAGCCTAATCCCTTTATTTTGCAAATTTAGCTTCATATTCAGGGATTCAGTAAAGCTGATTTTCAGTGCTCCTCTCTGACACAGAGAGCTGAAAGAAAACTGTGTCTATGTCTATAGTGTCTCCTGAGGTTCAGTGCAAGGTTACCTATACTAGGATTTAAGTGAGCTAGCTCAAGTGTTGAATGTGGTCTACCTATGAGTGTGGATCTCCTTGGTAAGTGAATGAAGCCCTGTGTGTTGAAATTCTGCTCAAGATGGGGAACAAAGAGGTTAGATACTAATGTCAGAGCCATTAGGGACTTGTAAATGTACCAACAGGCAGACAAGGCAAAACCAAATGACTTGGATCCCAGGAGCAATGGCCATTCCTGAATATGCAACCTTGTACATTTATGGTAGGAAGCAAGGGTTGAAAAAAGCAGCCTGAGACTGTAGAACAAGAGATTGTCCCTCAGAAACCACCAGAGGCGGGGGAAGTTATAATAGAACTGTTCAGTCAGACCCTAAACACAGGCATTTTTATCTGCAGCTACAACTGAAGTTGCTGCTCTTTCCAGAAGAGTCGCTGAAAACTCCTAGAGAAATGTGGGAATTCACTAGAAGATGAGAAAACTCACACACTGCTTCTCTTCTTTCTTTGTCACTGATGCCTTTATGCTTAGTAAACATAGCTGTCTACAATGAAATTACTCATGCATCTGCAGATAGCTTTGTAGGCGACATCTTTCTGATTAAACTTCTTTGAACAATAATGACCAAAGAATGTGATATTTCCCCAAGTTTCTGTTCTTCACAAAGAGAAAAATTTGTTGGTCACATTTTTTTCCTTTCCAACAAATGAATAGGCTAAACTTGCCACATCAACAATAACGATGGCAAAGACAATTCTTTAGTTCAGGCAGCAGCATCCTTCATATGGTCAAGGAAAATAACCTCCTCTGTCTAGTCTTTATGGTTGTTAGATTTTCTTTTTTGAGAGGGTCCTTCCTAAGGAGTATATTTGTACCACTTCTCCTTCTTTCTTGGCTGGAAGTCTGTGTAAGTTTTTTTTACAGAGCAGAGCCAGCTCTTCTGGCATGTTTTACAAAGGCACATATTTTAGCTTATCTCAAAGTTCTGAAAGGATTTTTGTTGATCTAAGGGATGAATCAGTCAGAGGTGGCAAAGAGTGCCTTCGTGCCTTGTTGTAAATGATCTATGAACTACAGGTTTTCATGGGATGTTAAAAATTCATATGAACATTAGATTTAGAATTTAAATATCTGACCTATCTGAAGCACTTCTTCAGGCTTGTAATCAGGCAAGTATATAGCAGTATACACAGCAAGGGAGACTTGGAACTGGTGTCCAGATCATCAGATGATTTATGTAGCCAACTCTCATTGACAAAAAGTCAAAATTTGGTCCTTGGATAAACACTTTGTTCTCTCCCTGACAGAATATGTCAGTAGTGTATGTTAACTCTCAAACAGCCTGATTTTTCTTAAATTAAGCTAAATTTCTTTATCCAGGTTTGGATTAATAGCCAGTAACAACTTACTCACTAGGAAGCACTACTGAATGTGAGTGGTGATAGTAAAATATGATCCTGCATTTACTCTTTGCTATCTTTCTGGTTTCAGAACTATAAAACAGTAGTCCTGCCCTTAATCATCACTTTTAGTCAAATCACATCATTTTGTTGGGGCTATATTCCTCTTACTTGGCCATAGTAATCTAAACATTAAGTATGTGCTCCAATTTAGTTTGTTGAATTAGCCTTTTAGCAGACAGTATGAGGCACCCCAGGAAGACAAGTCAACCCACCTTTTTAAGAGTGGGACAAACTGCCTTGTGGAGCTGTCTGTCTGTCTTTTTCTCTGCTATCCATATGGGAGTCTGGACTGTCAGCTCTGCAGAGAGACCTGGACAGGTTGGAGCGATGGGCTGAGGCCAACTGTAGGAGTTTCAATAAGGCCAAATGCCGGGGGCTGCCCTTGGGCCACAACAACCCCCAGCAGCGCTACAGGCTTGGGGAGGAGTGGCTGGAGAGCTGCCAGTCAGAGAGGGACCTGGGGATGTTGACGGACAGCCGGCTGAACAGGAGCCAGCAGTGTGCCCGGGTGGCCAAGAAGGCCAATGGCATCCTGGCTTGTGTCAGCAATAGTGTGGCCAGCAGGGACAGGGAAAGGATCTTACCCCTGTACTCGGCACTGGTGAGGTTCCTGTGTTCAGTTTTGGGCCCCTCACTACAAAAAGGACATTGAATGACTCGAGCGTGTCCAGAGAAGGGCAACAAAGCTGGTGCAGGGTCTGGAGCACAGGTCATACGGGGAGTGGCTGAGGGAACTGGGGGTGTTTAGTCTGGAGAAGAGGAGGCTGAGGGGAGACCTCATCGCCCTCTACAGCTGCCTGAAAGGAGGTTTCAGAGAGCTGGGGATGAGCCTCTTTAACCAAGGAACAAACAACAGGACAAGAAGGAATGGCCTCAAGTTGTGCCAGGGAAGGTTTAGACTGGATATTAGGAAGCATTTTTTTACAGAAGGGGTTGTTAGGTGTTGGAATGGGCTGCCCAGGGAGGTGGTGGAGTCCCCATCCCTGGAGATGTTTAAGAGTTGGGTTGACATAGCTCTGAGGGATATGGTGTAGTTGGGAACTGTCAATGTTAAGTTAATGGTTGGACTAGATGATTTTCAAGGTCTTTTCCAACCTAGATGATTCTGTGATTCTGTGAAAGAGATAACCATTGCTGAAATACCATTTTCTCTGCAAAGCCTTGAAAAACCTCAGAAGTAAAACAGAAATAAAACGAAACTTCTGGGGCTTGGAGGTGTAACGTAGGAACCTATTTCTTTTTCTTTGTCTACAGTCACCTCAGAAATATGTGCTGACTTCATTGGGACCAGTCAGTCATTTATGACCTGGGCCGGTACATAGCAGAATGTACAACTTGCATCCACCTTAGGGGGATCCTTTGACAACTGTATGTCCTGAATCCACACCAGCACAAGTTCTGGAAATGTTTGTGCACATCATCTTTCTCCGTGAGAGAATCACTTTCTTACAAGACTCCTGAGTAAGCTCATCTACACTCATCGATGCTCATGGAAAGGTTTTAGAGGATTTAGGGTATGCTTAAAAGATGCGACACACCATACCTTCCTGCCACAGTGCTGAATTCAGCTGCTGTGTGCTAGGGTAGTCCACCTTTTGGGCTGGGATGTCAACTAAACTCATCTCCAGCCTCAGATATGCTAAATAGACAAGGCAGAATCATGGGACTGCTGACTGACGCTACACCCTTCATACTACTCACATACTACACACAGAAAAATGATTCTGATGCTTAGATGATGAGTGCTTAGATGAGAGTGTTTAGAACAGAAGAATACAGTGAAATGAAAAAGTGAGACATATACAAGGCAAAAACATTTCATTTGTAACAATACCAAACATAAACTAGGCAAAATATCGTGATTCTTGGAGAGGAGCACTGAAAATTTCTAATGAATATTTGTTTCTATTACAATATGGTCTACGTATACATATGGTATAAAGCAAACCATGAAGTAATACAAGTGAACTACTAATGCTGAAGTAAAGATGTCTAAAATTGTATTAAACCCCAACAAATTACATGCTTCCACAACTATGTAAAGTTATCTGTATGTAGTACACTGACAAAAGCAAGTCAAATTTCTAGTTGGGCTGCCTGTATGCCTTTATTAAAGCAATGTAAGAATCTCAATGGGCACCACATTAGTAGCATGTGCAAATTTGGGGACAGAGTCTGGTCTTGTGATTCTTACTCTGAATCAGCCAAAAAGAACACAATTTTTGGAAAGATTAGGACTCATAAATCCAAACATCTCTCTATTTTGCCACCTGATCTGCTCTCTGAACTCCAGCTGAATAGGTCTGAGTAGATCTCATATTGACTAAAGGGATTTTAGATATTCACTCAAATAAAGATACTGGGGCTCAGTTCAGTGGTTGAAGTATAGACTTCAGTGCCATTTGTGATGACGTAGGCGATCCTGTTAGGCTTCAGAAGGGTCTTATACAGTTTCTGCATTGTATTTCCCAGTCTTATGGGGATATTTCAGGTGCACAGGCCTCTCTCTGTAGCCACCTAACCTGAGATATCTTCTTCTGTGAGGAAATACTTGTAACTCAGGTTATATAACTAAACATATCTTCAAACAGATGGCTCAGCAGCATTCATTTGTCTGATTTAGGGGGAATTGTGTATGTTGTCCAAGTCTAAGTGCAGGGATGTGCATATAAAGCTCTAAAAATCTGCACTGTGAATGCAGAACTAGTGCACAGCTATGTGACAAGTGTGATTGGTAGTGGCTAAACTAGTAGAAGCAAAACAACTTACTGTGTAAGCATATGCAGAGAAGATAAAGACTGCATTGCAGTATGAAGGTAGTTATGAGATAGCTGTAAGGATCGTGAATGATACATGATCATAATGCTATACAAGCAGAAACATGTTTTCTATCTGTAGAAAACAGGAGAGTGGGAACATTCTTCTCAAGATGCTGTTCTTTTAGGCACATAGCAATAGCTTTAATCCTCCTCCATTTCCTCCTCCTGGTTTTCAACTAACTCATTGCTTTCCGTGAGTGAGCAGCTTTCAGAGCTTGTATCTTGCCTCAGTGGCATCCATGGGACCTGGAAAGAAAAACCTGTCTTATGTAGCTTTTGATTGTGAGGGGTGGGCATGCCTGAGCTGAAGCCATATCAGAGAAGCCACTGCCCATGATAGCAAGCCATAGGATTCTTTTCAGGTAAACAGGACCAAGGTGTACATCTATACTGTCAAGGTTTAAAAAAAAAGAGGGGTTTGGGCTCAACCACTGTGCTCTGATGGTCCAAACTCTTTAGCTATTTGCATGCTTCCTGCAATATTTTGGTAAATGACACTTAGGATTCTACCACATAATTCCTGAGCTTGGCTCAAAAGACAGCACAGGCTTGGGGATTTTTCCTGAAAGGCAGTTCCCTGCTCCCTGTCCCATGTAATAACACTCAGCATCTTGGCCAGGGAGTAGGGGTGCCATGGCCTGTTTAATTAATTCGTCTGAATGAATTGTAGCATATCTCAGCCCTCTAACTTCTGTCCCTCTCTGATACAGATCAGATATGTCCCTTCAGATCTTTGTTGCAGTTCCTGTCAAAACATGAAGATGCTACCTCAAAGTCTACTAGTGCTCAAGAAGAACATTTTACACATCCTTTTGGTTTAAGATTTTTGGGGGGCTACGTTTTAACCACATCTTTCTACTGCTCATGTCAGGTGCTTTTCCTGCCAGGGGTCACTCTCTGAAGGCCTAAAAGCTCCAAATGACATCAACAGAGAAACATGTTAACTTCTCCTCCCCACCAGTGACGTTGAGTATAACAACAGTTTGCTTCCAGATGAGAAATCTGAAAGTCCTCAGAAAGTGGGTAAGTCTAAAATGGTTGACCATTTCAAAGTCTTTTAAAGTTCTGTTATTCATTTTGGGTGGTCTTACCGGTATTAGGATTTCACTTCAGAGACACAAGTGAACCTATAGCTTTAGTAAACTAAAGAAAGTGCATTTTCAAGATGAGAAGTGAAATTCAGAAAATTTGTTCTAAAAAGAGAAAAAAGGGTTGTCAACAAGTGGAAACCACTGGTAAAGACCCAGATGGAAATTACAGGCAACTCCCTTCAAAGTCCAGTTAACTCCCTTTCCCAGTACTAAAACCACCACCTGAGAAAGCTGTAGCCAGCAGGATAGCAACTCAGTACTTGCTGCCCTTGCGACTGCAGTGAACCCCCCTGTTCAGCATGGTGCTTCTTGGGAGGGATGGCTGTAAGGGGACTATTGCCTGGATTGAAAAAGAGAAATATCTGAGTGAGGCCATGTTCCTTTCTGCCTAGAATAGGAATAGCAGTACAGCAGCTTCTCAGGGTTTTCCCGAAGATTTTTCTCCTTCCTGGACAGCATATCAAAAAGTTTCAGGTATGGAAAGAGAGTAAGATTCCCAGGACCTAATAATTGACTTAATTCCTATCCAGAGCACAGCCTAGTGGTGCTTTCATACACCTGCACACCTGCAATTCTGTGGGCTGGGGAGGAGGCACAAGGCAGGAGGGACAGGGATTTAGGAGAGAAGGTTTTGGGTAGAACACGATATACAGTCTGTTCTTCTACTTCCCTGTGCAAGTTTAGCTCCTGCCGGGATCAGAGAGCACATTGCCGTTGCCCCTCCCCCACCCGCGGCCGGTCAGGCTGGAAGTTAGGCACAGACCCGGGCTAAAATAACAAGGAATTTAATACAACAGAGTGATAGAACAATCTGAACAACAACAGTAACAATGATAATAACAATGAACAGCAATAACAGTGAACGAGATAAAAGATATACAGAGAAATACCGCTAGGTGGTCAAGGAGCAAACCCGCCGCGTGTAAGCAATCCCAAAAACCAGAAGCGAAAGTGAAAAGGCTCCGCCCCTGGACCTGATGTCAGCATGGTATGAATAACCCGGCTGGAGATCCCTTCCCCGTCTCTCTCTGCTGGAGGAAAAAAAACCTTGACTCTATCTTGGCTAAACCAGGACATAATCCACCCCTTTATTCTATACCATCTGCGTCATGTCCAGCTGCCATTTAGCGGTTAACAATAACAAAGTAATAATTTACACAGGCACAGCATAATTTAAGGCATGTTCTCACCCAGAATCAAGTCCCCCTGTGGTACGCATCGGACCTCTCCATTGTCCTGCATCACCCACCAGGTGCACCCAGGTCCTTGGGCAAAAGCAATCCTGTGGATGGGTTTGTCTTTACCTTTGCCTACTGCAGGGCTAAACCAGACCATTTTCCCCAATATATTCCTCATGCGCACCACAGGGACTTTATCCCCATCTACAGCACGTGGAGGTTTCGACTGAGCTGGGCCAGCTCGACTGGCAGATCCTTTTGTGTTGACTAGGCAGATGGCCTTTGCTAGATGCATGTCCCAGTCTTTGAAGGTCCCACCTCCCAATGCTTTCAATGTGGTTTTTAACAGTCCATTGTAGCGCTCGATTTTTCCAGAGGCTGGTGCGTGGTAGGGGATATGGTAGACCCACTCGATGCCATGTTCTTCTGCCCAGGCATTTATGAGGTTGTTTTGCAAGTGGGTCCCGTTGTCTGACTCAATTCTCTCTGGGGTGCCGTGTCGCCACAGGACTTGGGTTTCAAGGCCCAGGATGGTGTTTTGGGCGGTGGCGTGGGGTGCTGGGTAAGCTTCCAACCATCCAGTGGTTACTTCCACCATTGTGAGCACGTGGCGCTTCCTGTGGCGGGTCTGTGGCAGTGTGATGTAGTCGATCTGCCAGCCCTCTCCATATCTATATTTCAGCCATCGCTCTCCATTTCTCTGGGGCTTCACCCGCTTGGCATGTTTCATTGTGGCACATGTCTCACGCCCATGGATGATCTCTGCAATGGTGTCAATAGTAAGGTCCACCCCTCGATCTCGAGCCCACCTGTATGTTGCATCCCTACCTTGGTGGCCTGAGGTCTCGTGGGCCCACCGGGCTATGAACAGTTCACCTTTGCGCTGCCAGTCCAAGTCCACCTGAGCCACTCTAATCTTAGCAGCTTGGTCTGCCTGCTGGTTGTGTCGATGTTCATCAGTGGCCCGACTCTTGGGTACATGGGCATCCACATGGCGCACCTTCACAACGAGGTTTTCCACACGGGCTGCAATGTCCGGCCACACTTCAGCAGCCCAGATGGTCTTACCCTTACGTTGCCAGTTGTTCTGCTTCCATTGCTGCAGCCATGTCCACAGGGTATTCGCCACTGCCCACGAGTCGGTGTAGAGGTAGAGCCTCGGCCACTTTTCCCGCTCAGCAATATCCAAAGCCAGCTGAACGGCTTTCACCTCTGCAAACTGGCTCGATTCACCCTGTCCCTCAGCAGCTTCAGTGACCCGTCGTGTGGGACTCCATTCAGCAGCCTTCCACCATCGATGTTTTCCTACAATGCGACAAGACCCATCAGTGAACAGGGCATATCGCTTCTCCTCATCCGGCAGCTCGTTATATGGTGGGGCCTCCTTAGCACGTGTCACCTCCTGTTCCGGTGACATCCCGGAATCTTTGCTCTCTGGCCAGTTCGTAATAACCTCTAGTATTCCTGGGCGGCTGGGGTTCCCTATTCGAGCCCGTTGTGTTATCAACGCAACCCATTTACTCCACGTGGCATCGGTTGCATGATGCGTGGAGGAGGCCTTTCCTTTGAACATCCACCCCAGCACCGGCAGTCAGGGTGCCAGGAGGAGCTGTGTTTCAGTGCCGACCACTTCTGAGGCAGCCCGAACTCCTTCGTACGCTGCCAGTATCTCCTTCTTAGTTGTTGTATAATTAGCTTCGGAACCTTTGTATCCCCGACTCCAAAAGCCTAGAGGTCGGCCTCGGGTTTCCCCAGGTGCTCTCTGCCAGACGCTCCAGGTAGGGCCATTTTCCCCGGCTGCGGTGTAGAGCATGTTCTTAACCTCCTGCCCTTCCCGGACTGGCCCAAGGGCTACTGCTTGGGCAATCTCCTGTTTAATCTGTTCAAAGGATTGTTGTTGCTCAGGGCCCCATTCAAAATCGTTCTTCTTGCGAGTTACATGGTAGAGAGGGCTCACAATCAGGCTGTAGTTCGGGATGTGCATCCTCCAGAACCCCACAGCGCCCAGAAAAGACTGAGTCTCCTTCTTAGAGGTTGGTGGGGTCATGGCTGTTATCTTGTTTATCACCTCCACTGGGATGTGGCAACGCCCATCTTGCCATTTTATTGCTAGGAATTGAATTTCCCTTGCAGGCCCCTTAACTTTCTTTTGCTTAATGGCAAAGCCGGCCTTCAGGAGGATCTCAATGATTTTCCTCCCTTTCTCAAAGACTTCCTCGGCTGTGTTCCCCCATACAATGATGTCATCAATATACTGCAGGTGTTCTGGGGCCCCACCTTTCTCCAGTGCAGTATGGACCAGTCCATGGCAAATGGTGGAACTGTGGTTCCACCCCTGGGGCAATCGATTCCAGGTGTACTGGATGCCTCTCCAAGTGAACGCAAACTGTGGCCTGCACTCTGGTGCTATCGGAATGGAGAAGAACGCGTTAGCAATGTCAATTGTGGCGTACCACTTGGCTGCCTTCGACTCCAGTTCATACTGGAGCTCTAGCATGTCCGGCACTGCAGCACTCATCGCTGGCGTAACTTCATTCAGACCACGGTAGTCCACAGTTAGCCTCCATTCGCCATTAGGCTTTCTCACTGGCCATATAGGGCTGTTGAAGGGTGAGTGAGTTTTGCTGGTCACCTTCTGGCTTTCTAGTTGGCGGATCAGCTGATGGATGAGGACCAGGGAATCTCGGTTGGTGCGGTACTGCCGCTGGTGCACCGTCCTGGTAGCAATTGGCACTCGCTGCTCCTCAACCTTAAGCCGCCCCACCACTGAGGGATCCTCTGAGAGGCCGGGTAAGGTGGACAACTGTTCAACCTCCTCCAGGGCAGCTGCACCAAAAGCCCACCGGTACCCTTTTGGGTCTTTGAAGTTCCCTCTCCTGAGGTAGTCTATGCCCAGGATGCACGGGGCATCTGGGCCAGTCACAATGGGGTGCTTATGCCAGTCCCTCCCAGTCAGGCTCACTTCAGCTTCCAGTAGGGTCAGCTGCTGGGATCCCCCTGTCACTCCAGAGATGCAAATAGATTCAACCCCACTGTAGCTCGATGGCATCAGGGTGCACTGAGCGCCAGTGTCCACCAAAGCCTTATACTCTTGTGGGTCCGACGTGCCATGCCATCGGATCCACACTGTCCAGTAAATCCGATTATCCCTTTCCTCCACCTGGCTGGAGGCAGGGCCCCTCTAATCCTGCTCATCATCACTCACTTCTTGCAAGAATGATTTACTGGTCCCCTCAAGAGGGTCAGACATAACGTTCACCATTCTGTTCTGTCTGGGGGATTTCTGACTGTACACTGGAGCTGCGCTCCTCTTGGAGCACTCCCCTTTTGTGATGGTCTTCCCTTTCAGCTGCTCTACTCGTGCAGCTAGGGCAGCAGTGGGCTGTCCATCCCACCTCCTCATGTTTTCTCCATGGTCGCGGAGGAAAAACCACAGGGTGCCTCGTGGTGTGTACCTTCTGCTGCCTTTCTCTTGGGTGGGGAAACGTTTACTTCTAATGGCTGAGACATTAGCCCGTGTAGGTGGAACGTAGGACATGTCCTCTTCCACTTTCTGGAGCCTCTGAGACAGTTCCTCCACAGCTGAGACCAGGGAATGGTGAGATGACGGGAGTTTTCCCTCATATTGCCAGAGCTTGCCAACCACTCTATCCACTGTTAGAGTCTGTGTGTCTGTCCACCAGGACACTATTGCCAATGCTTTTGAGTGCGCTTCTGGTGCGTTCTTCAGGAACTTTCGCCACATCAGGTGTGTGCAGGGGGCCTGATCTGGGTCCATGAGTGACTGTTCATTATTCAGATCACCATAGATCATCTCAAACACAGCCAGTTCCCTGAGGTTCTGGATGCCTTTCTCAATGCTGGTCCATTTGCTTAGCTGACATAAGATATCATCCTTGTAGGGGTGCCTCTCCCTTACACTGAGCAGGAGTCGCTTCCAAAGGCTGAGGATTTGAGCTTGCTTCCCTATTTCCCTATCAATGCCAGCGTCCTCGGCTAAAGACCCCAGCTGCCTGGCCTCTCTCCCCTCCATCTCAAAAGCACTGGCTCCATTGTCGCAGCATCGGAGCAGCCAGGTGCAAATCTGCTCGCCTCGCAGGCGGCCGAAATCTCTCCACATATCTCGCAGCTCTGTCGGGGACAGAGATTGGATGATCACCTCTGGTCCTTCCTCCTGTTCCCCTGATGGGCCTGGCTCATTCTCATCCCTCACTCTGCGAACAGACTTTCTGGTATATTTTGTTTTCTGTATTGGGGCGACTGGCACTGGCACTGCCTGGCTCTCTGACTCAGTCTGTGTGCTGGTGGAGGTGACTGACACTGGCACTGCCTGGCTCTCTGGCTCAGTTTGTGTGCTGGTGGAGGCAACTGAGACTGGCTCTGCCTGTGCCCCCGGTTCAGATATTGTTTGTGTGGCCTTTTCTTCCATTTGAGGGCAGCGGGTGGTATTAAAGAGGACGGTATGCATGGGCAAGTCCCCAACACATTGCAGCGATTTGTGTCTCCTGGGTTTTGCCCGTTTGGTAACACACCCTTTCTAAGCACTCCATCAGCTTCTCAGGGCTCTGCATTTGCTCAGGAGTGAAGTTCCAAAGCATTGGGGGTGCCCACCCACTCAGGCCTTTGCCCATCTTTTCCCACACCCCTTGCCACTCACTATCATCTGACCTCAGGGCAGGTTTCTGGGCACTGCTATTGTTAGAGAAGTGCCGCATGGTCAAAACCGAAATCAGGCAGGCATTCAGAAGGCATAGTTCTGCAGTCACAGTGGCCTGCAGGCTCCAAGGATAATTTAAACTCTCCAAAACCGAGAGGATCTCTTCCCCTGACTCACTCACAACGGGGGTGGTACCCCTAACAAAAGCCCACACGGCAAACAGGTACCGGCCTGCCCCCCCCCACAGCGATACAAAAGCAGCATAAGCGTTTGATAGCCCATATAACAACATAAGACCTTTTATACGTTTTCCACCGATAACAAACACCACCACTGGGATTATACTCTGGATATAAGGATTAATCCAGCCCCACCACGCAAGCAAATGGGCCAGCATTGCAAACATTTCTTATCAAATAAACACAAATACAAACAGAAAGATTACACCCAACAGATTGCTCTATCACAGTCTGGACAGGATCTGCCCCACATTGGTGCGCCAATTTTAAATGTGCAAGTTTAGCTCCTGCCGGAATCGGGGAGCACGTTGCCGTTGCCCCTCCCCCACCCGCGGCCGGTCGGGCTGGAAGTTAGGCACAGACCCGGGCTAAAATAACAAGGAATTTAATACAACAGAGTGATAGAACAATCTGAACAACAACAGTAACAATGATAATAACAATGAACAGCAATAACAGTGAACGAGATAAAAGATATACAGAGAAATACCGCTAGATGGTCAAGGAGCAAACCCGCCGCGTGTAAGCAATCCCAAAAACCAGAAGCGAAAGTAAAAGGCTCCGCCCCTGGACCTGATGTCAGCATGGTATGAATAACCCGGCTGGAGATCCCTTCCCCCTCTCTCTCTGCTGGAGGAAAAAAAACCTTGACTCTATCTTGGCTAAACCAGGACATTCCCAAAGCCAAATTTTGAAGGCTTTCTGATCTCTTAATCAGACATCTATCACAGCATTGGCTGGAGACCCTCTTTTGTGAACAACTTTGTAAACATGCAGTTAGAGATGGCCTTTGAGAAGGATCTTTTAGGTGTGCTCTCTGGAACATCACATCATTGTTCTTCAACACTCACTTCCATTTCCACTTGCATTGCTGGATCTGAGTTTCTTCTTGCTCATAGGGAGGATGCAGAAAGGTAGATTCTGGAGTTAAGTGGTCCAGGGAGAAGGTGATATACATGGATAGAGATTTGCCTATCCCATCCCCCTGTTGGGGGACCCATAACATTGAGGAGTTTCTCCCAGATCTTGAGAAGCTCTTGTTTAATTTTTGGTGAATTGTTATGGGAGTGAGAAAAAGTCACATTTTTTACTGTCTCTTGTTCCAGACTGAGAGGACTCTGCAGCTCTTCAACACATGCTCTTTGCTTGGATTTATTTTTAGTAGGGTTCTCTTCGGTTTTTTGTTTTTTTTTTTTTTTCAAAATACCTTTTAATGAAACTAAATTAAATGTGCAAAGAAGGGAGAGAAAATCAGCAATGAAGCATAAGACATTTCACTCTTGTTACTTTAACTTAAAAATAGGCATAGGTAAAGAAACAGAAAAAGGTCCTGAAATATAATGGGTCTCTGTGTCATCTCTAAGAACTGCTTCCAAATGACTCCCTTCCATCAATCCCTTTTTAAATACAAAGGAGCAGAAGAAGCACTTTCAGTGTTTCACTGCATTGAGTATGCAGGAGGAATACTGTGGGAATAAGCTTAGAAATATTAAGAACTCAAATTCAGACTCCTTGGTGTTAACAACTTTCCTTGCCAAGACAGACCTTTTTTTTTTCTGCTCAGGATGGAAATCTGAGCTATACACATGTGTAGCTAACACGAGACTCTTTTCCTAGCTCTGATGCAATTTGGACATGAGGGTCTAACTGTTGCATATATTTTCGGCTCCTTGGTGATCAGAAGAATATAATTAGACTAACCTCCTTGCCACCACTCTCCCTTAAAATGGATTGATGGATGAGAAAATGGGAGGTGGTCGAGACAAGCAGTTTGGTCCTGATAGGTGTGGGTATGTATGGGAAGAATAGGAGCCCCAGGGACTAAGGAGAAAATACAGAGAACTCTACAGCCCCAGGAAAATGATTTCTTCTGGGCAGTCAGGGCACCAGAAGTCTGACATTTTCACAGTACTTCTGGTAGATAGTTCAGCAGAGAAAGACAGTCTTTAAGGCCCAACATATTCTGAACTCTGTGCCATCTGAAGAAAGAGAAAGAAGAAAAGATGCACATGGTCGTCTTGTAATGGATCTTGGTCTTCTGTGAATATGAGGAGACTGTGGACATGCCATCTTTCGATACTGTCCACTGTGTAGCAGCATGTGACTACTGCCAGCATGACACATAGGCACTGCCTTTTAGTGGTGTGTGATCCATTGCATGGAGGGACTGATGGGATGCTCGCTGTTTATATTTCTTTCTGTCCTGTATACCAGATACTGGTTTTAAGCAACATTCAAAACCATTTGTTGATGGTTCTATTTTTACAGTGTTTTGGTCTTGCTTAATACACTAAAATCACATGAAAACTGAGCCACATACAGCTGTTTCCAAACCGTGTGTGTCATGGTCTGCACAGTACGTGAAATTGATAGCAGCCATTGTATCTTTCAAGCTCAGCAACTCAGGCATCAGAAGACCCAGCTCAATTTTTTTCAAGTTCTAACTAGATTTGTAATGCACCTGGTGAATATCTGCCCTTTTAGAAACACAGTTTCACTTCTGCCAAAATAAGCATTAAGAATACTAATGCAGGTCAAGTGGTTTACTGTTGGTATGAGCAACAGCATAAGTAACCCATAATTTGAAACTAAAATGAATAAGTAGCTGCCATTGTATGATTTAAGACTCTAAACAAAACAGAAGGAAGTAAGGAAATCCAAGAAAAAACTTCCTGAAGACAAAAGAATGTTACTGCTGAGCTGCTTTTCTTGCTTTAGCTGTGACACTGAGGTGGGAGAGCAACTGCAGAGGTGAGTGGAGCCTCAGATAAAGGACTGGAAAACCTATAAATCTGGACAGGAACAAAGAAGCCCTGAATCTCTGCATGAATGCTTTGAGCTTAAGGAGCTGAGTTTGAATGAAGTATACTACCTCCACTTTCCCCCATCTCCTGGGACAGCTGTTCAAAAGACTGGTAAGAACCTGTTAACAGAGTATGTAGAATCAAATTTGCCACCATATGTAGACAAATCTTTTAACTGAACAATGTGCACTGCACTGTTCTAGTCTGTTTTAAGATGTTTGTAAGTTGAATGGCTAAAAGCATCTGGGATAGGGATCAGTGTCTAGAAAGCTAAGTTGATCTCTGGCTTTTTCATGACTTTACATGTGTTTTGGGACAAATAACTTGATCTCCTGTGACACAATGATTGTTAATAATGTAACAGAGGAAGTAAAGTTTATGCTTTCCAAAGAGAAGTAGGAGCATTAGAGGCCTGCAGCTTACTTTACCCAGGAAAAGCTGAATTTCGGTTGATAGTGGAGACATTCAGTGAAGTGCATTTTTATTATATGCTTCAATTCAGATCAAAATGTCAAAACACTATAGGGCAGTAATCTTTATTCTTAGCCACAGAGAGGAAATGTATATACTTGAAAAGCCTGTCCTTGTGAAATGTCTGCAGCACTTTTGCAGAGGCAAGAAATTTAAGTACCGAGTGCTTTGTCCTGCAAAGAGACTGCTATTGAATAATAATTAGTCCTTGTAAGGTAAATAAATTCAACTCTTTCCCTGCATGCCAAGGATGCTGGGATGTAGCTCAGGGTCTGAAAATATGCCATCCTAACATCTATAGTGTGGGGATGTCAGCAGTCCTGAAACTCTTGTGTTGCTCTGTCTCCAACAATTATGTCATATTGTTTCTGTTTGGAATTGTTATTTTATTAACAAATGCTCTGTCCCTTTGATGCCACAAAAACCCCCAACAACTACTACTTCTCCTGAAAACTGACATTCCAAAACAAAGGAGAGGAAGGTTGATACCAAAATGAAACTCAGCAAAGCAACTGTATCAAAAAAGGTGTTCTCAGTCTGATTGATAAAGACAACAGTGTCTCTATGTTCATCTTTCTTCCAAAATTTTGACTTAAATAATTTTTAATTAAGTCAAAACAAAAATATATATGAAGTACAGTTTATCGGTGTACAAATTTTACCCATCCTTACTGTCACTTGGCAACATTTTCAGGTAATATAATTGATGTATTTGGTCAATCTGTGGATTTGTGGTTTGGAATTGTACTTGGAGAATAGGCAGTGGGTCCACTTGGGGAAGATAGGACATAGATTAAGTAAGGAGGGCAGAACTGGCACCTTAAGGAGCCCTGCATTTTTATGTGGATTTCTTGGATCTACTATTACATTTCATAATAATTATTTTTCAATTACATTTTCTGCAACACCATTACAGTTGTATCTCACTTTAGTCTGATTGTGAAACAAGAAAGGAATCTCACTCTTTTGTGGTCTGTTCTGCTTGCTTTACCTCTTGCAACTATATTGAAATCACGAAGTCTCATACTGTGAGGTAAACATAATTGTCCTGTAAAGCTTGGTTATAATACTTAAGTATTAAATAATAGCGCTTAGCACTTATGCAACTTAATGCCCTATAATCTTCAAAGCACTTTACAAATCTTGACTAGTTAATCCCCATAGCAGCTCTGCATGGTAGGTTATGAAGGCCACACATTAAAAATCTCCCACAATATGAGCTTGCTTTGCATATTAAGCCTGTGTGAAAAAATATCTGCACAGTTATGTCCCTGAAGTCATGAGTGTTTAATTTTACTGATTGTAACATGCCTTACTTTCAGTAACTTCTGCTTTCTTATCCCATTCAAGGGAAATTACAACTACAGTATGGCTCAGCATGCGGTATTATCACAATTTTGAGGATACTTTTTATTATTAAAACTCCTAGAAGGAAATAAGAAGTAGAGCATCTGATTTTTTTAAAAGAAATCAAGTTTCTAGTGCCAATGATTGCAAAGAAGAAAGTGTATGGGAAAGGGTCAGAAAGTCTTTAAAGACTGAGCTGCTCAGTAGTAACTACCATTTTTAGCCATTGTTTCAAAAATGTGAATTTTGTGATATTAAGATAGACTGGCAAACAAAATAAACTTATCTGAATTTGACTGGGGAGCTTAGGCCTTCAGAGACCCACTTCATTTAGAAAATAGTAGGTTTTTCTAGCTCAAATTTTCTTTTAATTTTCATGTTCCAGGAAAAAAAAAAAAAACAAACCAACAAAAAACTATTGAATAGTTATTGCTTTAGCCTGTTTCAGGTCTAAAATTTGCCATGAAGTGGAAATACTTCTTTTAGCCCACTGTAATAATGCTAACTTACTGATAATGTCACAAACACCACTGGTTCCAGTTTTTGTTAGTTCTGCTGGAAAGTTTTTTAAAACACCATTACAGTTTGAAGGTAAGATTCCAATTCTATGTGAAGACCAAATTCACCAACCAAAGATGTAAGTTATTAGCTGATGATTACATCTCAAGCACATCCATAGAAAATAAACCTCTGAAAAGTATTTATTCTTTGTACTACCTAGTGTAGAAAGGAAACAATGACTTTGACTGGTGAGGCCTTCTTTCAAGAGAAGCAAATAGAAAGTAGAGTTTTTGTCCCAAATTAAAAAAAAAAATTAAAAAATAATCAGTTTTCCAGAATGTCTACTGAGACAGTGCAGCATTATTTATACATACAGTATGATTCTTCCCCTCCAAGACATCAGGCAACTTAATGCCTTCCTTTTGTTGTCATCTACAACTGTATCTCTCTGTAAAGTTTGTAGTCCGAGAGCTGATCTTTTGTAAGAAGGAAGCTCTATGATATCATGAAGACTGACCTCAATTCCTTATTTCCCTTCTGCTTCAATCTGGAAACTTTTGTTTCCTTGGCTTTTACTCTCTTTCTTCCTGTCTTTGTTTTCCTTCATTTTTTTTTCCACCTTTGGAGGAAAATAACAAATAACCTTTGAAGGCATAATTAGCAATCTCTGTGACCCTATGGTAAAAATCTTTACCTGATTCACTACAGAAGTGGTTATCTAATGGTAAGGGTTTCAGACAGACCAGGGAAAAGAGAAATTTCCATGTGAGAGATGATAAGGGATGAACAGAAAAGAGACCCTAGAAAGTAAAGGAATAAATGGATGGGAATACAAGAGGAGACATAATTAGCAAGTCTCACATGCTTGGCACTATGTAATTTCGGATGTTTCAAATGGAGCCTGGTTCTGCAGACAGGCTCATAATTAAGTATAAGGTTGCAAGGCACATGCACAAGAGGTCTGAATTAAGGTTTCATGGGTAGCCTTCTGGCTTTCCCAACATTTGGTCACTTAATTTAGTGACCTAAGTCCTTTTTAATATAGAAAAACTGATTTTTATGAGGTCTTTTAATTGTTTAGGGAGGAGGTGTTGTTAAGGACTGCAATTTATTATGTAATTGTAGATACATAGTACTTCAAAGGAAAAAGTATTCTATTTTCAGTCTGCCTAAATTTGTATACCATGCTGAGACCTTAATACCTGTGGATTTTTTGCCTAAAGTGCATTAAGCTACATGACTAGCATCTACTTCAAATGCATCAGAAGCAGGAAGTCTGGCCAAGAATATATAGGACCAGTAGATAATAATAATTTTAAAGAACATCCAGAAAAGATTAGGTTGTAAGGGGAAAGAAAGGCTGCATGAATTCACCCCAGGGAGTTTCAAGAGCGTCTACATCAGAATCTTTTTCTAAAAAGGTTAAATTTGAGGCACTTGTTTCAAACTGAAGAGCTTTTAAAGGAAGTCAGTAATTACGTAAACAAATAACATGGACCAGATGGTATTCACACTTGAGGAATTTTTAGGAAACAGGTAGGAAGTTACTGCAGGTGCTGAACTATGAACTGTTAAATGTAGCCTTTTATTGAAATGAGTTTGGTACCTGAAGGCACAGCAGGGCAACTTCGATGGCATCTTGCAAAAAAGATATCTGAGAGAATGTAGGAATGGCAGACCCTAATGTGTCTGTACCAGTCAGTTTAGCTGATGTTACATTACGGAATTAAATTAGCAGACATGTGAAAGTATGGAATAACAGGGACAAGGCAACACAATGTTTGTAAAGGAATCAGATCAGTCAAAACTTTTTGAAGGAGTTAGGAAGGTTAATTATGATTTAGCCAACAGCCCTGACTGTTGAATACCTTAATAAAGAACACCAAGAGCTTCATTGTTACTCCATGACTTTGATATATTTAATAGACTATTAGGTTCTTCAGTGTAGTTTTTCTCAGCTTGTTCTTACAGTATTCCCATGTCACTATTGGTTTGTTTTGTGGGCTTTTTTTTGTTTTGGTTTTTCCTGAGTCATTTTGGCAGTTTTGAAAATCCCATCAATACACAGACATGTTCCCATTATTTCCCCATAATCCTCTCTCCAGCTACCTCCAAAACTGATTGGAGCAAAAGGCTACATGTAACAGTAAGTAGTTCAGTACCTTCAGTACTTTGTGAGATGCTGTGCCGAGTTCCCTGTCTGTCACACTGGCTTGTTTTTTTTCATCACATTCTTCTCTATCTGTAATCTCTTATACATAATTTGTAGAGTCTTGGGACCGGACTATCTCTTTGGCTTGCGTTTATAGCACTAATAGTACCGGGGTCCTGGCACATGGCTGTGGTTCTGTGTACTTGTCTAATAAACACCTATAAATATATGAAAGTATAGAAGCAATCTGCCATTTTTAGACTGCTTTAATTGGAGTCGGTGCTGGAGTAGGAGGAAAAAAAAATTATTCACCCTCAACACTCTCGGGATGGGAAGCCTTGCAGGCAGGACCTAGTTAGTCACAAAGGTTACCTTTGAGCTTAACCTTTAAATGAGGAAAGACTAATCCTCCTTGGCCGCTTTTCTCACCAGCGGAGACAGCACGGCTCCCATCAACCTCGGTTTAGAGGAGCTCGGGCACCCTGCTGTACACCCCCACCCCCGCCTTTGCCAGAGCACCCCACTACCACCATCGTCTCCATCAGCATCCTCTCCTGGCAGAAGGCGCCCCAGGGATGAGACAGGAGAGGAGTTAACAAGGGAATTGATAACCCGGCCCTTTTCCCCCGCCTCCTACTGGGAAGGGGGAGGATCGGGACCCGTGCCGCGGGGGTGGCCCCCGGCGGAGAGGCGCGGGGAGGCGCGAGGGGGGGGGGGGTGCCCTCCCCGCACCGCCGCCGGGGGCCACCGCCGCGGCACGGCCCGGCCCGGCGCGGCCAAGCGCCGCCTCCGCGGCGGGATGCAACCGCCGCCACCGCCCCGCGGGTGCAGGTAAGGAGCGGGGAGGGGGGGTGGGGGATGTGGAGGGCAGCCTCCCCCTTTCCCCCCTGGGCTGGCCTTAAGGAGCAAAAAAAAAGAAAGAAAGAAAAAAAAAAAGAATGGGGGGAATAAAAAAAAGGGGCATAAAACCCCCAAACCACCCCCAAAAAGCGCCGCTGAGGGCTGGCGGCGGTGGATTTTTTTTTCAAATTGAGATGATCCCCTTAAAAACGCTGCACGCCCAGTCCGAAGTCGCCCCTGGGGCGCTGACCCTCCGGGATGGAAGGATTTCGAGATTTAAGTAATTTTTTTCCCCATCCCCCCCGCCCCCCCTCCCCATCGTTTTTAGTGGATCGAGCCGCGGTTTGCAGACCTCGGAACTAGCAGGGATGTTGGCGCTGAATTTGGCGTAGCAGTTGGGGAGGGTAGTTTTTAAGGGGGAGGGGGGGGGGGAGGGGGGAATTTGCAACAGAAATAAGTTTCTCTGTGGTCGCATGATTAATTAAAAATTAAGCACACGCGGTGCATTAGCAAACAGTCCTAAGCAATGATCTGGAGCAATCCTAAACCGTAGTAGTTAATAATTTTATTTTTTTTTCCTAGAAAATTCTAAATACCTTGGTATTGCCTTTGTAAATGCACATAGAGCTCTCAGCGTTGCAGAATGTTCACTGCTTAATGAATGTTTGTAAAGGGATTTTCATTCCCATTGAATGTCAGTGTGAGCAGCCAGAGCTCAGGGAGTCAGGTCACCAGCTCCTTTTCTTTTGCAAAGAAAGAAGGAACAGAATTACTTCAGCAGCACTGCTGTGTTGATGTAGTGCACAGGATGACATTCCCTGCTGATAAAGTTGTTCAGGTAAAGTGTGCTTCTGGAGTATTATGATTTTGAGCATGAAACTCGAGAAACAGATAAGAAAAACATGCAACAGTCTCTCCACGAGCAACAGAAAAGGTCCTCTCAGGACTTTTTAATGCCCCATAATGGATGCCAGGGTGCTGGGTTTCATTTTTGTAATTTATTCTCAGTCTAGTATGTCAATATATTTATTTCACCTATATATGCTATTTATATAGCATGTCTTTGAACCAGTGCATTTTTATTCACTGATTTCCTTCTCATATTATAGTGGATTGTACACTGAGATATTTCAGTGGTGCTGCTATCGTTTCACTTACGGAGATGTGCATTTTGGGCAAATTAGATACATGTAGGTAACTGTGGCTGTTCATTTTAATGTTGCCTCTGGCAAGGAGATCTTTAAGGGCATAAAAACCCTGAACTTGGTGAGAAGAAAAAAGTACAAGTAACTTTTCATCATTTTCTGCATTTTCTAAGGTAAAACAATCATAAATCAACAACTGAAGTTATAAAGCAAATCCAGAGTTTGAAATCAACCCTGCATCAAGGGATAAACACTTCCCATGCAGACACTCAGATTTGCAGGTATTCTGCTATCTATTCTGGATGAATCAGAATATGGGACAGTACAAACAGCATAAGGCTCTGTCCTGAAAAATGTGCAAATTCCTGACTTTTATTATTAACGGTCTACCTGAGATCAGGAAGATGATTTACAGTGCATAAAGTTAAGCAGATCTCCATGTCTTTGCAGTACCATGACCTACATGGGCATGTTTATAGGTAATAATAGATACAGAATAATCCCGTGTCGCAGAAATTCACGGTTTGAGGGATGCACATCTCTTTAATTTATAAAGATTAAAGAGAATGAAAAAATACTTTCAACTTTTATATACTTATGAAGTACTTTTAAAATAATTTTAAAATGAAAAATGAACTGTTGTTTAAAAGTGCTTAATGGTAAAGACACTGGTTATTCAATAGTTATGTATGTACCTTCATAACTGGAGATAGAAGTATCAACTAAATTACTGGGAGGAAAAGAGTCTAACTATTGAAAGATAAAATAAATATTTTTGTCGTAGCCAGGCTTTATGTAATTGACTAAAACTCATGAGACAGAGTCCTGTGTGATTTTTTTTTTCCTCAGAAAAGTTTAGACATAACACAGTTGGACCAAAAGCACTGTGTATTTTGGTTTGTGTGTTGTTGTTAAAAAATAGTCCATTTTGAAGAAAACTTTACATTCAGATCTACATGTAATCATTTCAGAAAAATTAATTACTTGTGGACCAAAGTTCTTTGAAGAAAATATTTCTATTGATGTTCCAGATACTGCTGTTTGTAGGTATCAACTCTTGTTCCCCATGATACAATAATTTCCTGGAAACTATTGATTTTAAGAAAAAAACCAAAAACAAAACAAAACCCAAACCACATCTAAAAAGGCCATGGTATTAAAATATTTTCCAAGTGGAGAACTTTAGTGGTGTTTATATGAAATTTCAGCTCCCTCAGGGAGCTTTTCCTTTCCATGCTGAATAGGAAAGAATGCTTGGTGTAAAGGCCTTTCTTTCCCTTAAAATAGAGGGTTTAGAAATATCAAGTTATATAAAAAGGTATCACATACTATACAGCATTTAAAATGAAACAGTCTTTCAGTGACACACTGGATAGAAGGGATGTCATTCAGAGGGATCTGGACAGGATGGAGAGGTGGGCCTGTGCAAACCTCATGAAGTTCAACAAGGCCAAGTGCAAGGTCCTGTACATAGGCCAGGGCAATCCCAAGCACAAATACAGGCTGGGCAATGAGTGGATTGAGAGCAGCTTCTGAGGAGAAGGACTTGAGGTGATATTGGTGGATGAAAAACTGACTATGAGCCAGCAATGTGCACTCGTAGCCCAGAAAGCCAACTGTATCCTGGGCTGCATCAAGAGAAGTGTGGCCAGCAGGTCAAGGGAGGTGATTCTCCCCCTCTACTCTGCTCTCGTGAGACCCTACCTGCACCACTGTGTCCAGCTCTGGGGCCCCCAACATAGGAAGGACATGGACCTGCTTGAGCGAGTCCAGAGGAGGCCACAAAGATGATCAGGGGGCTGGAGCACCTCCCCTATGAGGACAGGCTGAGAGAGTTGGGGTTGTTCAGCCTGGAGAAGAGAAGGCTCCAGGGAGACCTTATAGTGGCTTTCCAGTACCTAAAGGGGACTACAGGAGAGATGGGGAGGGACTCCTGATCAGGGACTGTACTTATAGGGTGAGGGATAATGGTTTTACGCTGAAAGGGGGTAGATTTAGATTAGATACAAGGGGGAAATTCTTTCCTGTGAGGGTGGTGAGACACTGGGACAGGTTTCCCAGAGAAGCTGTGGGTGCCCCCTCCCTGGCAGTGTTCAAGGCCAGGTTGGACGGGGCTTTGAGCAACCTGGTCTAGTGGAAGGTGCCCCTGCCCATGGCAGGGGGTTTGGAACTACATGGTCTTTGGGGTCCCTTCCAACCCAAACCATTCTGTGATAGTACCTGAAGATAACCTTTTGACTTTGAGCCCTAACCTCAAAGACATGTAAGACACCTTTTTTTTTTTTTTATGAAAGCAAATACAAATACATGACTTCCTATGACTAACAATTACCAAAAAAAAAAAAAAAGAAGCTAAGCAGTCAGATTTTTGAGTTGTGTGATACTTTTTTTGCTCTCATTCCAGTGGTCGTCTGCTGAGGATAACTTAATACCTAATACTGTGTGTCACAAGACTTGTTCTTCTTTTGAAACTGTATTTGCAGAGTATGCTGAACACTGAATACATTTGTATGTGAATATTTTAAGATAGGAAATTATATGTTTAGTTATAATAAACATGATAATCAAGAGTAGTTCATTAAAGATATCAAGAGAATCCACTTAGTTCTGTAATTGCTGTAACTGATTGTGCAATATTTTTATTTAGTCTTGGGATCAAAGGTAGTCATTGACAGCCTTGATTTGGGACCTTATTTGATAATGTGCTGCTTATCTTTCTGTCACTAAGATACTACTTTGCAGCATAAGATGTATTTTTGAGTAATTGAATGTCTTAGGTCAGTTTGTAGATGGTTTTAACTGGGGAAGCTTTGTATATAGCACCAAGTACAATATAAATGCCAACAGAGATGAGCTCTATGGACAGGAGAATTATGCTGCATAAATTAAAACTAATCCATCTGGAAATAGTATTTTAAATGCAAACACAGAGTGTGAGGAAACAAAAGGAATTTATAAAGGTACAATTCCAGAGTTTTAGGATGATACTAAGAAATCAAATATTCCTATGAATATAGTTTGACATGAAGAATGCAGACATACAGAGAGCATACAGAGAATGACAACAATACTTGTAAAAGAACACCTAAATTGATTCATCAGAGAGGATGAAAATCACTAAATATTTAGTGCTTGGTTAACTGCTGGCAAATAAGGATAGAAGGCAAGACAACTGTTTACAAGTGTTTGAGAGATACAGTGACCAAGGAGGAAAATAGCTAAATTTAAAGCTTATGAATAGTGTATCATGGCCAGAGGCTTTTTGATACTGATGCAGGGCTCTTAGGAAACAAACAAAACCTGCTGAAGCTCAGGAATAAATTACTTTAATATCTGCACTAATCTAGTTGGAGAAACAACCCCTATGTTAAAGAGTAATAAATACTCTGAAGCAGCCTTTCAGCATATAATTTTCATTTTTTTATACAGCAGGTCACCAAAATCTTGCTTATAACTTGAAAAAATAAAGTTTTATTCTTCACAGACATACAGAGTCACAAGGCTACATGTTGGGGCATCATCTCTCTCTCCCTAAAGCCGCATCAATTACATCAGTATTTCCTGACAGGTGCTTAACTAATTTATGATTTTAGGACCCCATTGACGGAGACCCCCTCTCCAGAATTGTTTCCAATGCTTTTCTGTCCTCCTTGTTTTTAAAATGTCTTACTTGTATCTTCCTGAGAGGACAAGATCCATCCGAGAAACTAACATATTTCCCATAGATTGACATGATTTCTGATGTCTTAGAGATTTGCAATGATCTCTGATCATTATTTTTCTCTTCTGTAGTATTTCCAGTGGGTCTACATAGTTTTTTCTTGAAATCAGACATAATAGTCAAACTGATATATCAGCCGTGGTGCCTGTAGTAGGACAGTTTTATGTAACTTGCAAATATCTGCCCTATTTCTGTGTGCTGGTATTCATTTTTTTGCAATAAAATGTGGCAAAAGCCACCATAACACCATAGCATGTATGGTGTTAAACCTGTGAAATGCTATAGCACCCAGATCCACTTCTGTAGAATAGCTGCCAGTCATCCCATCCTGCCTCCCTCAGCCTTTATTTGTGCAATTGTTATTCTATCTAAATTAAATGCTTTGCTTTTGTCCTTTTCAGTCTTTCAACACACCTGAATTCTAATACCATCATCCAGTGCATTTGAACCCTTGTCAGTTTGGTCCATCTGCAGGTATAATGCTACTCTCTAATCCATCATGCAAAGAAATCACCAAGGAGTGTCCAAAACAGACTCCCGAACAAATTTTCTCAGGGTATCTTTCCACAGTGATAGTAAAATGTTGATAACTACACTCTAAATATTCTCTTCCACACAGTACCAACTTCTGCAGTTTCATCTAAACCAACTGTCCCTAATTTGTTTATGATAATATTGTGAGACTGAGGACTGTACCTGTTGCCCACACTATCTCAAATTTAATTTCTCTTTAGTTTCTCTTTAATTTCTGCTGGCTCTGAGTCTGGCTAATGTGACACTCATTCCATAAGTACTGTTTATTGGTCTACTTGTTTTGAAAACTCCAAACTTAAAAAGCCCCAACCTACTCTTTCCTATTCCATCCTAAATTCTTTTCTCTTTGTCACTGATGTATTGGCTGCCTGGTGACAATTAACATGAATAGTGAAGAACAAAAAAATCTTCGACACTCAGCACCACTTATTTTTGGATTTTTCTTTCTGCTTAGTAGACCAATTTTTTCCTAGTTCTCCCTCCTCTTCTAATGTCTGTACAGTGTATCTGTACAGGATCTGAAGGTGCACATCCATGCACATCTAACTGCAGGGATTTTTGACTGTGTGGGACCTCAGTAAGTAGGGACTCACTTTGCTGGAAGCTGGGTAATGAGTTTTGATGTGATAGTAGAGATGCACAGACACTTGAAGGGACTGTGCAACTTTGGCATGAGTATGCTCTTTTCTGTGTTTTTTAATGACAAAGGGTCTGTGTTTGTGCAGCACTGTCATCTTAGCACGATGTTATCTATCTATAGAATGGAGTTTATGTACTTGGTGAAATAAATCTGTTTACAGTGCAACATTTCAACTACATAGACTTAAGATCCTAAGTGCAAAACAGCAGAGGGAATAATAAATGATTAACTGATCCAAGAATGTGCAGTCAACAGTACTAGGTTTTGTCTGGACTGGAAAATAAAGCTAACAAAATGAATGTGATGGTTAATGGTTGCCATTTTGAGTAACTAGAGCTTGAACCATAAACTTATTTAGTCTGAGATCTTGAAAGAACAGCCTCAGTGCTTTCAGTCTTTCATTAGGGCAAGGTTCTCTCTATTTTTTAGTAAGAAAATAATACAAAAATAGTTACTTTATTTCAATACATTACATTACTTTAAAATGCTAGGTTCACAGTGAACATTTCAGCTCACAATGATTCTTGTCAAATGTGTCTCAGCTCTTTGTTTTTCACTTCAGAATTTCCCAAATTTTACTGGAGGAAGGATCCTGAATAGGACTTCAGTTCAATAAGGCTTTAGATACGCTGCACAGAGTTCCCTTTGCTCTGATTTCAGGCTGTGTGTCTTCATGGGATTATAAGAGTTCATGTGTGGGTGAAATTAATTACCAGAGTTGTTAGCCTTATGTAAGCAAATAATCTCCTCTTGCTAAACTTTCATTGCAGCTAGTTTAACTATTCACGGCAGGATTCCTATTATTTTGTTTCATTATCCTTTATTTACTAATAAAGCTGTTTTACATAATGATTCATAATCTGGAAGCAATTTAGTATGTCATCACGCTCCTATTTGTTGCCTTCATTAACGAGATGAGAAAGCACTGTCAATCAGAATGGAGGTTGCTACTAAATATATAAATTCAATGCCAAGGGTAAGCAAAGTTCTGATAAAGAAATTTTAGGTCTGTTTTTGAGAAGGGCTGCAATGAGGTTTTGCAGTTGGAAATTAACTGCATTTTTGTATTTGCTTGGAAAGAAGGACTGTGCTATAGGTGACCTTTAGGGCTGTACACTTAGCTTTCCATAGGTACTTATATTTGAGTGAAAAGACTGGTAAGTATGAAGCAAACTGGAAGGAACCTGAAAGTATTTATCACTGTATAGATAGTTCTTCTTCTGTAGATGAAGGGAGAGAATGCAAATTGTACTACTTCAATTTTTACCTGACTGTCAGTATCAGCTTCAGCTGCACATGCTATTGCTTGAGAGCAGGGTATTGTGGGACGTAGACCTGGCTCTTATGGTTTATACTGTTTGATTTAAGGCCAGTGATTAATTAGGTTATTGCATCCATAGCTGGAGTTGTATGCGTAACCCAAGATTTATGTTGCTGTAGCAACATGGACACAACTATGCTGAATTTCCTAGATCTTTGAAGTAGGAGTTCTTCTAATTCAGAATGGGATTTGGAATTCCCATCAACACATGAAGAGTGTAACTAAGAGGGGCCCTCATTAATAGACTGAAATCTTGCATGTCTGACTCTCAAACTGATTTGAGTAAATTCCTGCTGCTCATCAGAGGGTTAGAGAAAATAGGCAGTTCCAAGAGAGAAGACAAAAGGAAAACCTGTGCCTAAAATTAATCAAGAACAATTGATTTGAAGACCAATAGGAGCACTACAGGATTTGATGACTACTGTGAAAATCACAGGGTGCTTCAAAGAGGCCACTGACAAAAAGTTTGGAATGTATTCGGGGTATTGTGACTGGCCTGGAACTAGAGGCAAGGAGGTACTGAACATGATCCAGATCAGGACTTCACAGTGTTATATTAAAATAGTGGTGGTGATTTAGCACACGAGAAAGCAGATGGAGGAAGATGTGAAAATCTTAGGTGAATGGGAGACATAACTTGAGGTGAATGAGGAGTGCTGCAAGGGATTCAGAAGAGCTGCAGGAAGGTGTGGAAAGCTTTGGGTAGGACTGAACACTACCTCCAGCCCTTAAATGTTAGGGCACCCCGTGCATCTGGGAGCCAGCATGTTTTGTCCATTTGAGGATAAAGTATTTAATACAGTTAGACAAAATTGCAAGTCAGACACTTTCAAAAACAAGCCAAAAAAAGTCAGGAGAAGAAAAAAGCCCAAATAAAAACAACCCCGACTTTTTAAAATGTTGGAAACTAGAATTATTAATTTTTGGTTGTTGTCATTTCACGGTCACATGTTTAAATGTATTTATTACAGCAGCAGCAATAGAAAATGTCCAAGTAACATGACTTTTCCTTAAAGCAGTATCCTTGAACAGCTAATTATCTAAAACGCTTCAAAATGTCAATGGAAGAGGAAAAAATTAGATTACCTTGGAGTCAGAGAACTTTTAGTGAGATGTGTATCTATGAAAATATATGATATCATATGTTTGTGCGATTCCTTCTACCTCCTGGAAAGCTGTAATATTCTAGTTTATTTTTTATATTGCCCTTTTTTTGTGGTTTGGTGTAGGGTTTTTTTTTGACAGAGAAGGAAAGCAGCAATGCAGGAAAGAATCAATGGACTATAACCTATTTAACTTTCAAACAGTTTTGTTTGTATACCGCAGTTACATATGATGGACTGGCGATCCATTTCCCTGCAAGTTCAACAGAAATGGCACTACAACTTTCATCCAGTTGCCTCACTTCATAGATCAGCTGGAGCAAGGGCCTGTTGCAGTCTCATGAATGAACCTTGATGACCAGGAAGCACTTGAAGGGGAAGACAATCCTGCTCTTCATCTGTTGCCCAAACTGCTTGTTGGTAGAGATCTCACATTTCTTAAGCTGCATCCACATTTTGGGACTTGTCAAGACTTGCTGCAGAGTGACTGAGCAGCTGGGTGCCAATTTACTGCATGCTTCCTACTCTGCATCAAGTCTCTGTGTGAACCCTTTGACAGGAGCATAAGCTACTGCACAAGAAAAGAATTGAGCATGGGGAAAGTGTGTCCCTAATTACCACCTTCTGCTTTTCTTCTCCTCTTTGATCATTTACCGGACAGCTTCCAGGTAACTTAAATGAGAACTGGAGCAGATGCTGAAGCTGTGGGATTTCTGCACATCTTGGATTTTCATTACCTCCTTTGCAAAACAGACTTTGAAATTATCCTGGAAGTTACAATCCAGAAGTTGGATGAACTGAACATTTTCTACAATTTATATGCAACAGAGACACTGTCTGGTACTTTCAAGGCAAAAAAATGTTGTAATTATTGGTTTTGCTTGTAAAGTTACATAGTTAGAAGTTTCTGATGTTTTCAGCGACATTAGACTTACATGAAACTGATAAAGCTGCAGGTCTGGTCAGACTCCAACTGTTTTCTTGCCTTTCGTAAACATTGAAACAAAGAGGTTTATTACTCGGACATTTCCCTGCTGTGCTGCAAATAAAACCTGATAGTGTTATGGATCTTGACTGGAAAGTCAAGTTGGCAAGTCTGATTTAATCATGTGACTTAGTTATCTACAAAATATAAACAATCAGTAGGAATGGAAATTGTAATGAAATGGTAAATGAAATAATTTGTATTTTGGTAGACTAGTGTTATTCTAAGATTCTAGCCAAATTATTATCTTGATAATGTTTATTAAGTATATCTAAAAACAATAACCTCTAATGCAGTGTTACAATACATGGAAGTCTCTAGCATGTCCTGTAAAGCAGAAGGCTCAGTACCAGTCCTAGTGAATAAGAAAGTTAAAGGAAACACTTAATAATCTTGTGATTCAGTAGGAAACTAAGCCAAATTTCAGCCTACATTGGAATTCAATAAAGACCTTTTAAGGAAAGTATAATATAGCATTGTATCAATGGGAAAATTCTTACCATCTCTAAACCAAGTCCAAGTTGGCTTTTGTGTTTATTTAAAATATTCAAATTAACCTTCAGTTCAGACAGCTACTTCTGTAGTTGGCATAAATTGAAATTTCTGAAGCACTTGGAATTCAGTATGAATGATTGAAAACGTTCTCAGGATTTTTATTTAAGAACTGCAAAGATTGAACAAAGAGCTTCAAGTGGAAAGATAAAAACACTTGGAAACACCGAACCACTTAGTAACCAAACATGAAATATAAACTAGAGCAAGGAGCATATCAGATGACAAAAGAAAATAAATGATTGTTAGTCTCTGGAATTTCTACTTACAAATAAAGGATTTCTAGACAGTTGAACAACAAAATAGAGTATGTTTTGAAGCAGAGAAGAAAGATAGCTGCAGACATGAAATGCCCAATTTGTTTTATTTAAGAGTCCAATAAGAAAAAAAGAATGGGCTTTTGACTTTAAGGAATAATTATTTGACATTTCTGCAACTAACCCATCCTATCTGACAACATAACTTGAAATGGCATTCTGAGAAAAGTTCTGATTGAGTAACTGTATTTCAAGAGAGTATTTCAAGTCTGTGTTTCAATACTCTCTACTTCTGTTGTTCAGTATGTTATAGTTTTTCACTCTTCAAGATGACACCAAAAATGCGCCTACTAGGAACTTACTATACTGTTAGTGAATTTTATATATATATATATATATATATTTTTTTTTTTTTTTTTTTTTTTCCCCCCCAGCTAGTAGAAGGTAATGCATCATAAAAGAAAATTGTGGATTGTGCCAGAAAAAAAGAAAGTAAGGATTGTGAAAATGTTGAGCATAAATGTTTTGAATAGATATATTCATAGACAGTAAGGCCAGAATAGACTATAACAATTGTAACAATTTGGCCCCACCTCTTACATAGCAGAGTATTTCAAACTAGTGACCTGGTTCAATACTATATACTGTTCTTGTATACAAGACTCACACACTTAACTTGAAGTACATGAATTATTTTTTTTCAGTCACTGGGTTTAATTCCCATTTTCTAAATTAAAAAGATTGTAATTGTAGGGCAGGTGTTTTGAAGAGCTCACATTGTTATTATATGTAATATTTTAAATTTTTTCTCATATTAAGTTATTTCAACAGGTAAGTGGCAGAAAGAAGCATTTTTATTATGAGTCCAAAATACATATTCTTTTCAAAATCAAGGAAAACAAAAGAAGAACTTGTAGTGTGTTTGAAGTCTTTGCTTCTGAAATTTTCAAATGCAGCAAAGGCGTCACTTTTATAATTCAATCTTGATAATATATTGTTTAGTTTCTTGGAATCATTTTGGAAACAGGCTTTAATCTCTGCTGACTACTTGGATAATTAAATAAGTTCTGTTTTAATAATGGGAAGAAATGTTTCCTGAAAAAACAGACTGTTTGAATTAGTCTGAAGAATGCCTTAACACTTTCAAATGTAATCTCATCAGCTTCTATTGGATTGGATGACCTGACTGGTGCTTGGATGAGAGAAAACCTTAAGGAAGATGTAAGGCTCTATATCTGGGGATTCAGTGTCTGCATCTGCTTGGTGTTTTACATGAGCTTAGGAGTCTAAGAAGATACCGCTATTCAAGTGAATTATTAAGCTGAAATACTTTGCTAAGAAATGAAGATAGTGGAGTGGGAGCAGGGGAATCCTGGTTTTGTTGCTGAAAAATTTCAACCAACTCATCACTTCTAGAGGGTAGATAAACCACAGATAATTTATGCATGATTTAGGGGCTTTGGTTTCAGGGTCCAGGCTGTATTTCAAATAACATATACTAATAGTTTGCTTACCTACTCACCTTAGCTGCAACTAGAAAGTCTATTCTTAACTTCCTGAACCTAATCAGTCTGCAGTGTGCTGCATACAGGCTCCGTTTTGCACCAGATAAGCTTTTACTACATTGGGGAACTTACTTAGGAATGCACATATTATTGGATAGGCACATGCAGTTATATAATGCTCCTCAGGCAAGATGACACATTCAAACTGTTTCTTTTGTGAAATAAATTTGTGAAATAAAATCAGATCCTTTGAGTAAAGACCATTTTATAAATATGGCTGTTAGATGGGTGTAATGATTTTATGCATTTAAACTTACAAGGTCCTGAATTATGCATGTCTATAAAATGTAAAGTCTACACTACAACAGTTTGTATTTTGTTGTACATAATCTTTCTTCATTATGTTTTCAGGATGGAACATGAGGCTACCCAGCTAGAAAAACAGCACGTGCATAGTGTGTATGAAAATACAGCTGCCTACTTTAATGATCTGCAGAGCAAAGCATGGCCTCGTGTTCGAAACTTCCTGCTGGAGCAAAAGCCTGGCAGTCTCGTTGCTGATATAGGTAAGCCATTTCTTGGGGTGGTGTGAAAGATTGTCTATAGACTTTATTAGTTTATATGTTAATCATACGTGTCCTTCAGGCAATTGTTTTTTAAAGTAATTTGTTTTAAAGATTGTTTGAAAATTGTTTCTAAACTCATATTAGGTCCCATATACCACTTGGTTTGTTTCCTTGACAGTGTATCAGGTAACCAATAAATATGATTTTTGCCTTACTTTGATTGAGCTAAGCCTTAATCTATTAGTTTACTCATGGACTTAGTGGTCTGTCATTCCCCTGGTGTTCTTTTTAAAAAATTGTGTTAATGGCTCAATTATTTCATATTTCAGTTTCTTTAGATCTCTTGGTTATAAGTATTGCTGGTCTGCAATTTAATGCTTTTCGTTTGTTCTAAAACTCCTATCAAGGATTCAACATAAGAAAAATCTGATGTGATCACTGTTTAAAAAAAAAAAAAAAAAGATTATTACCTGAGAATCTCCCTATGATCCCTTATACAGACACTGAAACTCATTTTCCTGCTATGGTCTTCCCTACATGTTCAATTTATATCTTGATTTTCTGTTGCACCTCCAGACTTTTTACAGGTTTCCATATCCTGGAGTGCTTGCTTTGTGTTTGTGTTATGAATTCAGTGCTATACAGCACATCATTGCAAACAAGATGCTCCTTTGCACCACTGGATTCTCCTCACTGTTTAGACTAATAAAATGCTTTTAGGCAGCAAAGTGTAATAAATGTACACAACAAATTATGCATCTATCTTATCCTATCAGAGAACACCATTCTTTGAAGATGTTGTAGGCCATAATCGAAAGATAATGTATAATTATCTTGCTGCTGTTGAGCAGTTCTCCAAAAATACTTGATTGCTGTTATTTTGAATATGTGTTTTCTTTGATATGTCTGTATCATTTTCACTAATAAGTCAGAAATATTCTATGGCATAGACTCATTCAACAACCAGTTTAACGTGGTATTCTCAGCCGAAGTTTTTTGTCACCTCAATACAAGTAATTTGAAGCTTAGCTGAAGTTCTTTGAGGCTTTATCAGCAGGCATCACAGTGGTTGCTGAAAGCTTAAGATCACCCTGTTACAGTTTCATCTGAAATTATTTAAATGCATGCGATACATCTGGAGAGGAGGTAGATACTTAGAGCTGCCAGTGAGACTATTCCCATGAAGGCACAGAAGGTACCTCCTTCTATGAGGTTTAATAAGATCTACAGGAATCTGACTATAGTGTTTGTTTTTGGTATGTATTTTGGGAGGAGGATTGCCTAGTGACACCAAAATTTTCAAAATGAGATGTTCAACTGATAATTTCCCTTTCTGTTTAATACCACCTTTTATTAAAGAAATATTGTTTGCTACCTTAACATGAAGCATGGTAGTGGTAGCAGAATAAAATACAGTTTTGTGTAATTGCCTTATTATTGTTCATTCATCAATATTTGATGAAAATATGAAAAATTACAATATCATGGCCATTGTTAACAGCTTCATGAAGGAATCCACTTTCTGATGACTCATTCAAGAGTGAATCTCCTACAAGTGTAGATTTTTTGAGTATTGAGAGTGTTGTCACTATTTAGCTTCATTCCACAGAAGACCCTATACTTCCAAAAACTCACTGTGATTAAAAAGCACTCCACCAAAAGCCATGTGTTAAGCAACTAATACGTTTGACTGTGTTCCTTCTGCAAGCACAGTAACAAAAAATACCTTATACTAATTTTAAAAGTTACGTTAACATGCAGTGCTTTATGTTTTATTGCATATATTCCTTGAACTGCATTAACAATATTCATCTTTTCCAATTCTCTCAAGTGTTACTTCAAAGAATAGTGCTTGCTTTTTGCTTTAGAAATACGCTTCTTTTTTACCAGTGAAGTATTGTGCTGTTCTCCAACAGTTCCTGTGCTGTCTCTCTAGATAATGGTGCACATTAACAGTGATGAGAGCAGCAGCGCTGCAAGAAACAGTGATGTTTCTAAAGATAACTCCAGGCCTTTAAATTGAATTACAAATAGTGAAATGGTTCTTTTTGCCAAGCTGCTACCCTGTTGCTTGGCTGTCAACTTTCAGAAATTATTCTTCACTACTGACCCATAACTGCAGTGAATGTTTCCTAATCTAATTTTGAAAAAAGCCTGTTACGCATACAATATTGAAGAACACTATGAAAGATTTCAATTTAGTACAGCACAGTCCTTGAGAAGACATACTTTTAGGTGGAAGACATTCTGGAACAGTTCATTACATTTACATGTGTTATAATGCATTGGCACAAAGACAGAAAGAGGACGTGCCTACGACATGGCAGGAATTTTATGATTCACAGTTATTTTCAAGTCCGTATCTGAAGTAAAAATTTTCCTCTCTGACTTGTGTCAGTGGCATCTGTGGTTCAGGATTTCTTGGAGAGAAATGGGATGCACTGGGGAGGTACTATGTGGGGATTAGCAAAGACTGGGGAAGGACTTGGAAGAGAGATCTGTTGCAGGTCACTAAAAAGACAAAGCACACTGTCTTCAGGAAAACAATCCCCTGAACAGAAAGTAGTTGGAAGCTAGAAAAGTATTGAGGAAAAGGCTCATAATGCTTACTCTTTCCTGGGTGCCCATTTATGCTTATCACTGGAAACAGGATACTGGTATATATAAAGGCTCGGTCTGAAGCAGCATGGTTGGGTTTTTTGCTCTGAGATATGCAATAGTGGCTGGAGATGACCAGTCTTTCTTCCTCCCACCTGCACTTACCCCTGTTCCCCAAAGAAATACACATAACCTGCTATTACACTGGGCTGTGTAATGAGTATTTTTGTTGATGATGTTGGTGCTGTTACACTCCTAATGGTGTGAACATATAATTTCAAACAGTCCAAAAGAACCCAGGAGCAGTTAGGCTAGTAGGAGCAAGCCCTCATGTTGTTTTCCTGGAAACCTGAGAACTAGGAAATCCCTCCCATTATTTTCACTGCTTTAGGAGGGACAGCAAATGTTTGAAACATACGATTTCTAATCTAGTGTTCTTTTCCTTAGGTTGTGGAACTGGAAAGTATCTCAGTGTCAACAGTCAGGTCTATAATCTTGGCTGTGATTACTGTGGGCCGTTGGTAGAGATTGCAAGGAAGAAAGATGATGAAGTTCTGGTATGTGACAACCTTAACCTTCCCTTTAGGGACCAATGCTTCAATGCAGTCATTTCCATTGGAGGTAAGACAACATACATGCATTCTGGCCGACAGCAAATGACAGTTTGGGGACATCCTTTTCTTTCCGTGTGTCTTCTTTTCAATTAAATGTTTTGAAACAATTCCCTTAGAATCACATCAAGTATTACTGAAATGAGTGCAGTAAACATGAACAAAAAAATTAGTTCCATTGCACTGTTGGCCAGGGAAGTATGTGGATCTGTTGTTTGTTTATATGTGGTCTTATTCACACTGTGGAGAAAATATTTCCTTCCAGCATGCATTTTAAACAAGTAAAAACTAATATAAACATGGCTGCTCAAAGTTTAAACAGATTAGGTGGTCAAGATAAACTCTTGGTTCCTCCTTAGGATCTGTTTTGAACAGCAAATGCATTGAAATGAAAACCTGCTTTCTCCATAGCAGAACTTGAAACTCATGTTAATTATTATGTGTTATGAATTCAAATTTACCTAAGAATAGTAATGAAATAAGAACTTAGAGCCATTCAAGTGCGTATTGTCTAAAATGAGTGAAGCATCTCAGCATCTTAACTCCTCTACCTCCCTTTTTGAAAATATTACTCATAATTTGAGAAGTATAAACTGGAAAAGAGTAGATGAGGAATAGCTAAGAGTACCGAGTTACAGTCTACATTTTTAGCTCTACTCTTGATTGAGCTTCTTTCAGGCTGTTTCAGTGTATCAGCAAAAATATAAAGTGTGATAATTATTATTGGTGGCAATCAACAATCTACTTGAAAGATGAAAGAAATGTATCTTTTAAAGCATTTTTCACATATGCAGGGTGAAGGAAAGGTGACTAATATGCAAGCAGTATCTATATTACTTTGATTTCATGTTGGTTAGTTAACCAGTGAGCCCTATTCACATTTCAGGTCCTGTAGCATAATTTCAGTGCTGTTGGATCAGCTGACTTTGAAGGATAGTGTACCTATCTAATGTTGATACTGATTACAGGCCTGACAAGATTAAAAGTTCACATGGTATTTCTGTACATTTAACAATAATGGACTTTAATCCTTCTTGAATAGAGACATGGTATGCCTGTGTCCATCTAATTCTAAATAAAGTGTTTTTCAACCCATTCCAGTGAATAGCAAGTATTTATGTACATAGTCAAACACTCTTCTTGGCATTGCTGGTATCCTGTTTATAGAATATATATTTCTGCAGAACCACAAGAGTGATTATATAATTTAACCATGACGAATATTTAACCCATGAAATGAATTGTTTAAATAGAGCTTGCACAGATTCTTCTGAATGGTTGGCACTTCTTTCTGATGAACTAAGCTCACATGCTTATTCTGTCTCTGTCAGTTTTGATACTATTTTGCAGGAGGTTCTGCGGTGATATATGGCCTAACTCCAGTATGAGAGAAAATATCAGTTCCTTTCTTCCTTTCTTGTTCAAGAAAATGAAATGGCTTTTTTTTTTCTTTCCCCAAAGTTTGAGAAAATGTTGACAAGAGTCAGGAGGACCTGGAAACAAACACTGACCTTATAGACTGGGAAACTCTTCACAGAGTTTGCTAAGAGTTTCTATCTTGTGTTCTCAGCTGCTTGTGAGGGCCTACTTAATATCAACTGCCAAGAATGTTTTTCTTGGCTTGTGGTAAAAAAGCTACATTTCTCCCCCTTGGTAATTTAATAATTTTGATTAAATTTTGAATAAAGACAGGGCTAGTTGGACACACTTTTCATAATTGCAGTGTTGAAATGACACTATTTCTACAAGTAGAATTGGCTACTGTCAAACAGCACATATAAAGATAATATAATTTTTCTGCAGGTACGGAGATGTCTTTAGCTAAGAACATATACTATTATTATATGTTGTTGTATGGGTAGATTGAATGTTTTGCATGTAGAAGTGGCTGGCTCCAAGTCCACTTGAAACAAATTATAGAATCAGTCCTCTTCATGTCATTGACTGAATCAAATCTGGTACCGGTGACATATAGAACAATGTGACCAACATGACCAGTCTCAATGCAAGCTGATGTTTCTGAGAGTTTAGAGAGAAAATATCTGCCTTAGCTATTCTCTGGCATTAAAATTGATTTCTTCAGGTGAATAGGAAGATAGAAACAGTGTGGAAATCTTGAAATGTATCTTTAGTTCACATTGCAGTGAAATTTGAAAATGTAGAAATTATCCTGGAAAGAAAATTCAAAAATAGTGATCAATAGTTTTATTTTGAATTTGACTTTTTATTTTTTAGTAGCATAACATAATGTAACAAAAAAATTATCATTCTCAGACATGCAGTGTAGACTGAGATACTTCTCTTTTTTTTTTTTTCTCCTCCAAATCAATTTCTAAAAGCAATACCTTTCTACAAAACTAAAGCTATGAAAAATATTTATCTAATTTTTCTCACCAGCTCTTTTGAAACTGCACTGTTATAAAAATACAGAATATCTTTTTACTGATACTACATTTTTCCCTATTTGTTACATTGTGAAAAGATTTTCTGTTTTCAGTAAGCTAAGTCTGAAAAGTGTCCCCAAAACTAAAGTCAAACTTAATATTAGCTAATTCACCTAAAGGCCATGATCATGCTATGATCTTTTAGGGAAACAGAAGCTTCCAGCTTATACTCCTGATTTTTCTTGAATCCCTATTTTGAGATGAGATGAATTTCCTTCTTCAGGATTTTCTATTTTTATCCCTTGAACATAAATGTAAAAGAGAGCATTCTGGGGTAAACTTGCACTGTGGTACCAATAAATTCAGCACTTTTGCTGAGTTGCAGTGAGTGGTGTTTGAGATATGTCAACTAAAATGACTAAACACATAGAACAGGTTGAAGATGAAAATGCTATGTCCTTACCAATATTCAATACATAATGCCTTTTCTTTTTTTTGCAGTGATCCATCATTTCTCAACTAAACAAAGAAGAATCAAAGCAGTAAGGGAAATGGCAAGGGTATTGATACCTGGAGGCCAGATAATGATTTATGTTTGGGCTATGGAACAAAAGAATCGTCACTTTGAGAAACAAGATGTATTTGTTCCTTGGAATAAGGCCTTGTGCTCACGGCATTTTTCAGAATCAAATCAATCTGCAGATAAGGGTGAGTTTTTGCATGCTGTGAAAAGCCAAGACATACACCCTGCGCAGCTATTCATCTCTGATTGCAGCTACCAAACCAATCTGCAGCCAGAAACTGATTCAAAACATTTGGACCATTGCTTATCCAGAGCCTGCTGCATGAAAATTTCTGAAGGAGAAAACAGATTTTACAGTGCTTTAGGAAGATCTTTCCGCTCATGGTTTTTCTCCAGATCCCTTGATGAATCAGCCCTGAGAAAGCAAACTGACAAAATAAAGCCTCTGAAAAATGAAGGAGAATGGACAAACAGTACTGTACCCGTTCAGCATTCACGACACTGCAGTTTGGATTTAGGTCACCATGGGACACTGTTAAAAGAACAAAGTTTAGATGATGATGATGTGTTTGTGGAAAGCCTGGCTCTCAAAAAAACACAGTGGTCACCAGCCACAGATGCACTGGAGGATTTAAGTTTAAATGGAGGACACCAAAGTGTAGCTCAAGGCAAGACTGAAGAAGCTTCATTTATAAATGGCCCAGTGGACGACAGGGACTACAGCTGCGGTTGTAATAAAGGTGGTGCTGGTAAGTCTAATGCCAGCAAGTTTTTGATAAGAACTTCAACAACTGACTCCACTGACTCTGCTTTGGATTCAGCAGTGTCTGTTGGGGACCAAACTGATGCCATGCTGGATACAAAAGCCTTCATGCGTTATTATCATGTTTTTCGGGAAGGGGAGCTGTGCTCTCTGGTAGAAGAGAATGTGCCTGAGCTTCAGATACTTTCTTCCTGCTATGACCATGGAAACTGGTGCATTATTGCCAAGAAAAGAGGAACATAGCTGTAAAGAGAACAAAGCAGAATTCAGTGACTGAGGATTTTAAGCTGCTCTTTGTGTTCCTGTGATTGTGGAGTGTGCCATGGAGTTTGAATCTCATGTAGTCATATGCCATTTGTTTCCAAGTTATTATCTCTCAACCTATTTAACTATCTAATGCAAGGTCTGTATATAGGAATGTACGTGGTAAACAATATTTATGTTTTGTTAAACTTTTATGAAGTTAAAACTGGAGAGTTTTATATTGCTATTAGCAAATAACTGTGTTTTTAAATATACTTTTCTATTGAGAAATAAAACCCTTTTATAAGACAAGGATCAGGGCATCTTTTGTGAGAAATATTCTCTCAGTAGAAGGTTTAGGGTTTATTCTTCTAATGCTGAAAATGTGTCACATCATTACTCCCTGTTCTTAAAGTCCTATAAATAGAGACATAGGTACAGTTTAAAACGTACTTCATTGTGTGCTGCTAGAGTGCATGCTGCAGAACTGGGAGCAAGCATGGTCCCAGTACTACTTAGTTTGGAGTAGAGTTGTTAATGGGCAAAAACTATGTACAAAACAAGCTCTGCATATTCTCTCATTTGAGGTTTTTATTTGGGAGCAAATGACAGAACAGATTTTGAACAGCATTTTGAACTTTTGTTTTAAAAAGAATTTAAATTTGTTGCTCAGGTGCAGGTTTTTATGCGTAAGGTCTCACAAAAACTTTATCTTAATTTCCTTTGTAGTGTTTTGTTGGTTATGTGTATGTAGAAGTCAGAGGGATTCATGAGAGTATCAGTATTATGTAAAGGTTACAAAATACCAAACACTTTAGATGATATATATATCTTTTTGATAATGCTGGGAGCTAAGATAAAATTAATAGAAATCGAGTGCATATCTGGTCAGCTGTCATATTTGCTCTCCTCATTCACTGGCATGAGAATATATATTCAATGTTGCGTTAAATAACGTAGATGGGAAGAGCACATAGGTCCAGTTTGTATATAAAATACAAATTGTTGTCTTCTGCAGTTTAAATTAATCTTTTGAGACCTAAATGATAATAGATTGCTTAAACAACTTGCCTATTCCCTGTAAGACATAAATTTTGCTGAACATGGTAGCCCATCATTATCCAGTTGTACTAGATTGTAGCAGTTGCCCTTATATAGTTCTTCACACTGAAATATTATCTCACCTCTTTCAGTGGGAGCCTTATGATGTGGTTATATGTGCTGTGGATAAAATTTACCTGGCTTCTGAAGATGAGTAATGAAACTGTAATTGTTACGAACAGAAGCAGCACTACAATAGGCTAATTGCCTTGTATGGAGTTACTCCATTTCTAGGCTTTATCAGCTGGTATGATTTCATAACCTTTAATGGAGCTGCACAGTTTCACCCCAGAGATCAACCCTTTTGATACAGCAGTTTTTGAGACCCACATAATAAACATGTTTGCCCTATTAGTGAGCAAATAACTTTCAATACAAAGCAACAGGAGTGAAATGCCAAACTTTTCCAGTCTATGCTGTGTAAGTAGATGGATTTTGGGTTGTTCAGTAGAAAGCCCTGATGGTGCTCAGTATTTTTAGATGTAGCTGCCCAGGAGTAATTGCCACATGGTAATGTATTATAGATTTATTTACTGGCGCAATGCCTGTAGAACAATCGTCTTTGTCTTCCTCATAGTTTGAGATCCTTGTACTTTATCTTTCTTGGATCTGTACGATTTGCACTTGAAAATAAAAGCGTGGTCAAAGAACCATGCGTCTCAGACTTCTGAAATATTTTTTCACTCTAAATATTACTTTTGATACAGCCTGGGTCTGCAGTTCTCAGACACTTTGTCCGAGCCATACTTCAGAAAACTGACAATATTCCCTGCATCGCTGGGTCCAACCTCTCATGGCTGAGGGGCTGCTCCTGCTGCATCCTGAACCTCCAGTTTGAGGAGCACAGTGCAAAAATGCCCATGTTGATGTACTGCAGAGACAGCATGGATCGTGCTGAGCTCCACAGTTTATCTGCAACATGCTCATGTTGGACCAGTGAGGCCTGCCTCATTTGTTGGGAATTTCTGGAGGAGCTTGAAGATTTTCGAAGAAAACTAAGTTTCTTCCAGATAAGATATTCATCACCTCTGGAAGCTGAGCTGTAGTTAGGGAGAGGGTAGTTGGTTATCAACCCATATCCAGTTTTGAAGGTTCATCCCTAATTTCCAGTATGCAAAAACTCTATTAGACATATATGAAAATATTTGTAAAAATTTATGAATCTAACCTGACAGCTGGGTTTAGTTAACTGGAAGAAGGAACATTATAGTTTGTTATCTGCACTTCTGCAGTCTGTGGAGTATTCAGTGTGTAGTCAAGCAGGCTGATGAAATTTGGGGTAAACTAAGAAAGGAAAGGCTTCTGTTCTCTTCACAACAGAGATTTACTATCCTTGCATGAGGCCGAATCTGTGTTTGAGTGTCCAGTGAAAACTTGCTGCTCTGTCAGCTTTGTGAATAAGAGCTGTCACATCAAAGCCACTGAGGTACTTTAAAGAGCTTTTGTGTTTGTAGACTTTCCATGCATTGTTTGGTTTGAGATTCTTAACTGGGGATCCTTTTCACGATTATTTGTTTCTGTATTGGATTTTCTCTTGTTTTGCGCTGATGCCATTATGTTGCATCACATACAAGTTTGAATTGTATTGTTATAAATTCCTGGGGGAAGGTTTGGTAAATAGCTTTCTTTTCAAATATTCAGTTTTCCGCTGAGAATGTATAATCACCATGTAACATAATTTTTATTGACTGAGGATCTGTCTGCTGAGGTCATGAATGTGAGGTCTGCACAGCAAGCCTTTATTGCTGTATGCGGTCCCTCATCTGTGAAGGCTGCCTAGCTCTGTAACAGCTTTACTGTCTTGGAAGAAGCCAGATTACCTTACTCAAAGCATGGTGGATGTCTCTCTTGATTGGTTTCTCTTTTGATGAGGCCTATCTTAAGTAAAATGTAATTTCCAGAAGAATCCATGTGATCCCAGTCTTTAATAGCTTACAGACATAGTTAATATGCTCAGAGAAGCAGAAGATGGTGTATACCATCAAAAAAACCATAGTAAATGAATGAGTAAACTAAAACCCATTTGTCCTTGCATGCTAAAACTCTCAGCAATGTCTAGACTGCAAGATCTGACTGTTAGAAGGTAAAAGGCAAATGTGTTCTTCTGTTTCTTGTCTGACAAGTGGCAATAGTCTCACCTCAGTTACGCCGATAACAAACCTGCTTTTGACTGCAGTGGGCTAGGATTGCTCCTAAGCTGCTCATCTAGCTTCTCTAGCTTCAAGTGGCACATGGAGAAGTCTTGATTACATGAGAAAAGACGTCCTGCTTTTTTGCAATTTAATTTACTAGGATCGTTGCATTGTCAGTCTGAACTGGCTAAACAAAAGCTGCAACCTTATTGCTCTTACAGACTGTAATCCAAATGGACAATTACAATAAAAAAGATACAATTGAACAGACTTATTTTTGAAGGACAAATACAATTGCAATCTTTGATAAATGATATTTTGCCTTTTTTTTTTTTTTAAATAGATGAAAATGTTTATATTAGAAGTGCAAAAGTATCATTTTTTTTGGTACTAATGGTGACTAATTTACTTTCTTCCAAGTTTATGGTGTAGGAATTTCAAAAGCACGAGTGAGGAATGAAAGCTGTAAATATTCTAGCAGATTTTTTTCTGGTATATATTTGTATACAGGTTACTTACATGCGCAGTTTAAAATGCTGAGTGAAGAGTTGTATATGTTCCACCAGCAGAATATTGTTAGTGAACCACATGGATTGATTCTGAATAGAAATAATGTCTCTGATCCCGTATCCTCTCTGCCTTGTCATGTCTCCATCAGCCTGTATTCATGTGACTGTTGGGCTGTATTAGTATCAACATTGTGTTGAATCTATTGGTCTACCCACTTTCTTGCTCAGCACTTTTCCAGGATTTGTGGCTACTTTAGTACTCCAGGAAAATGAAGTGTGTCAGTGTTAAATATATACTATTGTATATCTCTTTTGTGAATTCAACATTCTTTTTCTTACAGTATATGAATTCTGGCAGCTACTGTGATTTTATCTTCCAATCTGCTGGTCAAAGCCATACTGAGGGACTGCTCTGTAATCAATTCTTTGTCCATAAATTGAACCTATTCTCTAGTATTAGATAGAAAATATATCCTACTTTGTTATTATTTCCTACAGGACTTCTGTGCTTTCAGATTAGTTAATAGATATGTTAGCCACTGGAAACTCTGTGTCTGGGAAAGTTCTTAATGAATGTTAGATTTGAGAAGACTCTGTCAGTGCAGTTTGCTCAGTAAGTTAGACTGCATGGATGTGATGCAGAGAAGGTAAGTACAGTGATTTGGTATGAAGCCAGTGAGACTGTCTTTACTTCAGAAAACTATAGCCAACCTAGCCATAAATGTGATCACTTGAACTAGGTAAATAAAGGTGATGAAATGTGGTTTTTAACCACGTTAGTACTATATGTCCTGCTGATGATAGAAAAGCAGGATGGTCAGCAGAATTAATTGCTACAGACCTACATTTCCTTCTCCTGATCAATTTATAGTCATACAGGACTAAGCTTTGTGATATAAAATTACATTGAAGTATTTCTTTAGTATTGTTGATGTTCTTTTTGCACCAATTTAAATCAGAAAGGAAATAGAATGTAATTAGAGTTATGCAATTGTCTGGTGAGGTTACAGCTATACTGTGTTAAAAGTGTTTTTACAGTTGCAGTAATTGTTTATTGTGTTTGTACGACTGCAGTGATCACTTATTGTACTGGTATGTTTATTATATAGTAACGACTAAGGGCCTAGTAGTAATTAAGCACTATCCAGATGAGTATTAATACATGTCCAGTAGTACAAAATATGTAACCTAATAGTATTTGGATTATGGGAAAGTAGTATGAGCACAGACTGGACAATAGGGTGGTAACAAGTGTAATTTCAGGGGGATATGGAGTGGTCTTTATGAAGGGGGAATGAATTAAATCTGATACAGTGTTGAGAAAAGCTAAGGAAAAAGAGCAAAGTACAGATTTGACCTTGCTCAACTGTGCCCACAGTCTGAGGTTGCATTTGTTTTACCTAGTTACCTCTTCTAGCAATATAGTTGCACTGGTACAAGTTTTCTATGTAGAAAGGATTGTATGTGGACAGATTAAACAAGTATTAAGTCACAATAAGGTGCATATTTTCAGCAGTTAATGGATCACAATGGCTTGCTGTTATAATTTGTACAGTAACTCAAGTATATTATCCAGAGTAACGAAAGGATTGCTCTGAGACTCCCCCGTAATACAGTACGTATGTGCATGTCATAGAAGAATGTACCAAGCATGTACCCGCATCTTTGATACTTACATAAATTTCAAAATCTGCTTTGAATGAATTACTAGATACTTGGTTTTCTACTATAGTAGTAAATATATTTAGTATTTTGCATTCAGATAAATGTGATTGCACCGTCCCTCTTTGCTTGATTAATAATCACAGGCTCCACTATTTCTATTTATTTAATGTATATTTCTTTGTATTTCTAATTGAATTTGTTTTCTTCTTTCCAAGCATTTCCTTCCAAAGACTTCATTTGAGTCCACCTCCTTTCTATTCAGACATACAGCCAAACAACAAGTGTAGCAGTGGCACCTCAGATTACCACAAATATGTATGTATTTCTCATTTTTACCCGTAAATCTTTGCTTGTGATACTTCCAGGCTGTTTTCATAATTCTACCTCTGACAACTGAAGAAAAAAGTAGAAAAACCCCCAACCCTTAATACCTCAGTGCATCAAAACAAACCTCATTACAATGACCAGTTTAGGGGACTATGGGCACTTTAACAGTGCAAAACGTATTAGTATCATCTACACATAATTCTCCTTTTCCTCCTTTTTTCTCAGCTGTTATTTATTCATCATTGTCTTCACTTGGGTACCTTTTGAACCCTTTAAGCTATGCCTACATCTTCCTAGAGCTTGGCATGCTCGAGGACAGCAGATGCCTCTGTTGCTGTTGTGGCAATTTAGCACCTACACCTGCTGCTTCTCCCAATGCCCAACAGAGAACAGTTGTCTTAAATAGAATCCAAATTACCTATTTTTTTGAAGAAAAACCAACCAACCAACCAACCCCTCCCAAAACCACCACCACAAAAAAAGGACCCTAGTAGGAGGTGCTTCAGCAATTATGTTCATATCCAAACTGAAATGGAAAGGTGCGAGAAGAAAGAAAATATGAATACTATGAGTGGTGCTCCTAGCTTGAAAAGATTCTTGGATATAAATTCTTCATCCATTTTAGCCCTGTTGATAAGGTGCTACACTCAACTTTGCTGAGGGGTCATGTGGATGGGACAGTGGATGTGGGAACAGTGAGGTGGTATTAGCTTGCCCTCTTCTGTTGTGACAATATAGGTTGATTTCTGCAGAATATTAACTGTTGTTACTGTTTGTACAGCATCTAAAATTCTCTTTCTTGAGTGAAGAAAGGTTGCTTGTATGGTACTCAGTCATTTTGAAACTGTCATGAGTAATAGAGGCAAAGATGAAGGGGGGCATAAATGAGCAGATGTTCACTCTATAGCTGAAAATATCATGTTTAACCAATGTGCTAACAAAGAAATCTCTGTGTGCAGTCAGACTGAAAGCTTATGTTCCTCTTGCACAGGATAAAAATGAGTCGTTTGTGGTAGGGTTTTTTGGTAAGGCGACATATTCTTTTCTGCGTCTTTATAGCATAGACTATGCTACATGTCAGGATTACTGAGAATAAATTGACCCTTCACAGGTCTGCTTCCTTACCACAGGACTGACAGGACAGTCAGATTTAGTTCTGAACTAAATTTGGAGAGTGTAAATTAAAGTGTTTCTTGTGAAAGGAGGAATTAGCCGCTTGGACAGAACAAATGCTCCAGTGCAGAGAAAGCACAGCCATTCAATACAAAGTTAAACCTTTCTCCTTAAAAGAGGGAAAACAGACCGTCTTGTGGCTCAGTAGCCAAAGCTGCTTTCCAGTGTGTCTGAGAGAACATCAGAGGTGAGACAGTGATGAAATTAATAGAGAGCAAGTCACACACAGCATTTCCAGGCTGCTTTAAATTAATGTTTTATTCAATGACAGCCTGATGAAGGTCATTGCCTGTACTGAGCACTAGCAGCTCCCATCAACGTCAGTAACAGTCAGGAGTGCTCACTGCCTCTTGAGATCTGGTCCTCTCCACTTATGAAGACTGCCTCTTCCAACATTGACCACTGAACCATTTAAAAAGGTTGCTAACTCATGAGTATTAGTTTTAAATAATGAACAGTTACAAATATACATGCATATATATTTTGATGAAACCTTTTTTTTTTTTTTTTTTCCTTCTGCATGTATTACTTACATTACAATACAATGGTAATTAGTGCTTGGTACAGTTTCTGAAAGGTAAACAAACCATCTGACAATGTGGAAGAAAGGACTAAGCCATCAGTACAAATGAACTGCCAGCTAGGGCATGTTTGGGTGAAGGTAGTAGAGAAGAAGGGGAGGGTGTTAGGTGAATCACATTAAGAGAGTAACAGAAAACTGCTCAAGCCTGAGAAATCTGACCTGATTCTGGGAGTAATTACCTCAAAATCTGATTTCTTCCACTGAATCTGAAGTCTTCCACTGACTTCCCTGGTCTTTGTTGTTCTTAGAAATGCCTGTTTACCCTGGGATCTTCCTTTCTTTGATTCAGATGAGAAACAAAGATCCCTGGGAGGTTTACTTTATGCTTAAATATATAGTAGACTGGTCAGTTTAATAGTGGAACAAATGTTTGACCACAGTTGTGCAGGAGCGTTTCCATAGTCCCTTGAAGAGTGTCACAGGCACACCCAACTCCCTTTCTCTCTCCAGCCTCTACCTAAGATTCATGAGGAAACAAAAATAAAAATCCAGGCATGAAGGGCAGACTGGGGCTGTGACATGTTCTCATCTGCTTCTTGAGCTGGATATTCAAAGCACCCAAACCTTGCATCCACATTCTCAGCTGCCATGAAAAATACCTAAGGATCAGCTGGAGATAACCAAATTCTGGAGTAAAAAAACTTTTGAAACTTACCTATGCAAAAACTGTGATTCTGTACCTGAATTTTCCTTGAGTTACATCCACTGAGTTTGCTGCTGTTTGGGTCAAGCTCCTAAGTGGGAATTTTGCCACAGAGAGTGCGTGCCTGCTACTGGGATGCAGATCTTTTGGAGCCAGTATAGAGAAATATCTGGATGCAACGCCACATGTCCTCAGATTCACCTTTGCCTTTCAGTTCTCATAAAGACCTGATAAGTATTTTAGTGCTGAGCAAAGAAGCCTTTCAAATATGAACTGAATTAATAATTGACATATCTATGAAATATTAAACAATCCATTAGTGTCTCTGAGCAGGTTACCCACATGAGCCCTTCAATCTGTGCTGGATCATGGCTCTGTGGTAATGGAAAGTAGCATGAATGAGAACTCACTCACTGGAGACAGAGCACCAAAGAACATGTTTAAGTGGATATTTAATATGGCAGCTACATAAACAGTTTCAATATTCTTACACTGAAGTTTGAAATAAAGAAAAAGTTACGTGCAGTGATAACTACTTGATAACAAATACAGAGATTTCAGGGGTGATGACATGGAAACAGATTGTTGGCAGATGAAACTGAAGTAGGGGAAAGTTATATCTTTGTGCGCTTGAGTCAGAAGAGTTGTTCCCTCTATGGAACAGGCGATAGGACACCTATGTGAAACCATGGGATGGAAGGAGGGTCAAACAAGGTGGACATGATTGCACATTCCCAAACTTCTAAACCTGACCCATTGGACATTGCTGGAGAGATGTCACTCTTGGTGAACGGTGCAGCTGTGAGAGACTCATGGACCCCTCCTCACATCCTGAGGAGCTAACTATGAATGACGATGATGTTCAACCATCAGCATGGTCTGTTTCTGAACTGCATCCCTGTCGAAGGGTATTTGGTAGGGTGAGCTTCTACAACATGTCAGTTCACTGAAGGCCACATTGGTTACATTGAGTTGACAGTGTGAAAATCATTGCTGCAGCCTCTAATATCTAAAGATTCGTGTTCTTTCTTAAATACAAGGGGATTATACTGAAAGGTAACATAATCGAAGAAATACCAGCACATGATCTGGGGCTACATTTCAGCTGGTTTGATCCTTCCATTTGTACCAAAGCTGGCCATTCCTGGATTGGTTGCGTGCATGCAGAGAATAATATGAAGTGACATTTTCCTGCCCAGGCCAAGGTCATTGCTAACAATGTATTAGTGGTCTCCTGCATTTGTGTGCCAGCTTCCCCTCAGAACAAGTGCAAAAGTGTGAACGGATCAGTTGGAAGGATTCAGAAATGGGAGAGAGAGAGAGGATGGAAAAGCAATAATTGGGAATATTCCTAACAGTACTGGAGAATGCCACAGTTAAGAATAAGGTAGTTTAAAAAAATATCAGGGGAAAGGAACAAAAAATATGAACATGAAATATAAAACAATGTTTTTCTCATATAAGCTGGCCAAGAGTCTAGTCAAGGGACCACGGGAAGTTTCTGAACTTTTTTTTTTAAACTGAGAACTAAAAGCTCAACAAATAAATGTAGTTTCATTGAAGTCTAGACTAAAGTCACTACACTGCCTGAGGGGATTAACTGGATAATCAAAAACATTTTGTGGTTTCTGCTGTTCCCAGAGACCAAAAGTAGGGACAGAGGAAAATGAGAGATGGTAAATAAGCCAAACTGAAAAAAAACCCGAAAACTCCAGAGAATAAGATGACTTTCCCATATCCAGCTACAGACCAACTGAAAGAAGCTAAGTGTTATGAAAGACAGAATACAAACACAGGATCTACAGCTATGATCTAAAGTCCTTGCTTTTCTTTGTAGGAATATAAATAGTCAGAAGAGTTTAATGCTCATTTAAATAACTATTAAATTTTTAATATTTGACTCAGTAAAACTCTTTGAACATATTAGAATTGTATTTGACAAATTGGGATGAGAACATGAAGACTAACTGATTCTATAATGCAATGTGATTATTTAATTATTTTGATAGGCAAATTAGAAGTAATATCTGATCACTGTGTGGTTGGAGTGCAGAAGCTTTTATGGGGTCATTAGTCTGGGATTTTATGTAGGAAAATTAGCTTTTGGGTAAGAGTGCCTTAAACAGGCTTGGCTTATAAATAGCTTCTCAGGACCTAGCTACATATTAAGGTGACTTCAGATCAAGTTGTGTAATTATTATCAAACTTAGCATTCATATCTTTGGGATTTGGGTGTGAATGGCACTGCTGGTAGCATCAAGTTTTATTCTCAGCTGTTTACTATATGATCTAGTTCTCATTAAAAAATACGTATAAATTTATCTCTAAACACCCACATGCCACTCATTTGAGACAGAGGAGCAAGTCAGATAAATATGTTTTTTTCTGGGTCAGGATCTGACAGTTTAGATAACTTAATTTGTAACGTACAGAGAGAGGTACTGGGAGAATGGACATGCGGTCCTAAGGAAATAAATACCAAAGCCTCTTACTACCAGGGAATTTTATTTAAGAGATTCTGTCTGCAAGAGAATCTGCTCTGTTTAATTCTTCTCCAGCTGGACCTTGTAAAGTGATTTCTCAGCAAGGCTTGTAAAGCACAGCATTGCACCAATCACATCTACTAGTCACAAGCACATATGGGTGATGGTACCTACATCAGTCTGTGGGAACTCTGCAGTCAGCTAAGCTATGTTTGGCATTTGTCTTGCATTGCAAAATCCCTTCACAGATGCTGAACATTAGGCGACCACCGATACAAAAGTCTAAAGAATCTACAAATCCTAATGACAAAGCAACATCATCTTTGCATTCTTATCATTAGTCAGACTAAATGATACTATATAATGAACTTCTCTAAGGCCTTTAGAAATAAAAATTTAGGAAAAAAGTTACTTTTCAGTTCTTAAATATTTACACATATGTCATTAATAAAGGTATCAATAATTCTGGTTTAGTCGAAACAACTCCAGAAGAATTTTAGTTTTGAGAACAAATTTATGTGTATTTATTATCACTTTAGGGGCTCCCAGAGCCATGTGATACTGATCTGCTCCATGTGAGGAAGGGATGTACTGTGGTCTAATACCAGACTCCTTCATTAACTAAAGAACCTTTATATATTTAAAATTAATTGTTGTTGATTGTCCTGTCTGTGATTATACTAAGTATACACTAATAAAATAGAGATAAAATGCAGACGATCTCTTAATATTATTGTTTTCTGCAATAATGGTGATGAGTACAAAGTCGATTTAAATATTGCCTAAAATGTTTCACTCAGCAGAATAAGAGAAAGAAAAGCTTCGAGTTTCCACTAGGTGTCAGTCAATCTATGTCTTGGGTTAAACAGGCTCTATCTGCAGAAGAGAATCGAGAACAAAATGCAAATGAAGATCTGCTCTAAAAATAGTTATATTTTTTGGTTACCAGCCAGAAGTATTTTGAAAGAATGAGACGGAACGGATGACCTTTGTATTTTAATTGTGCCTCTATGTTTTCTTGTTTGCTTTATATTTTTCATTTAACATCAGTCAAGAAAAAAACCCCAAACCTGAAACAGCTGATCCATGAGGAAGCAATTCCAGGGAAAGCGGGAAGCAAGAGAAGGGGCAGGCTGGCCTTGCCTACAGAGACACTGCTTGGTTATTTCACACCAGTCCTGAGCCAGCAGCAGCAGGATTCGACCCTTTCAAGGGGCGGGTGCCTCAGATATGCCTCCTTGCAATGGAAAGCAGAATCCAGCACCTTTCAAGGAAGTGCCAAAGAGTCAAGCCTTTGAACAGCCACTGCACTAAAAGAAGACAGTACTTTTCACAGTGCAAGGCATGGTAAGGTCCTTGGGAAAGATCTTGAGAGTGGAGGAAGAGTGCAGAAACATGAACTGGGAAATGATTGTCAAAGGGAGATGAGAAAAAAAGATAGATGCAGAGAGATGAGTGTGTCAATATGCATTTGAAAAGGGAAGCCAAACATGACTCTCTGTAACGGCAGCCTTGGGCCCAAATCACTGGCCATAATGGCAATTAAAGACGACCGACTGCTTCTTGTACCAACCTTGACCAGACAAGAGCTGCTGTGAGTAGGGCAGCTCTCAAAGGGTGTACAGGAAAGGAAAGAAAAATGATGGTGCAGAGTAAGAGTGAGACAGAGGTTGCTACAGAAAGCACAAGAAGAAAGCAAGCAAGCAAACAGAGCACTTTCAGCTGAGCTTCATAAAAACTAAAGAGCCCATCTCTTGTGTGAGTCTGTGTCCCAGATATGTAATTTACAGTAATGTTTCACATGTGCAGCTGCTCTAAACAGGTTACACTCACATGGGCTACAGCTTCTATGTCCCCTACTGTTCCCCAGGTAGATACATTAGCATGTGTAAATCAGGATTGTTAATCCCTGAGGCTCTGTAAAACCATTACTCTGAGAGCTGTAGGGTCTTTCGCCACCCCAGCCAGTGGTGCCTATGGGAAAAAGGTACCTTGGCAGGGTACCTATGGGAATAGTGATCTGAGAAAAGCTGATCAAGGGGCCACAATGCAAAAATCAAACGTACCTGTTAAAAGAGAACAGCAGCTTTGTGATATCATTCTGGTTTATATCCCATGTCCACCAGGGAAAGGGTTAAAGACTAATTGTGCTCAGTCAAGATGAAGCCCTCACTGGAGGAACTGGTGAGCAATGTCCATAAAGGTGGCAGGAGAGAGGGACTGACTCCCCAGGCTGCCCACAGAGCCTGTTGGTTTGGTCTGTTTTGCTTAGGGTCTGTGGCTGCTGGGCTGTATCATCTAGCAAATCAGAGACCCAAAAGAAACCACCAACGTGGTATTTTATTGCCCAGCCTGTATTCTCTACACTGGCATCAGCATCAATCTTGTCTTCATGATCCCTGGCTCTACTCTCAGATAGTGAGCTGTTTTGCCTGCTGCTAACAACCTTTTTTGTAATCTGCAGAGGTCTCTTAAGCCCAGCAGAATCCAGGTAGCAGAAAACTCCTTCTTTCACATGCTCTTCACTTCTGCCCTTCATATTATCTGTGTGGTATTTCCTAAGTTACTACTCTCATGTGCTGGGCTGCCTCTTTTCACCTCTGTACAGCCATCCCATTCACCTAGCCATTAGGTTTTTCCCAGTGGCCGCTACAGCAATGGGAGTGTTATTAAAATAATCTGGTAGAGGAATTAAGATGTATTTTAACATAGATTCCTCCTCAAAAATCTAAAAAATCTAGGTTATAATATTTGTTATTGCATATCTCTTTGTTGTTCAAGTATTGATTTTGGGCCTGGCTATGTACAATGCAGAAAGAACAGAATCTTTTGTGGGTCTGTTTGTGCAGTTTTACAAGACACACAGAATGGGCAGACCCAACAGCAGCTACAGAAATCCTGCAGGCTTCTTGGTTTGCTCTCCTTTCCTCTGAACTACCCAGAGCTGTATCTCATTTTATATAACAAAAGATAGAGTGAATCAGTTGTGCCAGAGGAGGGGTAATTAAAAGAAAAACAAACACCACTTCATGTTCTGGCCTGTCAGCGGTGGGGCTGGCAGGGGAGTGAGGGAGACCAAGAGGTATCTAGGCCACCTCCTCGAAGCAGCAGGAAGGCTTTGAAGGAGGAGCTAGGAGACAGGAGTTCAATGTCTTCATTCTTCAGCAACTCTCTTCACCCATCTTCATTCAGCTCAGCTTCATTGCTTGGAAGGTGATAACAACATCAGCTCATATCTTCACAATGTGCTTTCAAGCCCCAACAGCAGGACCCTCATAGTGTAACGTCAGGGACTTGATAAAGAATGTTAAAATTGTCTCACATTGCCCGTGGTACTGTAGTGAACAGTAAGTTTTCCCATTAGATCAGACATGGGGAGACTTCCCTGAAACATGCTGATTTGGAAGGTGTTTTTCACTGATTGCCAAGAAACGTATTCAGGTACTGTTGTTAATAGCAGAGCTATACTAACAGTTTTTAAATTAATGTATCTAATATAGACTGTGCTTTCTTGGTCACCAGGAGCTGGCTTCTGCCATCCTTCCACTAGGCTGTGAGTCTGTGATTAGCTCAGCTGCAAGCCGATAGGAGGGGTTTTTTCCTGGCATGGTAAATGTGCAAAGTTTGGGACCAGAATGTCACATGTGTCTTAGGGAAGGCTCCTCCATATGAACTAGAGGCACTAGTTCAGTGGTACCTTTCCCTCTACCCCCCATTTATTTAGCTAAGTTGTTTAGAACTTGCATACTTCTTCAAGTGTTACACTTTTCTTCCTTGAGTCTGATGTGTTTCAAATCAAGCTCATATAAATGTTTCTACCAAAAGTTTCTTAGAGGTTATTTATATAGGGGATTGGTTTGTGACAGTGCAGGGCTGGAGGAAGGAGCTGATATTCTCAGGATGAGCCAGGAGTGACCATGGGGGACTTCACACCAGCCTTGCCATGTGTGACTTGGCCTATTACAAAGCTTCAGGAACCAAAACCCAACAAAATTAGCCGACTGTGTTAAAATTGCAATTCTACTCAAGACCAATGTCTTCAGTGCTGGAACTGGTGCTGCTATTATGCTGTGCTCTCTTCCTGCTATTTGCAAACATTCATGATTTCTAGCTCAGCTGTATTTTCTTCTCAGTTGACAGAAACCTTGGCTGTGAAGTATGGGAATAAGACTTTGGATCTGATGCAGTCAAGTTTTATTTTGCTGTTGAAATTCTCACCTCTGTGAAATCATTCCAGAAAAATGTTTTTATTTTTGATGTTTTATTTATTTGCTATTTCTATGACATGTACTTCAGAAATTTAAGAACCCTCCTTTGTTTTTCTGTGTGTATCCAGCTCGTTCCCAAGAAACAGTGTGGCTTCATACTTGCTCGAGATGGAGACATGAGGGCAGTGCTGGCTCCCAGTGCCTGCCCCTGTTATAACACATGGGAGCTATGGTTTTCCATGTGCATCTGTGGAGCTATGTAAGTAAAAATGTTACCTATAGAGGTCTTCAGGGCAACTGCTTTCTCCTGCTGAGAGGCTGAAATGGAAATGCTTGCTGACTGTTTTCTTTTGAGGCTGGTGCTCTGTCCTTGTACAGTGCAGCTTTCCAATAGCTGACTCCTAGTGAGCCTCTGAAATGCTGAACAGCTGAAAACCCATCACATGCCTCTCACTGTAGGGAATATTGGCTACTGAACAGAATTACCAATCCTTAATTACTGTGCCCATACAGACTATGATCTGCCTGGGGCTATAATCAGATATAAAAAGGCTCTGAAACAAATCTATAGACAAAGTTCTATATTTATGTAAAGCCCTGACAATTGGGAAGGCATGCCAGTAAAACAGTCAGTAATGCCACCGTATTTTTATCATGTGAATATGACTGTGTAGTTAGTGATGGTCAGGGTTTCTGGACAGAGCATTGCGCCACACGAACAAGAAGTTATTTCAGCCAGCTTGTTGTATTTGAGAGTGAATTTCATACTTGCAATTCTGTGGTGAAAGGAACTCACTATACTTGAGGAGAAGGAGAAAGTAGCAGCTTTTCTCAGATTTTTTTTGGAACAACTGCACTGATTTGGAGACTGTAATTCCCTGAGGAAGTTGTGTCTCAGCTATAAATACCCTCTGAGCTAGCTCAGCGGGTTTATCTGGACTGGGATTAATTTATAGGTGTTGCATTTGATTCTCACAGAGGGCATATTTCTTATTCTCTGTAGAGCAGTAATGAGTAAAAATGACCAAGGGAGAGTCTGAGATATCTTTTAATGAACAGCTTCCTCCATTGCTATTCTGTATGCCTCGGCCAGCTTCCCAGCTGCCCCAGATCTAACAGCCAGAGGATGGTTGGCCTCCTGAGGAAAAGTGTCTGCAGGGAAAGCAGAAGATGAACTAATAGCTATGTTCCTTTGTCATTGTATGTGGCTGGTTTTAAGTAATAAATCTTTTTAGAATTTGAAGCTGTCCATGATTGCCACCCCCACCACCTGTACCATTGCAAAGCAGGAAGGACCTGATAGTGATAGATCTGCTTTCAGCTGGAGCCAGGCACCTGCCCAGCTTGCAGGTATGTCTCCTACATCAGAAGAGAGCAGGGCAGTGGGGAAAAATGTGGAACTGGAGTGTGTAGATATCAGTCTGATTAAAGAAAGTTGGAAATATTGCTGTGAGTGAGGCTCTGGCAGGAAACAAGTTTAAACTTAATGTAAGGTTGGCTCTTGCGGAGTATTTCCCCAGAGGAGAGCTGCTGGCACTGAGTGTCCTCTCCCATGTTTTTCCCCTCATTTTAAAGGCAACAGAATTGAATCCTAAAATACTGCACTATTAGAAGATGCACAGGAGAATGTTAAATTTAGTTGTTGAAAAAGTCTGATGGGGGATCAGTACTGTCACTGTTCTGAGGTCACTGCATTACCTTGAGGAAACTTATAGGTGACCATCAAAAGCACAGGATGAGTCAATTTGGAAAAAGATGCCACAGGAGAGATCTCCATCCACGGAGCAGTAGGCCGAGGCTTATTCATGTTTATTGAGACAGAAAGTAGGTTCTTTTCCCCCTCATCATAGCTATAGGATGGGAAACAGGACAGCCAAAAAAATGACTGAAAGCCAAATTAATTTTTATTAGGCCCAGAAATACCATGTTGAACAGTGGCTGACTCCTCAGCAGGTAAGTGTTCATGTGTGATTCTCAAACACTTGGACAGATGGTATCGGTAGAAAGCAGGTCCGGAGAGAGGCTGTGCTGTTGTAGTTCTGTCTCCCTCCGAGTGACTGGGTAAAAGTGACTGGGTGCAGTATGTGACACCAGCAGTAACACACTGTGAGGCAGCTGTCTTCCCTGCAGACACCAGATTTAGACTCATGTTGCAACGGCTGCTTTTTCAGGCTGACAGAAGAGCATGCTTGGCCTGTTCATTGCCAGAGTGGGTCTCAGTTCACCAGGAGCAGCTGAGCCATGGTATGGGGCACATCAGAAGCTAAAGGTTTCTTGCTCACCAAGAAAAATAGTCAAAATATCCTAGAAAACAAATACCTTTTGATGATCCTGAACTTGTAGGTGCCTTGTTTAGTAACTTAATCTTCATAACTGAAAATAACTAGTGAGGCTTATTTGTAATTTCTGATCAAGTTCTGGTCAAGTTTTCCTCTGGTCCCAGCCAGGGAAACTGGACAATTGCTCCTCTTGCATAAACTCACGCATTTAGGGGAAAGTTCAGAACTTGAGCTCTCTGAGAGGGTGATGACAGGCCCTTTACCTCCAAGCATTGCTAAACATGATGCAGTCTATAAGGAAAATAGGCCACCTAGCCTGAGCTGTGCATACGTCTGTGAAAGGTTTTGATCAGATCAGGGCAGGCAAAGGGAGAAGGAAATCAGATACCAAGGCTGAGCCTGACCTGGCTGCAGTGCTGGCTCCAGCAGGATGGAGCAACCATTGCAACCAAACAAAACACACAAGCAGTGGAGAACTGCTCAGAAAAGAGAGCTTGCAGGCTCTAAGAGGAGGTTCGCAGAGCAGAAAGAGGTAATACAGAAAGGGGAAAGGCTGCAACAGCAATGAGTGATTTCAGAACATACTGCTGCTCAGCCTCAGCTGCCTGCTCCTGCAATGTTTTACAGAGAGCAACATCTTATCTGTGATTGGGAAACATTTGGGGGATTGTTCGTGCCTTTGTGAAATGAAGTGTGCATCTTTAAATCACATATGCTATGCTTGATTAATAATTAAGGTAAAGAAAGAAAACAGTATTTTTAGAGTGGGAAGACCTAAGGAGCAGTACCCTAGGAAACATTTCTTACAAAGGACATCTTGTACACTATGCTCTGTTTCATGGCTTGAAACAACTGCAAACTATATGTATATTTTTTATCCCAGTTTATGACCCCCTGGAGCATCACAATGGGTATAAAACATTAATCTGATTTGTTTAAAAATATTAATCCAATTTTTGTTTAATGGTACAAATCTGAGACAACTAATAACAAAAACTTACAGCATCTTATCTCCTTAAGGAGATAGCTAAATGTGATGCCGTTCATCACGGTGATAGGTAGTTCCTCAGGCACAAATATGCACATATGGCAGTCTGTGCATGATGACGACCAGATCCAGCTCTGTTTTCTGTCTGCTCTGTGTGGTGCTATCGACAAAGAGCTACGAGCAAGGGCAAAGCAACACTTTTGACAAATCCTTCACAAATGTTTGTGTTGCTCTCCTGTGCACTCCTCTGGCAAATTTTAAACAAAGTCTAGAAATCTGTGTCAGCCACAGAGCACAAGCGTAGACTGCAAATAAGACCATGCTCTTACAGTCAGACCAGCATTTTGTTTGAAATTGGATTTCTTGTCTTTCAGTCAGACTAAAGCTGATGGCTGGGCAAAAGCTGCCCCAAGGTTTGCTGCCTTGAGAAGAGCCCTGGAGAGCAGAGGGCACCTGCAGCAGCCTAAGGGGTGTGTGTGGGTGATGCGGTGCTTGTGCTGCGTCATGGTCCTACAGCGATGCCACAGCTTTGTCAGCCAGTGCTGACTTCAGATTCAGTAACAACTTTAAGGTAAATATTCATCTGTGGTTTCAGTAAGCTGGGGCTACTATGTATGGATGTTACCAGAAAAGTGTGGAAATACTTCTAAAAAAATCCTCAGATTCTTTTAAACTACTGTATTTTCTTTTTTTCTTCCATTTTATCTAAGCATTCTTTAAACCTTAGGTTTATCAGCTCTGATATGTCAAAACTTGTTCCTGTGATTAGTATGCAATATTAAGTTTGTTTTTCAAATATTCTAGCTGCATCTCTAGTTCCAAAATCCTTTATGCTCTAGGTTCCCATCACAAAATGGGGTTAATAGCACATCTGTTTAATCTCTTGTCTATCAGAAATAATGTGATTTAGAAATCCTTTGGAGTTGTGTATAGGCAAGAAGCAGCTCAAAGGAAAACTTGTTCTCAGCTTGGCCTCTAGGTATTTTTATTTCAGCTTCTTGAGAAACTTGCACTTTCCATTTATAATTACTGAAGCACTTTTTTTTTTTTTTTTTCCCCCCCCCCTTGAAGTTCTGGTGAAGTCTAACTAGGGAAACCGAGGCACAGAGGACACAAGATCCACCTGGGAAACCAGACTGAGGGACAGGCTTAAGCCATTCAAAGAGCCTGGGCTGAGTTCCCATTTATGACAAAGGTTTTTGGATTATTCATTCATCTCAGACTGGAGCAAAACCTGTCAGGGTGGTGGGAATGAAGAGGGTGAGGAACCAACTCCTGCTCAACCTGGGAAATACTCTTGCCCCAACTACAACTTCTGGGACCTGTTCCTATAAGAATTAGGCAGAAGACAAGGGCAGAGCAGAGTGAGCTTGTTTGTTTAGACACACAATGTTTGCCTTTATTTCCCTCTATCTTTTCAAAAAGGGCCGTGACAGCACTTCCTTCCTAGTTCATTTGTGTGGCTGCCTGAAAGGGATATGTCTAAATAGGGGTCAGAGCGACTGCAGGACAGCTTGCTTGTTTGTTAAACAGTATGGGAAGAAAACAGAGGCCATGAAGACTACTTCCCTCCCCTCTGTGCCCCAGGGAACATTTTTTATAAAATTTGGCAGCAGCTCTTTCATCAGAAGTCAGCAAACCACGGCACAGAGTGGCTGGCCCTGTAAACTGTTTTAGCAATTTAACAAGAGAGGAAGAGGAGGCACAAGGAAAGAAGCTTTAGAAAAATAAAGTTGTATAAAGCCTCATAGAAAATCTCTAAATCCATAAGACAGAGTGTTTAAAAGAGTAAAAAATATGTAGCAGTCTTCAAGGAATTAAAAAGAAAAAGCATGCTGGGCTTGCCTTTCTGCATGGTGCATTATAAACAGGAGCACAATAAGTATCATGTCATGTCCCAGATCGTGCTGCTGATCAGTTTACATGAATGGTCTCTCTGCCAGTGACCACTGTTCAGAAAACAGCACAAGAAACTTTCTGCAGGCTTCTGTGAAAAGTATGTTCAGAGGCAAGCCCAAGTGGCCAGAGCAGAAATTGAAGCAGGAGAAAAATAACAGGACCTTCTGTAAATATATTTGTCTCCAAGCTCTGCAAAAAACCTGCCTCTGAAGACTGGTAGTGAATTCCAAATGTTAATGATATACTGACAATAATTACCTCTGTAACAGAGCTGATGGTGCCAGAAGTCAGCTTGTTTTGCCTTCTTTCCTCAGACAACTTGTTGCAATTTTGAATCAGTGCTTCTGGGCTCTGTTTCTACCAGTAAGCTGGGTATAGGTTCTATCCAAGCCTAAAACTTTAGACACTTAAAACTCCCCAAGGTCTTCCAGTTGCTTAGGTTTCTATCACATACATGCCTAGCAGTCTGCTAGCCACGACTGGCCCGCTAAAACCTCTGTGCTCCTCAGCGGAGGGGCCTCTGAACTCCATCACCACTCTTGAGGGGTCATTCATTCCTTCATCGATCTTGCCTTATTCAGCAGGATGCTCGGGGCATAGCCCTTCCTCCTTCCCCAGTCCAATAAGTCTGATGAATTGAACCTAGTTTGATAACTATTCTGCCTGATCTTGTTTGCAACTAATGCCACAAGGCAAGTGCTTTACCTAGATGGTTATATGCTATTTTTATACACAAGCATTTATTCTTGTTGTAGGCTGGAAAGGGGAAAAAAGCAAAGGAGAATTTTTTTTTTTTTTAGACTATGGTTCAGACATTAGCTAGAAAATCTCTACTTTTCCACTTGCTCACAGGCATTCTTAAAAGGCTTCCAAATGTGTTTTTGGAGGGCTCCAAAGCCAGATCAAGAAGCTTGCAGGTTTCACTCCCTGGGATACATACCTAACTGCACTGGCACTTTCAACACTCTGCTTTTTGAATATTTTGAAATAGTAATTTTTTTTTTTCATTCACTGAGAATTCTGTTCCTAAGGGGCTTTTCCATTTTTAGTATTATAAAGCCTTAAGAAATAATTAAGTTACTTAACTATAACTTTATTTTTGACACCATATTGTTTCTTACTCACCAAGGCAGTGCTACCTGCCACATGCAGGTGAAAATCAGTGGCCGGTAAGTCCTGTAATTGTACCAAATAATAGAGAACCTTTCTTAGGTCTTCATGATGGTTTATGGAAGCTAGTGCAGGAATGATTCCAGGGTTTGAGCCTGCGCAGCTTTAAATGACTTACACTCTTGTTGCTTTTCATGGAGAGATTGTCCCACAGTCTCAAATACCTCTTTCTGTGTGGAAAATGTCTTTTCCTTTCCTTCTGCCTCAAATTTTCCATTAACGAATTTTTATCCCAAGTTGTACACCCACTCAGCTATAGTTTGAACTCTTCTGTGTTTTTATGACCTTCCAGTGCTAGTAGACATTTACTACATCCCTCTTGTCTAGTGACCAGATTACGTGTATTGAACTGTTCTGTATAAATGTATCCCTTCAGTGCCTTAATCTCTTTTGATGGAATTTTTTCTTCTTTGAATTCTTTCCCATATTTCACTGCTCTTTACTGTCCCTGGACTCAGCTTGGAAGTTTGTTTCTTGTGAGCATTCTGGACACCTCAGGCAATACAGGAAAATATAGTAGGATGGTGCAGAGGGAAGGGGAAAGTGAGTAAGCTTCAAGTGTCTGGAATAGTGCTCAATGCAAAAGAAGCATGGCTATAATTGATGCTTATTAGCATCAGTAATAAGAATCTTCAGCCTCACCTCTGGTGCTATGGTAGTCATCATTTTAGATATTGATACCTTTCCTTGCTAAAGAAATAAAGTTGCTCTGGGCTGACAGATGAGGAATAGCTGAAAGTAATTTTTTCAGAGATGTTTAGTTTATGTTTGTACAATGGTTGCAGTCAATGGCTGTATTGACAAGTTATGGTATAACATAGGCAAAGGAACTAGCATGTTGTCTTTGTAAATTTAATGCATTGCCCTATTAAAACACTGTCTAGATTTAATTCCTTATGAGTGTAGGACATTGCTTGCAGCACTTAGCAGATGATCTGTGTGTAACATTTGATTTTCATGTCCTATCTGGAAATATCTACCTTTTATTATGTAGCCCAAGTCATGGATACTGTTTTCATACCAACTTTCTCCTGGCAGACTGCTGTGTCTGTATACTAGGTCTGCTCTTTTCAAGGTCTTGTACCAGGCTGTAGATGTAGGTACTGTTTTGCATCATTTCAGGCTTACTTTCCCAGACTGTCTGTGTGTGTTAGTGACATTGCCTTCTGTCCTTTAAGATGAAGGCCACTGATTATTTACAGCTTCATAAATATCTAATTGTGGAGTACATTACTTGAGGAATGACAGTAAAACATGACTTTTTCTGTTTGAATTTGTTAGAAAGCAGTACTGAAATTCAGCATTACTGGAGCACACAGCAGGCTGGACCCATGCTGCACTGGGGATGCCATGTACACAGTTAGCCATACCAGTGCCACACCGGCACCCTGACAGAATTGAATGGGGCCCCAGCCTGCACTCCCTCTGTGGCAACTGCTGCTTAAAGCCCAGAGTGTCTGAGCAAGAGCCTGTGCTGCTCTGAGTGACACCTGACAAGAAACACAGACATGAAAACTTGGATTCTGTTGTCCAACTACAACATGGACACCTGCAAATTAAGGTGCAAGAAAACAAACATTCAGGAGCTTGAGGCTATTTAGAAGAGTCAAGATTAACTCATGTCTTAGAAATATTTAGGCAAATGCTGATTTGCAAGTAATCTAAAGGCACTTTAAGCAAAATGCAGAGTAAATCCTTGAAGTGCCTGAGGAGTCTGTCGTGCATTTTTGTGCTTAAAATAGAAACAAAACCATAATTACAGAGAAAAATAAATTAGCTCTAACCCTGCTTGTTAAGGGCCCAAAACTGTGAAAAAACCTGTTGTTTTTTTGTTTTTGTTTTTAAATTGTGCAATTGTTTTATTTTTAGTATTGACTTGGGAAGAAAAAAGATCAAGTAAGAGCCAAACGAATGACAGTCCCTTACCAAACAAGGTTCTCTAAAAGACTTTGGTGTGTGTGAACTAGTACCATGATAGCAAGAGGTGTGCTTTTGCCAGACTGTGAAGCATCCCTCACTACTCCCTGAGGGACACAGTGGGAAGTGATAGTGATCAGGACCCCGGAATGATGCTCAGGAGGAGAAAGAATACGACGATGTTGGTAACTGAAAGGCAGCACGCCTCCTTCCAACTACTCTGTCAGACAAGCCTCATAAATCAAAATCCTCTTTCAAATGCCCAAATTATATTTCTGTTGGCTAAGACTTTAAAAACTTTTTAAAGTTGCTTGAATTAACAGCTGGTTTTGGCTTAGTTTTTCACCTAAGTCAGTTGTTTGTATATCCTCCTGGCCTTCTCTTTGGCTTCATTTCACTGCGACCTGTGCTTTAACTTTCTCCAATTACTTTCACACTTGCATTTTTTAAAGCGAACCTATGACTCCACAACTTGTTATACCCTTATTCTCTCCATAGAAAACAGGAAAGTGGTGAATTATTTTTCTGCATTGCATACAGCTGCCTATCAAATAGGAGTTTGCTTTGTTCCCTGTTAATTCAGGAATACCTTTCCACAAGACAACAGCAAAACAGAAGTTTCTGCTTTCTTTTAAATGTATGGAGCTATTGACTGGGGAGTATTTCTGTCCAGCTGTCTGCCATCATGAAGGCTTGTCTTCCAAAAATTTTGAAATTGCTTTGGCACCTGCCTTTAACAATGTTAAACATATTGGCCTGGGAGAGGGCAGGGGTGGCTATGCAGTCGATAGTAGTATGTAAGTAACTGGTGGTAAGAAAAGTGCCTCCTCCTCTGGGCACAAGAGTGGAAGGAAGAATGGAGAATAAAATAAAAACCATTATGCTTTTCCAATTTTAAACATTTAATAGTGCACTTATTGAGTATATTCTGTACAGACATCTATAGCAAGTTAAACATCTTCCTTTCTCTCACGTAGATCATAGGTCATGTAAAGCACATTTACAATAGAAAACATACTCGAGGTACAAAAACCTGAAAAGAGTATCTGAGGTATAAATACAGGTATATTTTAAATAATCTTTATCATGCTTTATCTATGTTTGACAGTACACTATGGGCAAGTATACATTGTTTACAATAGAATGGTATGTACAACATACAATTTTACAAATTCAAAAGTGTTTGATGTAGAAGAATATACAAGGTTTTCCTACTCATGAGGAACATCGTTACTGGAAGTACTACATTATTTGCCATAATAAAAAAATCTTCATCAAAAAGCTTAAAATAATACTGACAATGGTAACAAAGTCTCAGTCAAAATTCCATCTTGCAACTCATTCATACCCTAGCCACAAAATACATGTATCACTTAATACTGCACCTTGAAAGCAAATCTTTACCTTTACAGTAAAACCTACAGAAAGACACCTTTCCAGAGGACCTCAAGAATTCCTACAGTTCATTCAAGTTGGTTCTCAAAGAGGGAGGAATATCCCAAAGGGTTTAACACCCAAAAAAACCCAAGACAAAAGTCACCCTCCTCTCTGTCCCCAAATATAACCCTCCAAATTGTTCACATCCTGTTTCTGTTCATGTTAACGTGCAGCTTTCAGGAGAACAGGCAAAGGAGGGAGAGAAAGGGAGAGAGCTCATGCAACTCCTCCTAACAACCTCACCCCACTTCCCAGCACCGCAACTCCAGTGTTGACTTTTTCCTCTTGAGCCATTTGAATACAGTAAAATATATAAAAGCTCGTTAAAACACTTATAGTTAACGCAGGCAGGAGTAAAAGCAACAAATATTTTTTTGGCAAATTAACAATTGACATTACTGGCTCTCTTCACTGTTGCATAGACATTTCATTTCTAAGCTGCTATGTTGCTCAAAAGTATATTTACTTAAAATTGCTATAGAATTGCTAATCACTCCTAAAAGATCATCTGGATAAGGAGTGAACAGTAATTGGAGCAAGCCTCTTTTAATATCTGCTTAGGGTTTTTAACAAGGTTAGAGCTGAGGAAAACACAGAAATGGCACATGGGAAGGATGGCTACTCCTGGTCCACAGGGGAGTCCTATTTTAGGTTGAACTGTAACCAGCATACTAAAATCCATTCTGGTTGCCTATCAGTGTACCAGACACATTTCAAGTTCGACTTCTGCTATCCTTTCAACCATTAACACACCCATTCACACCTTAATCTCTGTGCAAACCTTTCTCTGCTATCTCAGTGAGAACACATTGAAGAGTACCAACTATTCCAGTGGATACACCAGTCCCTCAACACACTACAAATAAAATGACGTGGGTATGTACATAAAGCTAAGTATTTCACATGGGAATGATGAGCCTTCACCATATTTCATAATATATTTTGCATTTAAAGAATTTTGCTTCTCAGAAGCAACTCAAACCATCTAATAGCAATACTTTTTTTTTCTTTTTTTTGCACAGTCCTCCTATGTATTCCAGTCGAGGCCTACACTATAGACCTTACACAGACAGGAAGCAGCTTTAAAGTGTATGGTATGGCCACAGTCCTATAGTAATACTCACAGTCAAGTTCTCATACCATCATCCCTTCATGATATGACTTGCAGATGGTACACTAGTCCAGTCTGCAGCAGACAAGCCTCAGTTTTGGGTAATGTCTATATTGATGAGGTGTGGAGCGCATGGCTGTTCCTCTTCAGTAGTCACCTGGATTTTAATTCCTTGCTCTCAAGATTCTGATGACTGAAAGAGTCTCGTATCTTAGCAACTTCAGATGCACACAAGTGTCCAAAAGACTTGGTGTACCAGTCTGGCATGTGGCCCCTGATGTGTGGAGAAAAAGTAAAGATGAAGTAGGTACCAGTAACTTTCCATGCATTTTGTTAGAATTAAATACATATCTAACTGGTTAAATGCCCCACTAGGAAATCTCCTTATTACTGCTTATTGCTCAGCTCAGCCTTACTAATATACAGACTTGCTCAAAACCAAGTTTGCTGCAGTGAGGAAAAGTTATGAGAAGTTTTGTGAGAACTTGGTCCTCTTTACTAAATACTAAAATTAACATGCCCTTGTATCCAAATACATCTGTCAGAGGAAGGAGTGGGATTATATATCAATAGCTACAGTGGAGCACATACTGGAGGTTTCTAATACAACAAACCACACCTGCTGTGAGATATGCACTGAAGCCAACTTTCTGTGACATCTCAGAGACCTGTGTGCATGTGTTTGAGAAGTACATACGACTGGCCAAGCTAAAGCCTGTTAAACTGTCTAAATTTTGTGCTGACTACACAGAAACTATACAAGAAAAGTTACTACCACAAAAGGACAAAGTGGAAAATCATACCTTAAATCAATTCTGCACATGTAGGTAAGTTTAGATTTTCCTGACCCGCAGGGCTCAATCAGATACCTAGAGAGGAGCACATTGACTCTAACACCTGCCACTGGAGCACGGTCATGGTCCACTGAGGTTGCTAAAAGCACACAAGCTCCTTTGGGGAAGTTTGTCCTCCATGTTCTGAGAAAAAAGAAGAAGAAAAAGTCTCAAACTTGACAAACAGTAATTCAAACATCTAATAAGACTTCAAATTATGAACACATAGATATTTACCTATATAACTTAAATTATACAGAAATTGTAGGCAAGGTTGCCGTATGTGTAGGATATAAACATCATCGCATATAAAAGTCTTACCTTAAGACCACAAAGTCCCTGGCTGGGTGAGGTGCCATGCTGTTCTGGACATACTGGTATATATCTGTCTGGCTATCCAGAGGTTCGATTACTTTTGAATCTATAAGATCTTCATCCCAAAGATGCTGCTCTTTAAGTAAACGATTTAAAACATCCTCTGGCGTAGCTGGGATTTCAATGGTAGTTTTCCATAACCGAAGTGGGGGACCTTCACATACCTGGGGAATATCAGCACAGAGTCCTCAGTTTTACTCTTCCTTATACTTTCTTTTCCTTTCTACTTTAGTATTGGCTAAACACAGCAAATTAAACACACATACATATATGTATATATTGTACTAAGCTTGTCGTGAGCTCAGACTAAGGTTGTTTTCCTAACAGCCAAAGGCATCTGCATGTAGACTTCTGAATTATTTTTAAGTTGGTTACCTTCTCTAGTATCAGCCACTTTTAAATCATGATGCTACAGAAAAATACCTAAATTTTCCAAGTTTATTTTTAAACATCTTAAATCTCATTGAAACAGTTCTCCCTGTGCTAGCTCTGAGCTGTGCAAGATTAGAGCCGAGAAACTTCTTTCCTACTGCCTGCACAGTGACAGTGCTTGGAGGCTTCACTCAGCCTGTCAAGGCTTTGCACATATGAGTGAAGGCATGTAAATGCAATACAGTGAACATTCCTGGGCTGGATAAACAGAAGAACACAAACCAGCACATGTCAGCTGACTACTGCTGAAAGACATGTCGTTTTTAGACGGTGTGCAACTATGTCAAAAGATTAAGGGTTTTTTTCTTAAATCTATCTGCAAAGTAAAGGTGTGCACTGAACCTTCTGTAATATCCTATGTCAAAAGCCTGCTTGTATTAGAGAAGATGAACTAAAAGCCAGAGCTGTAGTATGAGTGACAGGGTGTATACCTTCTTGTAGGCTAGCTCTGCTTGCTCTGAGGTGGAGCAGCTGACCCAGCCTTTAAACTTCTCCTTAATTTCTTTGAGCAAGTCATCCACGCAGTCCTGGAGGTAGCAGTGGTAGTCAGAGGGCTCGGTGGTGCTGCTGCCGCCCCGGAGCTCCTCCAGGCTGAGAGGACGCAGGTCCTGCTCCGTGTATGAGTTCCGGCCCCTGCTCATTTCTTCGGGTATCTGAGGGGTGACAAGGGTGAAATTTTCCTCTTGCAGTTCTCTTCCCAAATCACAAAGTTAGTCTAGCAGATAGCCACAGAAGTATGGGCATACTAGTTTTGTAAGTGGTGGGATGTGTATGTGTCAGGTCAAGCACTCAGTGTGAAGAAATGCCAAAATTAAGTTTGGGATTTTGATATAACTCAAATTAGTCTCTCATTTATGGAGTGTCTTATTTCTTTCTGTGGAGTATCCATCTTTGCTACACAAATCAGATCCATTCCCCCAGCGCAGTTTTATCCTGCAGACTGAAGGAAGGAGGGATCAGCTGTCAGCCGCAAGAAAAGAGACAGGCATGTCTTCAGTTGAGGGCTCTGAAAATATTTGATGACAGTGAGGAAAAGCAGGACTCACGACTTGTCTGGTTCTCCATCCTGGGCCCTAGAGGGAGCATGCTTTAGTTCCTGTAGACTCTTCAACCTACAGTGTGTCAGTGTCATGTTCCAGGACACTTTTGTGGCCTAGTTGTGCTAACTCTTGGGAATTTAAGTATAGAACAAGTACTGAAATTCCTGGAAATAGCTTCTTGCTTTGTAATTAGAGCTAAAGTTCACAGAAACTCATGGCTGCACAATAAACACTTGAAAATATATTTCAAATGCAGCTTGGATGTAATAAAAATGTCCCAAACCCCACAACTGCCTCATGACTTTTGAGCGCCAGTGCCAATAAAACAACTCTATTTTCTTCTGGCATCACTTCTAATTCATGTATGCACATAGATCAGGATGCAAAGTTTTTTAAAAAGCTATTTGTCATGTATTTAAACTTTATTAAAATAAAAGAGACTTTCCTAGCTTTTCATTATACAGCATATCTAAGCCATGCTGGCCAATATTCCACCCATCAGTTTTGCAAATAGGAGTTTTACCTGAAAGAGCTTCTTGCATTCAGCGATCATATGAGCTAGCCCTTGGGTTGCAGCCAGATTTTCATTTAGGTCTTTCTGATCGGGTTTTCCCAGGCTTGGTTTTCTTTGCATCACCCTTCACAGGGGAAAAGAGCACATATACACACACATAAATCCAGTTATTTAATGCACAGCAAGAGAGGCGCTTGGTAAGAAAACAGTAGGATTCCCAAATTTGCTGGTAATTTAGAGCAGTGGTCTCTGGGACCAAATCTTGGCACGGCATTACTGATTTCTCTTGCTACTCTCTCTAAACTTTTTCTTTGGAATCCCCACCCATTTCTTCCTTCTTATGAACTTGCTTATATTTTAACAAATCTCTAACAAAAGGTAGGATCTCATAGCCCTAGCTAGTTCTACGCCCAGTGCCCTCTGAGGTGATCACAACTGGTAGGGTCAATGCTAGACTGTGCCTGTTGCACATCACCACTAGCTGTGGTACGGGTCCAGCAGCAATGAGCCCTGCTCCCCAGAGACATACCTTGGGGAAGAATTCTCTCTTTTGAGAGTGTTTAAGTGGAAGAGGGAAGGTGCTAAGCAGACCGCCAGGTTTGTTGGTGTCATCTGGTTTTCCTTCACTGCAGCTGTGACATCACTCAGGAAATAGAGAAGAATCTGGAGTACCTCCCTGTTCTCATCGGGTAAAAGCATAATAGCAGCCTTGATAGCCTGGAGACGTTGATCCTTTGGCACATCTGCATAATATTAGTAATTCTCTCATCAGCCCATTGATTTTCCACACACACAGCATGAATACATCCCAAAGCAAACTCCAGCTTCAAATATTTGACTCGAGTTTGAAGTGATTTCCTTCAGGATGCATACCATTTTTAGGAAACATGAAGGAATTTTTTTTAACCCACTAGTTTAACTACCCTCAGCTATTTCCTGCCTCACAAGAAATGCAAGCAAGAAGAAGTTGTGCCTAGGCCAGAGTTAATTTTAGATTTAATTTCAACAGCTACATGCTCCCGCAGATGCACTAAAATGACAGAAGCCTGGAGTCAGGCAGTGAACAAGCAAACACAGTCCAGCCAATTTAGAAATTCTTTGGCTTTCAAAGAAATTTAAAACATGAATGCATTTTAGAATAGGTGAATTAATTAAATAAATTGGCTAGCAAACCTTTTCAACAGTGATGTCATAAAATATCCAGAAAGTGCTTTACCAAACACAGAGGGTTGCTTTATTGAGCAGATCGTTCAAAGTCATGCAGTGGAAAAAGAAAGTCAACGCTGTGAAGCCCCATACCATTAAACAGCTCCTTGGTTACTAACAACAAACAGCCACTGGAAAAAATTGATGTGTGTCTTTATATAAGGCCCTCTTCTCCAAACTTGAAGGGAACAAAAAAATGAAATAACCCAGACCAGATCTGCTTCTTATAAAGGGATTTCCAACAAGCCATCTCTGAAGGCAACATCAGAGTCTGAGTCCTGGAGCATTTATATCATCATTAGCACCACACCACCCTCACTGCAAGCCTCATAATACACATAGTGCTAACCAGATATTTAATTGGTATTTGCTTTGGGCTTCAGCAACTTCGTAAGGCTAGCGGGTGAGCTTAGAAAGCAATTTTAAGCAAAATTACACTGTCTTCCACACTCTCCCCTCCATCAGCTCAAAGCACATTTAAGCCACATGCAGACAATTCCAGTGTACAGCCTGGTACATAACACCAAAGCAAAAGGAAATTTTGTCCTTTTCAGGGAAGCAAAATTTACAGCTGCTTTAAGGCTCTTTGCTTTACAGAGATAATACTTCCCAACCACATTTATGGATTCCTCAGACCTACTGCCTGCAAAAGGAGAGGAACAGATACTTTTGCAATGCTCTGTCAAACTTTTTCTACCACTAAATGCACAAAGAGTTGCTGTTTAATATGCATGAAAGTGGAGAGTCTGGCTAATTTTCTCCATAAAACTTCTTGGGAATCTAAACACAGACAAAAAATGTGTGCACTGAAATAATGGTATGTATGTTTTTAATTTAAAACATCACCTCCACCTATGGAGCTCTGAAGGAAGTTCCCATAACCTTTTTGTAACCATCATCATAAGGAAGGCACAAAATACAGCAAGGGCTCAAAGAAAGTGTTTTTGTAGTACGTTCTGTTGTAGCTGTGCTACCATGGAAAGAATACATGGCATGAGCTGGGTTGGTGTTAGGGAGAGAAACTACAGGATCAGCAAGGTGCTCATAGTGCATCAATCAGTTTGGACACCTGTGAATACTTCAAAGAGCTCTGGTCACCAAACATTAATTCATCTTTGGCCATTTTATAAAGTGAGAGTATCCCCAATGAAACGATGTTGAAGAAAACTTTTTAAAGACAATGTGTTGTTTGGAAAGATCTAGCACATAATTACCATCTATACAGAACTCAATTTATCTAACTCTCAAAAGAGAATGTCTCCCTTGCTGGAGTTGAACCTGCCATCTCAGAAAGATTAATTATTTCTTTTCACGTGCACTGATAAACTCAATTTTTGATGCGATTTATTCTAAGCACTTTCTTTTTATGGTAGCTGTCAGTAGCTACAAGTCAGTAACAGAAAAGCTTTCAACTTAAAGGTTGTTTTCAAAAGTTGTGGTGAAGAACAGAATATGCATTACAAGAAAATAGAATTTTTTTGGGCAGCCTTGCTCTTACAAAAATCTCAGTAATTTAGTGGATTTCAATCCCCTTGAAAGCCGAAAACTCTGTTCATGAAGTGTTTTCGCTCTACCTGCCACATCAGATGTGGCTTATTTTCAAACTGCAGTATCAGATATGCTCAAAGAAGAGACGAAACTTTAGAGCAAGTGAGGATGATTTATATTTCTTCCCAAACTACAGAAAAAGGCAAAATTAACTTGTACTATAAATCGTTATACAACTAGAACATCAAAAATCCATTCCTTATGAGACAGTCTGAACTATAAAGGCTGCTGGAGAATGGCAAAGACCAACATATGCAACGCGGGTATTGCCTAGAGAAGCAGTATGAGAAAGTTGCTACACAAATGATCATTTTCTGTCTGCCATGGAAATCTCACTACTTACATTGGTATATCTGTAAGAAGGTCTCAGAGAGTTTGTTGGTCATGAGGGGCTCAGGGAGATCACGGAAGAATTGCTTTAACATGTCTGCTACATCATAAGCAGACTGGCCTTCGTAGTTGACGCTGTCTGTTGAATTCTCATTCATCTGACGCAAAGCCTGAATTCTTGATTTGACTCCAGATTTCCTAAACAGTCCAACCTAAATATATACAGAAAGGTAAACATATTTAGAATGAGTCCAGCAAATCTGAAATGCAAGTATGCTCTTTAGCTTCTTACATATGGGTTCTAATTTCATGGAAAGCTTTCCTCGCATTAATTATCTATCTTGTCCTGTTTTAAGTCTACTTTTTTCAGTCTGACACAGGAATGATAAAAAGTAATGGAAGGCTGGGCTTTGGGTGCTGCTTGCATGTGGGATGAAAGTACAGCAAAACCCACCTGATCCAGGCAGTGGTTCCGGAGGTACCGCATGGCTTGTTGAATGCTCTGTGGGAGAGGCTGCCCTGTGCGCTGGACATTGACTTGCAGCGGTACTCCAAACACGTTTCGGTCTTTATAATCAGGCACCTTTATCCTTTTCATAAATTTTGGTACTGCCCTATTTAAGCAAAGGGAATGACAAAATTAATTTAAACCTCTGTTATCCATTTATGTTCTCTATTTCCAGTAATTCAGAAAATCAGTGAAAATAAGTGAAACACTTTAGTGATATGAAAAGTAGTGACAATATAAATCAGCTAAGCCACTCAAGGCTGGGAAGGGGGAGAGGACAGAAAAGAGAGTTTCTCTAAGAGAAAGGCTTGACATTCAGGGCAGTATGTTGCCTGTAAGTATTAATATGGTGCTACTCCATCATTATTAGTAGGACAAAAACTACAGGGTGAAACTGCAGGGGCCGGATTGAATTGCAAAAGAGTCAAAATAAATCCTGCGGTCAGTGACCCCTTATAACACTGCTTCTTTAGGTTTTGGGAAAGATGGGCATTTGAACAATGAGCTTTTGTATGTCAACTACTTGTTCTGCAAAGTCCTCAAACTGGGTCCACCACCCACTAGTGTGCATAACAGCAGGAAACTGATGTAATACATTTGAGTTTGTCAGCTAAAAACTTTGGCTCTATAAACAACCCCTTTGAGGGACCCCCCTCCTTGTCAGCCAGTGACTGTTGTTACCCCCACCTCCCACTCCAGTTTCAATGAGAGGCCTTTCCATCTGCTTATGACTCCAAGGAAAAAGTTGCTAAATACGAAAGAATGATTTACCCCCAGGTCCCCAAGAATATTGGTTTCATAAAGGAAAAAAAAAAGCTCCATTAAAATGTGAAAATATTGAGATCATTTTCCTAAACAGGAAGAAAAGCTAATGTCCAGTGCAACAACTAATAGGACACAGTAGCACTGGAAAACAGGGAGACCTATTTAACAGTTCAATATACAGTACAGCTATACAAACAGTGCATTAGATTTACAGCTGACTAATCTGTTATATAGTAAAACAGAACCAATCTGTATTGCTGTATAGTTAAGTTTAGGGCATTATTGATACATGTACGAATAATACTTGCTTTGTCAAAAAACATGCCAATGGAATGTGAAAAAACACATTGCGATCTCCACTGAGAATCTGAAGCATGCAGGGATAACTGGTCAATACTTATTTCTGTCCTTCAGAACAAACAACTTCTGTATTTAGAAAGGCTGACATAATAACAGCCTTTGAACAGGAGGTACTTTGATGCTGAAGCTAAATACTCTCTATGACTCCTGGGGAAGGGAGGAGGCTGGCCTGTGGTATGAAGAAAAATTTTATTGCGTCTTTTGCATCCTGAAGGTTACACAGGCTGTACTGCAGATATAATAATAACAGAGCTTTCTATTTTATTCTTCTGACAAAAAACGTTCAACTGGGTTACAAACACCTGGCCACAGCAGAAATTGCTGCCTACAGAAAACTCCATAGTTCTCCTAACTTTTCTTTCCCTCATGCCTCCCCTAATCTTTTTTGCAAGCTAACTGGCTTTATCGTGTTTTAAAGAGGGGAGATGGATTTTGGCTAATGAGACCCTAGAACTAAAGGAAATTTACTTTATTTAATTACATAATTATAAAGAGAAACTAATGCAAACATTTAAAAATAACTGAAAAGAAAGCCTATTAAGATCTACTGACATCTGTGCCACTGCTCACTAACTGCCTCAATAAGGACTAACTAGTCCTTCTTTTGCTACAGACAGTGGACATCTTCCTGCTCAGAAAGCTGGCCGGTACTTCATTGCTTTTGTTCCCTCACATGTCCCCTATAAATATACTTCTCAAGTCTAATAAGACTACACTTACATAAAGGGCTAGTGATTTTAGCCCCATCTTAGGAAACCACAAACTGTCAGCACAGGCTGGAGGAAGAAGTGCAAATATGGAAAAAGGGAGATGGAGGTGTTCACTGCACCTTTCCAAAAGTTGCTTAGGATGAGCACAACTGTTGTGTCCATATAGTCAGCCTGTCCACACATACATGGCAGTGTGCCCTTACCAGCTGAAACCGTGCTTGTTGGAAGGTGTGTACTTCTCCAGGAGAGCAGTCAGCTTCAGGAGAGAGTACTTCTGCAGCAGGTTCATCTGCGCCACGGACTGGCAGTTGATCTGCAGTGATGCTGAGCTGAGGCTGGGCCGGTGGGAGCTCTGGAAGCTGTGCCACCTCAGCCTGTGCCTGCAGAGAAGGTGGGGCACAGAGCAAGGACCAGTCACTGAAATGCCTCTGCAAGACACGTGCAGGAATTACCGCAAACATACCGGCGAGCGCCCTGCCCTTGGCAGCTGCTGTCTTCTGAGAGTTCACAGCCAGCAGCCGGCAGAGTCTCTGCCTCACCCAGTGCGACACAGCATGTGCAGGTGCTTCAGATGGGAACGTGCCCTCTGAGATGACCCACAGCTCAGTGTTAATTACATGGTCTTGCCCCATCAGATATACTCCAAGGGCTCCAACACCCTTTTTTGGAATCCCTTGCAGTATTAAGGCAGTGGGAATCAAAAGACCCCATAAGGAAAAAACAGCCCAATTTTTTAAGACACATCGAATGGGAACTAAGCACTTCTAAAAGTCCTACTTACTTTATTCTAGCAGCTGCAGGCGACTAAATGACAGCAGAAACCAGGCCCTAAACGACTTGCACCACTTTTAAAGGAAAACTGGAAACAAAGCTAGAAAGAATTCAACTCCCTGATCTACTCACAATACAAAATACAGTCATCCATCCCATGGTAGAACTCCCAGCAGAAACTGGGAAGCCACTGGAACTCCCTCAGTCCCCCACTGTGCTACAGTGATCAAGATAAAGAAAACAAACCTCATTTTCCCTGCAGATTTAATGCCCTAGCATGCTATTAAGAAATAGTCTGCTACTGAAGAGTGCCATTTTTTGAAACAGTCTAAAAGTCAAGGCTTTTACTACACACTGACACAAACCAGACCATACTTACACTGGTTCTCCTAGCCAACTTAAAAAAGTGAATAATCCTACTTCAGATCCTTCTCCCTCCCACACACCATTTCAGTTTGAAGAATTATCATCCCCCCAAACTGCCTTAACATTGCTCCTAATGCTGCCTTGCTGAGCGGGCTGTTTTCAGTGACGACTCAGGCAGAACATAAGAACATACTGAGATACAAAGTGTGGGAATCACTTGTCTAAAAGCCTTGCACAAATACTGCCCTTGCCTGTAATTGTCTTGGGAGGTGATGGGAACAGTACCTGTGTGTTTGGATGGCCATAACTTCTATTGCACCTTAACTGTGTGTGGTACAGCTACTACAGAGCCATTTGGGCTGGAGGGAAGACCTCACCATGGCCACCCCAAATGCCAGCACTAGTGAACTCACCTGCTGGACCGTGTCAGCGATGCGCCCACCCCAGAGTCCCTCCTGTCCTGCATCCCTGCGGGCTCTTCTGTTTCATTCAGTGAATTCCCTGTGCTGTCAAGGTCACTCGGTGTTGTTCGATCATTATCTACATCAAGGTGGATCTGCTTTGGAGAGGAAGGACATGGGGAGATGGAGTCGAGTGCCGAGTCAGAGTCCCCTTCATCCGAGAACTTCTCTGACCACTGGTTTACTATTCTCTGCATCCCTTTGACGTGGTACAGGATGTCGTCTAGTTCTGGGAATATGTCTTCATTTTCGAGGCCAGCCAGGTCGCTCGTACTGGAATACAGGATCGAGCCTGGCACGTTGTCGTAAATACTCAGGCGGCTGCTCACTGAGCTGGAGGAGTTGCGCCTCTTCCCCATGCCCGGCTCTTTGGAGCTGTCACTACTGTTTTCCCTCTGAAGGGCGAGATGGCCATGTCCATGGAAACTTCCTGTCCTCCAATTCACAGAGGCATTGCTTTCTGTTGGGGAGAAGTTGCCATTGGAGAGTGCTTTGGGAAAAGTGCCAGGCTTATGATCTTCAGGGATAAAAAACACTGTGTCTTCTGCAAAGCTTCCCCGGTTCTTGAAATTCTGCTCCATCACGTCGCTAAATGTTGACTGGTTGAAGGGGTCAAAGCCTTCCAGGTACATGCCCACCCTTTTATTGTACGCACTGAGGCTGCGCGTTCGCGTGATGGGACTGGGTGTGCTGACAGCACTGCTTGTCTCAGACTGACTACTGCTGCTGCTGGTCTGGGTGGAATTGGAGACGCTCCTCTTTCGTACCATGGGGAGGCTGATGTGATTGCCATTGAGGGCGGAAATCTCCACACAGTTAAGCTGTTTCAGTTTATCTTCATCCATGCCCTCCTGCAGGATAGGCCCGCTAATAATAAGGCCAAGCTTTGAAGGAGCTTTGCTCTTGCCATGGTGAGAGCTCTTGATTTTCAGGCTCTCCATTCTCTTGAGCAGGCTCTTTGTTTTTGACTTGGCGTTCTTCTCATTGGCTTTCGTGTTGAAGCTGAAGCTATTCAGCTCTCTGGGCGAGGGCAGGCTACTGAATGAGTCATCATTGGCTACGAAATTGCTCGATGAACAAACGCTCACAACAGAGTTTGTTCTGGTGGTAGATGCCTCGCTCTGCAGGGTTGGTTGGTGGCTGCTGGTGCTGCTGATGCTCAGAATAGAAGCCACCTCCTGGCGTTCACTGAGGTCTGTTAGCACACTCTCACTGCTTGCCGCATTAGTAAGGTGAGGAGCGTCTGGGGAGGGGGTATTCAAGTCCGGTTTTGGAGGGAACACATCAAACTCTTCAAGCCTCGACCACCTCTTGCTGTCTCTCTGAAAAGTCCATTTGCCACTTATTGCACAAGGTTCATCTTCATCTGAATCTTCACTCTGCAAAGAAGAATAACTCTGAAAGTACTGCTTGCAAACTGCCCAAACAGCAAAGGTGGCTGCATTTAAATACAATGCTCACTGAACTGCTTTAAGCATGACCTCGTCACTGCATTTAAAGTGAAAACAGTCTTTTACTTCAGGGAGAGGAAGATTAGGCCATAAAGCCCATGACAGGAAAAGATAACATGGGACAGGCAATATATTTTAACAGATTTTTAAATACAAAAGATATATGCTTTGTAAAAAGAAACAAACAATACAATCTGCTTTAAATTGCTCTTTGCTAAAAACCCTAATATCCACAGACTTTTAATTAATTGGTCACAGTGGATAGCCCTCGGATCAATGAAAATTCCTGGCATGCATAAAATTTTAAACTGGAGTCAGTCAGGGGTTGGGGTCCCTCTGGACTCTCTCCAAAGTTACACTCTTGTTGATAGTGGCTGTGTGTTTATACTCCTCTTTGCAATTATGAGATGTTTCTCATACGTTCTGAATTGTAGTGGCTTAATTCCTTACCCATTCGGGAAGGCGGAATGGCTTCTTTGCTGTGACTAATGAGATGATAGCAAAAGAAGCTCTTGCATTGCAAGAGTACAATGCCTCCAGGCTCTTACCTGGTCCACTTTTCCTCCCACAGGCTAGCAGCTAACATTTGAAGAATGTCCTGTGAAGTTTCTACTTCAGTCTTGCTTCAGGCAAACTTTAACACTCACAGATAGCGAGCAGCAAGAGCTCACTGACAGTATAGCACATAAGTAAATTGTAAATAACATCTCCACTGATGATGTTTGATGTATGAGCAACGCCTGAGGGCACAATTACACATACATCATTTACGCCTACAATCTTTTCATCTAAATACTAAAAGGGAATGATCCTGGGTCTGACATATTTGGTCTTCCAAATATCTGGAAAATTTCATGTTGGAAGAATAAAACAAATGAAGATATTTTAATACGACACCATGAAACCACAAAATAACCTTTGGTGTTCAGAGTAGGAAACACTAATTGCCATCCAGCTCCATGAGTTTCACTTCATTTGTTTAGATTGCTTTAATTGAAAAACAAACACACATGCATGCTCCAAACTGTAACTATTTGTGTGCCAGCAACACAAACATTTATTATCTGAAAAACAAATAAATTATTCATATTTCAAGTATTTTATTTATTCATACTTTACCTCCTGATCCTCTCCTTGGGTTTTGGTGGGGTTTTTTATAGCACGTTTCATCAGCTCAGGAAAATAAGTGAAACACCATATTTATTTTTTATACGCAAATACACGAGACACAGAGCAAGCGTCATTTTCTTTGTTTCCGAACTACTACAGACTATTTCTGTCCATGACTCAGATGAAAACCTAAGAGGACTGGCTTCCTTATTTAAAGTTTTCACAAGGAAAAAAAGTCATGTGAAACTGCCAATGGATAACAATGATGGTTCAGTGGTGAATGTGGTTTGACTGGAAAAAAAAGGAGCAGTAAAGTGATCTTAATTTGCAAAGGGGTCAGTGCAAACATAAGAAAACATATGTTTCTGTCAGCACAATTCTTCCCTAGTGTTAAGAAGCTTTAAAGGCTAAGTATCGATTTTAATGAAGTGAACAACAAAAGGGAATAGGATCCAATTCCATCTGCCAGAACATGGGTGGTGAATGAAAATCAGGAAGGACTGAAACAAAAGGTAACATCCAAGCTCTGGAAGATCTGGGGTTTGGACCTGAAGCCAGGGCTGGTCTGACCTGTAACAGCAATACTGATCGTTACAGTGTTAACAAGGTTCAGTAACAAGGAGGAGAAATCTTCTGGGAGTCATAAATGGCAATCCAGCTGTCTACCCCTACCTTTAAAGAGTTCCTACATATACTGCCTCAGAGTGTTATCTTGTGGAGCTTGGATGCTGTTTCCAACATACCACAAACAGATAGGGAAAGAGGGGATTAATTCCTGGTAAACAACCTCAGAGCATTTGTATGCATTCTTGTTAAGGGTAGGGCAACATTGTATTGCCTTAGCTCAGCCATCTTTATCTGCAGTTGTCATATCCCACGGGACAGTATCAACTACTGAACCCTTCTAGGACACACACATAGTTTTAAGACAGCTAGTGAGTGGTACTTATTAGCAAACGCCAGCAACACAGCTTTCTGTTGGTAGTACCTTACTGAAATTACAGTAGGTGCTCTCTTATTTCTTATCATGCTCCACAGGGATTCTGAAGATTCAGGAAACACTTTTAGTTCCTGCTGAGCTCCCTGGAAACATGCGAACTTTCTAAAAATGCAGCTGATGTATTCTGTAAATATACTGCTTTAATTTTGAGCTATGTAATTTAAAAACAAGGAAACAACGTGCCCAGTCCTACAAAGGATTGGCTCTTTCCTTTGTGGGCCAAGCACAGTCTAACTGATCCTATCTAGATCATAATAAAATAATACAATTCTAACATAATGGCAAAGAACCAAAACTGCGAAGATGATGCCAAAGATGTTGTTCTAACATTCAGGTCAGCTCATTGTGGCTGCTCAGGATCTCCTCCTACTCTTTACAGTCCTGTCTGAGTGCAGGTAATATGCTACAACACAACAGTCTCACTGGCAGGCAGAGAAGCCCAGTGCCCTTCAGGACTGGGAGCAGCATCCCAGGGAAGGGTTTGCTAACTGAATGACCTTTACCTGCGGCCAAGCCCTGCAGTTTTCACTCAGTGAGAACATAAAACGAAATTTAAGCAGAATTTTGACTGTGTGCCCTTGCCAGGTTCTACTCAGGTGTTATCCTAGACTGCAGCTAAGCTATCTGCTAGATGTTGTTTTTTTTTTTTTCTTCAGTTTTATTAATGTACAATGCTGTAACAAAAGATGATAAAGGAACTTACCCTTTTCCTGTGGGGACTAATTTCTAGCTTCATCACTGCGCATTTGTTTAAAGTATTTAAGCGCCTGCAAAGCAAAGGAAACTATATTAAGAGAACATTCCAGTGTTCTGACACAGGCTATTCCAGTTCAAAAGCTTTTGTGAAGGCTGTCCCCAAACTGCTTTGCATACAAATAGCCACAAACAGAGTTTCAATTAGAGCCCAAATTATACTTAACCATTAACCCATTACATTTGGCTGTATTCTAACTTCAGAGAGAGGGATGGATGACTATTTGTCACAATTACCTGAATCAAAGTAAAGAGGAGTGAATGGAAACGAAGTTGAGAAGCGCATTATATCCGATGAATTGTAATAATTACATTTGTTTAAATAATTTAGCAGACATCTGAACCCTGAAACAACCAATCTTGGCAGACTGAAAGTAACGGAAAAGGCTTCTTATTTGACACTGTGTACATGTGCCTATCTGAAAAAAGCATGCTGCTTTAAAATTCTACTTTATAAGCTAAAACCTCCCAGAGGAAAGCTTATTTTCCACTTATTAGGTGTCTATTTTGTTTGTGAATAATGATTATTTTCAATACAGTGCTGGGACAAGACAACTCATCAGTTTATAAAAAAACCCAAACCAAAACACACACCTGATTTTTCCTTCCTAAACTGAAAGTTTCTTTTATACATAAAAATATTGTCCCAAAGGACTAAATTTTAACAAAAATAAAATGCTGCAGCAACAATAGTTAACCAGCCTCCTTGTGAAATGTGATAGCAGTCAGGATGCATATCCTGAAGTACCATATGAATGCATATAAGCATCCCTCTATTCCCTGATAAGCTAATGATCTGGTAGGTATCCCTAAAACAACAAAAAAATTGTCTTTCTTCTCCCTCTCCCTCAGAAGCTCAGTGTGGAAGACTAGCACAAACAGCTTAAAGCAGAGCAAAACTTGGCACTGTTAAACACAGAGCTCCATGGGGGTTTAGGTACAGCTAAGTGCAGGCTGCTGTGGTCTCCTGCCCTTCTCCCAGTCCTCGCCTCCCCAGAAATTGCTCCAGGGACATGGCTGAACTAAAATCTGCATTGGTAAAGCATGCTTAGAGAAATGCTGGTGCTAGGACGAGGCAAAGTAGGCTGGGCGTGGTGCAGAAAGCAGAAAAGCTGAACCAGCACCTTCATGGAAATGACAGTTTGGTCCCTTGTGTTAATACTTCCACTCACAAGGCTGTACTGTGGGTTGGATGAGGAGACTAACTGAGCTGAAAACTAATCTTTCAACACTTTGTCGGGTTGAATTTCTCCCAGGTCAGTTCCCTGAGCTGTGTGAAGTGTAGTGTGTGCAGGGGGAAGGCAGAAGCGCAGAGCTGCCCCTTTCCTTCAGCCAGACTGCAGCCCAAATTCAACAGGAGAAAAACTGAGATTTAAAAAGCTTAATTCATTCTGAATGAAGTTGTAAAATTTCCACATAATTAATTTGAACAAAGTGTGATGAGAAACCTGTATCAGCAGCTTTGAAAAACTAAAAAAAAACCCCAATGGAATGCTGACTTGTCCTGTTGCTTCAGATGAGTCTTTTCAGATTCGTGAAACTTGTAACTTGAATCTAGAAAATGTGTGCACAGGAAGAATTACTAGTTTCCTCTCTTCCCCCTTGCCTTTTATTCACAGGATTGGCTGCAGATGGTATTTACACAGGGCTCGATCCTGAAGCCATCAAAGAAAATGGAAAATCTCCTACTGGTGCTTTTGCTGCAGTTGTGAAGTAAAAAAAAAAAAAAAAAAAAAAGTCAGTTTGATCTATAATTAGACCCAGCCACAACACAGCAGAAAAGAAGAGAAACAGGAAGAATTGCCATGGGTCAAATAGTAGGGTAGTGGCAGGTTAGGAAAGTTACCCAGATCTCTCTATTTTCATCTTTGCTCTGAATTTAAAAGGCAGAAGGCTCAGTCCTGCTGGCTGCAGCTGGTGGGTACATGCACAAGGCCAGTGAATTTCAGAAGAATTGCATTTACGGCATGGGTGAAGGGGGAATGTCTCATCTATGACTACACAAGAAAACTGGTATTTTGGTTTTTAAGAGGCCACACACAGCAGCAGAAAGCCACCTCCCTCTCTCTCTGCTATAAAAACATTCTCCTCTCAAACTCCTAGACCTCAAGATCTGGGAATATTAAACCGGTTTCAGTTCTGTGTTGTGTAATAATTTATAAATTTCACAGTGTTGCAACCTTTAACATATGCAGAAAGACGTTATCACTGAATCCCTGTATCAGGCTTTATCTAGCTCCAGCCTGTCTGACTGCTAATAAAGATGATCTCTGATTTCACAAAGATTACACTGCCAGACTTCTCTCCTACTCAAATTAAAACCCTGAAATAGGTGGAGAAGGATAGAGCAAAGACCTCAGTTTCCATAGAGGGTGTTTAAGAAAAAAAAACCTCCTGTCACACACCTCACAAAAATAAGTATGAAGGCAAGATAAGGTAACCCCGAATGAGTGAGGTTAAATACAATAGCAGTAAGGCAAATAAAAGCTCTGTTACACATTTGACATGATTTCATCACAAAACCAGTTTCCCTTTTAAAACCCAAATGCTCTGCAGCGATTGCCTCAGGTCTGCAACTTTCATTATATACATCACACATCCTGCTTTAACTTTTGCTCATGTTTAGCTGTGACCACTTTCTTGAGCTATAGGACACTGAAAACAGTACCATTTGCAAAACTGCCTTTTAAACACATTACTGAGTCTGCAAAACTAAGCTTAAAAAGTTTAGGCTTTGTCAGGATGAGAGTTACCTTTACAACTGTCATTAACCTTCATTTATGCTTTGTAATGCTTTTTAAGCATATAAACACACATCCATTTTCTACAGCTCTCATCAAACTGATGCTTGTTAATGAACTGCAATTTTCTCTTCTGGCTCTGGACATTCTCCTCTGGTAATTCCATTCCCAGGTATAAATTAAACTTATCATTTCCCTACTGACAGTCAGCAGGTCTGCCTCATTCTTTAACTCTGTCTTATTCTGCCCAAACCTGTCTCAACGACACCTTCGCAAGGACAAGATGGGAGATGCGAGGGACGGGGCAGGATTGCTGCAGATGGCAGTTACAGCTGTTTTCACCAACTGGCTATCGAAGTCTCAATTTCTACAATGCCTCCTACCATGGCCACTTTCTGGATGACTGTCTGGATGACAAGATAATATTCTTTCCCATCATTTAGATAAATGTCTTTGAATCATCCCTCTCTATATACATCTTCACATCCAGATGATATCTTACTGACATCCTTTTCCTTGCCCTTCATGTACTCCTACCCAGGCTCTCACCCTCCTTCACCGCAGCTCTGCAAAACCCTTCTTCCTCAGGGTGGCCAATGCAAAAGGACCTGACTCAGTCCCAGCCCCTGAGTTGAGGCTGGCCTGTATGAGTGGCAAGTACCCTGGAAGCCTGAATCTGCTGCACCCAACACATGAGGCACTGGAGCTTCTCTCAGAAATGAGCAGATGCATTTTTCTGAGTCTTCTCCTCAGAAATGACCAAACCAGTTTAGCCTGAACTTTTAAGAAAGGCAGCCTGAACGAGACATTCACTATTAAAAATTTCAGTGTGAACAGCTAACTTCAGCTAATTTATAAATTAAAATACGGGTTTATAATGTGAAGTCTTTGTTAAACCGGATACCAGTTGGTTCTACGCTGGCTATAACCCCAGGTAATTCATTCTGCTCTCATTAACAGAAGAAAATTCTCACCCCATGTACCCAGGAAAAGTGGCAGCAATGCAGAATATTAGATTTATGAATTTTAGGTGACAGTTTTTAATCAGAGTAACTCTATGATCTAGCTTTAAAGTTTAAAATATTTTCTTGATGGATTTAAATTCTTAATTCCTTTTTATAGGGCAAATTCCAACTCCATTATACATGTAACTAATTGATAATACAAGGGCTTTCTTGTCTTACTGCTGTGGGCAGCCTCTACAGTGGCTCCTGGGGTTCATCTGCATGTTCTAATCTGCAAAGGAGGCCAGCTCTCTACAAACCAAATGACACAATCAGTGAATGCTGCTCATGTGAATCTATAACAACCAATTTCTTGGATGGGAAGTCCTGATGGTAAAAGATTTAAGAAACCTCTTGCGTATATAGTGTGGCAGTTTTCTAGCTATATATAAGATTAAATAGGATTTCCATCATGGCTTGCTATGTATTTTGTACTTAGCAACAACCTTTAGGATAAACATGCTTCAGTACTTAGTTTCATCAGTGCATGATGCAGCCAGTTATCCTCTGGCGATAAATTCCCAGTCATTAATCTACATAAAGTCTTATGAAACCAAGGCCAGCACAAGGCTTTGCATAGTCACTACACAAAGCATCCTAGCAAATTACAATAGAATTGTCACTCTTACATTTTTAACTCTACATTTCAAGATAAGATCGCTAAAAGACATCTATTAACCATATATCTTCTACTGTTACCAAGTGCCATATGCTATCTCTGTAATTCAAGTCTCAACCCACTTTTCACTTAAAATTTTTCCAGAAAAACCTTAACGGGGTGGCTATTGATCCCTTTTCCATTTAGAAAGGAATTTGGCAAAGTATTTACTAAAAAGCTGTTTTAAAAGTTACATTAATTTTCCTGCTTACATTAATAACTCATTTAAAATGCTGCAAACATAAAAAAAATCCCTATCACTGTCATTTCTACAGTCTTTTTAAAAACAATTTCTTCACATGCAGTAATCAGAAAAAGGTCCTGGCAGAACACTGGTTGTTATACAGAAAAGCAGATTCTCAGCACAGACAACTTACAGCGTTCATTTAGTTTTTTGCTGAAAATGTAAGTAACTCCAAAACTACTCTGATTTTCAGTCAAGAAACAGTGACAGACTTACAGTTGTGAAACACTTCTAAGTCTTTTACTGAGTAAACCCCTTTACTGTTTACACACGGATCATGGCATGAGTCAAAATAAACCCAGGCTTTAGGCAGAAATGCAGCATTCCAAACCATGTGTCTTCTCCACATTTTTTAATTAGCTTTACAAAATTAAACAAGGAGATGTGGGGAAAAAAATCTAAAGGTGAAAATGTTTTGATAATGTACTGCTTTTGTCCAACACAAATTGTAACGGGCCAAATTCAGACATCTGAGACAATTGAGTGAATTACTGCAGTTTTACTTTGAGGTGGAATCTGAACACTTCTGGAGGCACTTCAGCTTCACTGTTAAAGTTATCCTGTAAATGATAATTGATATAGAAGCCACAGGCTTCAGAATGAGATAGTTCAGCCTTTAAAATCTTTGTCTCAAACTACAGTGAGACCAGTGGATTCTTATGCCAGTGGATATTACAAAGAAAACAATTTGAAGATGAAAGTGAAGAGGTTATTTTACAATTAGCAGACTTATTAAAGAATTCCTAGTTTCTCAAAGTATCTATAAACCTTTATCATTTTGGTTGGCTCACCTTTATTAGAAGGCTTACTATATAAGCTTCCATTCTTAGGATACAGAACTTTTTACTGTCCTCTATGTTCAGAAAAAGTGCCGACTGTTTTTACTGATCACAATAGCAGCAAATATCAATGAGATATGGAGGGCATATTCTTACTTTCACTAGCGAGAAACAATCTGCTACCTTTTTTTCCCCCCTATAAATAAATAATCCCAGGTTAAAAGTATTCCTGCAGGCGAGCACTATGTCCAAAATACGCTGGCTTGACTGTATTTTGTTTTCCTGGCAAGGGAAGACTATGCTTCTGGGAAACAGCATTTATTCACATTGCCGTACTTTCTGTTCAATGACTTCACAAGCTCCAGAGCACACAAATAATCAGATAGATGCATCACATTTTAATATTGATTATTATTAAGAGTCCTACCCTTGAGTAGGGCACATCTTGAGTGTGAATTTAACATTAATAAGATCTTTCCCCTCCTAAAGACTGGACTTTTCTTAGTTTGAAAATCTTGCAAATATTTCTGAAGAACTTTAAATTCCAGTCCCTCTCTTTCCCTTCCAAGTATGGCAGTGATGGCATGAGAACACTATAAACATAAAGCCTTTCTTAAAAGGGTTTTGTAATTCATTAGAATTACTGACATTTAGAGTTGCAGACATCATGCAAGCAGTATCCAAAAGCATTCATTTTGCAGTCAATTTGGAAAGCTGCCATACTGAAGGATGGAGGCAGAAAACTACTTATTTCTAGGTAATAGGAGATACGAAAAGTTAAGGCATATTTTTTGCCATTTAAGATTGTGGCCTCACATTAGAGGAGGCACCTGATGGATGGGTGTCAGATGGGGCCATTGCAACTGCTTTTATGACAAAATCAGTAATGCTGACGTTGTAGTTCTGTAAAAACATCCTGTCACACACCAGCAAGTCTTGCTCCCTCTTCACCACCCACCCATTCTCCTGCTCCTGCAGCTGGCTGTGGGGTCCTGCCCCACCCTTTGCACCTACTCTGAGCTTCATTATGCCTTTCCACGAGCTGATTTAATATACTAACCCAGCAAAGGACTATCCAGACTCTGTGGGGTGAGTTGAACTAGTTTGTGGAAGGAGCCCATAAACAACAAATATAAGTAAGGGAAGCATGTGGCTGAGGGCAGGCCAATCTTTGCAGTGGTGATAAACTCATAGATTCATTCACATTATCTGTTTCAGCTGTATGCATTCACTTTGGTAATCTTGGTGCACACAGCATGATGCACTGAGGTCAGCATGAGGGTTGTATACATAGCTTTTTGTTTTGTTTGTATACATAGCTACTCACCACGGTATGAAAGGAGAGTAACAGAGTGCAGCATCACTTTGCTAATACCGCTTCCAAAAACAATTCCTGTGTGGGAACTGATGCTACAGTTGTATATGCAGACGGCTATAGCCAGCACAGTTCTGCTTTCACATGCCTAACTAATTTGTGAATTATTAATGAAAGCAAATTAAGAATAATAATAAAAAATATTCCTATGAACTACCTGTCACAAAGACCCATGCTGCTTTCGTCCCAACTTTGTTTTAAATAAGATGCCCAAATATTACTTAGCCCAAAATATTATTCCAATGAAAACCACATACTGATAGCAGATAATTAAAAGGTCTCAAGCAAATGTTTTTATAATGGTATATATTTCAGTTGAGGTTATGTTTGTTTTAGGTTATAATTTCTATTACACAGGAGGGGTGTTGTTACAAAATGCAGTGTGATTTTTTCACCTACCTGCATAAGGCTTCAATAGCATCTCTGTCCAGAAAGTCATGCTCTCGCTTGACTAGAGCGATGTCAACTGGAAAAAGAAGATCTGTAGGAATAGAGACAGATGGAATCAAAATTACTTTTATTCCCAGTGGTGTTATTTCAGAAGAACCAGCTGCCTCCAGTTGAGCTCACCAAGATGCCAGTGACTGGCACTTCTCAGGTAAACACAAGCTATCACCTCAAATGCCAGAGATGCTTCCTTTACATGTAGAAGTTTTTGACTTCACACTTCATGTAGAAGTGTGGCCTTGATAACAGAAAGTTCATATGCAAAATGGAGGAAAACTGAGCAAAGCAGAGATGAAACATCGGGAGAGAAAGAGGCAAATTCAAGCTCCCTATCCAACATCAGAAGCATAAACTGACTCAGGCTAGCTTTATTTAAAATAAATATACAATCTCCATCAAAGTCCTAATATCTCACATTAAAGAAAAATATCAGTAAACCCCAAATCTCTGGAAAAGTATAAAAACCCAAATCTCCTTGGCTGTTAATCAAGCTATTTAAAAGTTTGACACTGTTACAACATTAATGAGATATGGACTGAAATGAAAGCAAGCCAAGCGGCGTGGAGCCCATACCACTTCCTTCCCTTAGGAGATTATTTAGGTAAACAACTGGGAGAGTGAGGAGGAGGAAACAATGTTGGCAGAGAGCTGAAAATTTACTACAGTTCTGAAGCAGCAACCACATATATATTATTTACTGTCCTCCACAGATTCCTGACTGTCATACAGGTTCAGATCTGGCATTCCTTGCCCAGGCAAAACTCCCACCAATGCCACTAACGAATATACTGCTGCAGTGGCATACAACTTTCCTGGTCCGAGTGATTGTCTAGCAAATATTTTAATTTTGCCTTAGGAATAACAAATTATGACATATTCTGTCTTTTCTCCAGAAAACTGCAGTTTTAGCAAAGCTACTGACAAAGGCTCACTGATTAATCTCCACTTTAAATGCATACTGCATAGGACCATTCCCTATAGGTGACTCCTCAGAACTCCTGTACTACACCTAATTGCTTCATAGGTCTCCTTTAACTATTTTAAGTCCAAGGTGCAAGTAAAGAGGGTGAGCGTATTCAACGGGTATTTTTCACCAGTGCTGTAAGTTTTTCCACCGAGAAAGTACCTTAGAACACCCACAAGAAAACATATGGGAGAACTTAAGTGAGAGAGGTGACTTGGAAGAAGTTGATAGTCCACAAGTCCATTCTTTTTCTTATGCTTAATTTATGCTCTTGGTGGGGTTTTTTTGTTGCTGCTGCTGCCAGGGGGGCTTGCAAAGGGCAACAGTATGTTGTTTTCATATAAGGACAGATGTCTTTTCAACGGGTATGGCTGGCCTTGCTCTCAGTGCTTGCTCTCACCTCTGCAGTCCTTCTGATGTTATGCAGGACATGGTCCTACATTAGAAACTTTATATAAGTCTAGAGTCTCTAGGTGGGGCAATGGTTACCACAGGTAGGACATGTTTCCTGAATGCAAGTAATTTGTTAGGGGATTTACAGCTCAGCATAACATAAAGCCCACAAGCCCACATATTCAGCTGAGTCTTGTCCCCAGTTTTAACAAAGACCGGAAGTATAGTCCCACTTCTGCATCCCAAGAAAATCTTGGCATCTCCATTAGCACAAAAAAAGAAAAAAAAAAAAAAGAAGGAAGAGAAATAATAAAAGGAAATCTAATTTCTGAACAGGCAAAGAAAAGTTTCGCCAAGTGCTGCTTTTGAAAGTGCTATTATCATCTCATATTGCCAATGCAGCTGCAAATCAAAGCTCAACCAGATCATTTTTCAAGAAGGTCAGCTCAGCATTTGCTGTAATTTCCAACAGTTATTCACTGGAAATAATGGACTTTCTATGCTCGCTCTTACAAGCAGCAGCTGTTTGTTTTATAAAAAAGAAGAGACAGATAAGAGTGCATAATAATTTCCCTACAAAGCAAGTAATTTTAAGTGGTGTTGGGGGGACATTCTGAACACTAATATACATATATAAAAAGGATATTGCACTTTAAAAGCAACTTCTGTCTGTGACGCTGCATCAGAGTGTAAGAACTGTATGCCAAAACTGCAAGTTCCTAGTATGTTAGAGAGACAATGAAGACAACAGTTTTAATTGAGCAAAACCTTTGTAAAAACAGACACAAAAAGCAAATCCATCCCATGGAAGGACAAGTGAACACAAGAAGCAGCAGTCTCTTCAAGGAGCTGCTGCACATCTGTGCAACAATGGCTTGTAGGTTCTTTCTTCCCTTCATAGCGAGCCTGTGTTCAACACCAACCCAGCTCTGAAAAAACACACAGGACTTGGGAATCACAAGGCGTACAGATGTATCCACACATATGCAGAATTTCTTACCTCTGCTCCACTAGGAGAGCTGGCTGGTGGAGCTGGACACAGTTTCTGTGTTTCTCTAAGACTGGGCTCGTAGCAGTGGATGACTACATTCGTGACAATATAGTTCATTTGTGTTTTAACTACAGGGACATACCATGGTGCTAACATGACATGCTATGAGGACATTTGGAAGATCCAGACTAAAACAGAAACATGGAACAAATTTAAAACTCCAAGAGTGCTTCAGAGTCTCATTGGATTTGGTTGATCTATGCATGTGGTGGGTAGCAGAGAGCAGCCCAGTCCCTAAAAGTCATCTTATGTACTGGCACTTCAGTTGTGCCCCTGAACCTCATTTATTGGTGAATACTGACATCTTATTGTCCAGAAATTGCCAGAGGATGAATGACTTGCAAGCCCAGGTGCCTACCTTCATAAAGCTGCGCGTACTGTGGGAACCCAGCAGCCCGCAGCCAGTCACAAGCTTCCTTGGCCTCAATTTCTGGAAGAGGACAGAAACAAGACACCCTCCAGTTAGTGATTTGCAAAGCAAAACCTTCCTCTCCATCACTTCTACTGTTCTACTATTCCCTTACAAAATCAGCACGAAGGTAGTCAGCAACTTTGAACTGAGACACAGGTCTGCTTATCCCAGTTTGCTTTTCTTCTCATTATCAAATATATCTTAGATTCGGGAAAGTCAGTAGCATGCACCTGTGATTTATCAACATCTCATCATTTTAATAATTAGAGAAACAGGCACAGATGAAAACTGTGGAAGTTATGGATTATTCTGTACAGGTTATTCTGTACAGGTTTTGTTAACGCTAGAGAAACCAGCACTGCAATCAACATGAGCAGCATTTGTTTAACAAATCTTATGATGCTCTTGGCACAACTATTTTGTATTGACATAAATTCCCAGTAGAGCTTGCAATACCGAGAACTTTAACATCCTGTAGATAGTACTGACAGACCCAAGCCCAAGAATAACCAATACACTGTACTGCAGTTCACTCAAGCACATATTTACTATCCAGCAAGAACCTAGTTTCACTGGAGGTCTTCAAGACATTTATGAGTTACTTGGTATATTTCAGAGAATTCAGCTAACTTTTCCTCAGACTGCCCAAAACAGCATGACACAAAATGGAATTATTCACATATATATACATGACATCAAAAGAAAGGAAACATTCTGAACATGGGATATATTAGTCTATGAATAAATTACACATAAGTTAATTTGCTATTTAAACCAAGCAGAAATGTTATCTTATTAGCTCAAACTAGGAAAATGGAAAAGGTATTTAGAGTGTTCTCCAAGAGTTCAGGAAACAGAGTGGTTTAATTTTGCTCTAAAAATTCAAGAAAAATGTTACTGGGAATTTACCTCCCTGCTTAGAATGGATCAGACAGTGAGCAGTCAGAAAGTCTTAAAGTTCATTTGGCTTTGATTATATTCCCTGTTCTTGATGGACCAGAAAAGAAAAGCTTCATTATGTACAACTCAGTAGACAATTTTGCCACCTACTTGGAGAGGATACTATAGCTACCTGCTGTAGAAACCACATGCAAAAGGTTCTGCTGAGAATACACATTACTGGTTATAGGGCAGTGAAAAGGCAAACATTAAGTAAAATGTCTCAAGATTTTGGCATGTTATGATATATTTCCAGTGAGATATAGGTACAAAATTAAAATCAGGTGAAATAGCAGGCACCTTTCTAGTGTCTCCAAAATGACGGCAATCCCTCTTTAAATTTCCAAATTGCTACAACAGGGTTAAAATATTTGTGCTTTGCCAAGCTACTTTGCTAAGATACCCAAAACCAAGGGGTTAAGGTGAGCCAAAGCACAACATTCCAGATAAATAAACAGCTAAAAACCCACTCTCGCTGAAGTCAGGACAAGCAGGCATTTGTGTAACTTGTGTTTGCTTCACCTTTGGGTTATGGGACCACATGAGAACAAGCACGTAGAGACATATTGACTTAGCTACTCATTAAGAAAAAGCATTCTTCAATTACAGTCACAAGTAATTGTAAAGTTTTGCTTAAAGTAGTATTTTAATTTCAGTATCCTAAGGAAATACATAGGAAAGTTAATAAAGAAGGAAAAAAAAAGAAGTTAAATATATTTAAAACTTGTACTGCTAAAGGGAGAACAAACAACAGGATATTAGTATCTCAGAAGCAGTGAAAATACTAAAGTAAAAAAATCTTCACTTATTTTTAAGAGTACTTAAAATAAAATATACTATCTTATAGGTCACGTCCTGCAGAAGTGTTCGGATTGAATGAGAATTTTATTTGATTTAAAACTGGAAAAAAAAAAAAAAAAGATCCCCAATAACCTGTATGTAACTCAAAAGTCAGGTAGATGCTTGTAGCGCAATTGAAAAAAGTGTGAGATTCCTTACTACTGCAGTGGCTTTTAAATGTGTTAAAATATTTGTTCACAGGTCCTTTACTGAGCACCTCAGGTATATGATCTGTAAAATATTTCTAGAGCTAGAAAATTATGAATATGCATTTATCAGACTTTTTTCAAGGTTCTCTATAGACACTTTGTGTATATTTTCTGCAAATATATGTGCAAGTTACATGGAAATTAGATTTTATGGGCACCCAGGTGTCAGGTGCCTTTGGGATTTTCAGAGCATACTTGTTTTCAAAATACCTCTGAGAATCCCCCAAGAAGTCTACCTAGGCAATGAAACACCTGAGTAATTCCTGGCTGGCCACAAGAATTGCAGAGAATAATAAAACACCAGTGCATCTGTTCATCGATAAGACTAGCCAAATATCTAGGGCTGGGTATAGGACAGCACCAACAGTTTAAAAGCAATATTTGCCCCACTTCCATCTCAAACATTTTGGAAAAGCCAGGGGTCTAGTTTCTGGCTCCTGTTGCAAGTCCTTGGAAGGGCAAGGGGTTTGGAGATCTGTCTGGAAGAAGGGGCCAGGGAGTCCCCCATGGCCAGGGTTCTCTCTCTGTGTCACGGTCATCCACACAAAGTGTGTGTCAGAGAGGGATATGGTAGACAGAATGGAGATGGGACCTAAAAAAGCAGGTCCTTTTGTTCAACTCCAGTTGGCCAAACCCAGGATTGCTCCTAGACTGTACCAGTGTGCTGTGACCAGATGAATGGAAAGGTCATTTCTCATCCAGCTTCCCCATCTCAACTCTGACAGCTACTGAGGAGTCAGACTATGAACAAAACTGCGTATGTATGTGAAAATCACGCAGATCAAAATACAGCCAGAGGGAGAATCCAGCCCAGGGTGCACTGAATGGGCTGCACAGAAAGCTGAGTACACAGAACAAGCTTGGTCACTAAGAGATTCAAACTTACACAGTTGAAAACTTGTATAGGTAAAAAGTTCATTACCACAACTTAACTGGAACCCGCCTCTGAGAATAAAATACATAAGCTAAACCTGACGTTCTGGTCAAATCATTTAAACTACGCTAGAGGAGAAGGCTCATTCCCACACTTTCTAAATACCAGCTTTTCTTCCATCTCAGCAGCATCAGCCCTGGGACTCTTGGTTTGCCAGCTGCCATGATTTCATATTCAGGGGGACATGGAAAAATATGCAAGTCCTTGTTATCTGGATCAGTGTCAACCAGGATAATGAAGGGCAAAAGAGAGAAGCACAGAACTTCCCAAATCAGATTTTTCCACTACTTGTAAAAACGTTTTAGAAGGGACAGGGCACCTAGAAGCCTTTTTTCAGTCTCCCAGGAGACCTAGGTTACAGATCATTACCTGAGCTACAAACTCACTGCCAAGCACACATCTGCTTAGTTGGGGTCAGCTGAGAGCTACAGGGAGATAAACCTTGCAGAGGAACTCTACACTGCTTTACAAGCCATTTTAGGGAAGACCTACTTCAGCTCCAATTAATCTGCTATGATATGCAAAGCAATTTTCCACCGTGAGCATCCTTCCGATGAAGACCTGGCAGCTGAGCTGATACAAATTGCTGCAGGCAAGGGTCTGGTCTCATTCCCTCCTTCCACTTCATTCCTGCAGTGCCACTTCCTTTCTGAATTAAACATCCTTGCCAGCTAAAACCTTTACAATAAACTACAATTCAGTATACATTCCAGGCAAGAAATGTATGTGCAGCTTTTCAGATGTGCGTCCTGTGCCCTCCCCCAGCAGCAGGAGGTTCTTGTATGAAAGAACTGCTGGCAAGAAAGAAATCACGCTATTATTTCTAAATGTCCTGATACACAAAAAAACCCTCTTAGAAAGTAAAACAAAACAAAATCCAAAAAAAAAAAAGAAAAAAAAAAAAAGAGTACAATGAAGTCTTTATTCTTGGTGTAGTGTAAGCAAACAGCAGGCAAATGTGTTAAAGAGGAAACAGGAAATTTTTATTGGAAACAGCTTTATTTGTTGGTCCGTTTCACAAAGCAGGCCTCCATGCTCAAATCAGGGTTAGGAGTTCCTTTTGTGTATGGTTGGGAACCATTAGTCCTTATTTACCCACTTCCTGGGGGGTTAGGAGGACCCAATTCTTCCCCAAATTGGTAGGTGAAAATGGAAACTTCTAACTTCCTTTTTGTTTAACTTTGGTTAATCTTGGTTCTTGGCCCTGCAAGTTTGCAAGTCTAAAACTTCATATCAAAAACTTCTCAGTTCACACCTTGTTTGATACTGCAGTTGCAGAAAGGAGAGCTCTAAGATGACTGTAGCCTTTTGTTGGACGATACCTTCCTTCCCATAGAAAATAAAAACCACACAGTGTGATGCTGCAGTAATGTCCTTTCAGAAAAAAAAAAAAATCATAACAGTCTAGCTAAGGAGTAGCAAGATCATTTGCTTTCATTCTTCCTTTCTTTTTGCTTCCATGAAATAACATGCAACTTAAGCACCAGCTCTTTCAGGGTCTTTGGGACAAGGGGCAAAGCAGATATATCTTCGTACAGTCATGCACTGACTCAATTTTCACCTAAGTGCTAAACATCTTATGAACAGTTCTTCCAAGCAGATGGTTTCCTCTCGCCTCAACTTAAGACACCTTTATAGACACATTAGCACCTCAACACATCAGTTTTACTCATCTCACCTTTTGGCTCTGTTAAGAGAGCAGATTGCAAAAAACTGTAGCGAGACTGGTCAAATCAATGTCATTAAAATCATGTTTCAGCAAAAATGGGCTTTATTGCTGAAGCTTCACTCCAATGCCATACCTAACAACTAGTTTGTTTGGGGTTCTTTTTGGTCTTAATTTTTGACCATGTCATTCTAGTTGAAATTCACTATTTGACATTTTCAGAAAGAAAAAAAAAAAAAAAAAAAAGCAAAAATTGAATGCAAAAATCATCTTCCCAAATTAGTTTGCAGGAGACTCTTTTCCATGCAATGCAGAGAATGTGATTTCTCATTCTGAATGCTAGAGATGAACCTGCTTGCTTCTTACTGTAATCCATAAAACTCCATTAACTACCTGCACATTTTCTAAGGCACAGATGGAGCACAAAGAGGATTCATTCTCACCCAGGACTGATGCTCCAATTTAATGGCTGCAAAAGACCTTGCATGCTCAGAAGGCTCATCCTCTTTTTCTGTCTGTATCAGAAGTTACCTGTCCCGAAATATCATGCCCCTCTGAAATTTCTGGTGTTTTGCAAAATTTGCAAAACACTGTCCTGAGCTATTAAGAAGTTTGAGATAATTCAGGATCATATTTTTTAAGAACAGCTGTGGTATATATGAGAAATATTCTTCTCTGGATAGAATTCCACTGCCCAAGTACAAGCAATTATTTTTCCAAGTGCTTGAATTACATTGCTGATGTGAATTGTGGTCCCAACACTAGACTTGATCACACTATCCAACAACTCAGTCTACAGATACATGAACACGGATGTGAAATCTGAGACAAACCAGGAAAAAACTAAACTGTGGCAGCTGTCTACAAATGAGCAGTCCAGGCACTAAAAATGATAAATAAGTTCTGTGTAACGTCATACGCCTGCAGCCCTTTAAAGCTGGGACAGTATGACTTCCTAAGAGTTAGCCTGCTACGTGTCCATGGCCTCAGATGGTTTTCGCTTTGAAGATATGTGACTGTAGCTTGAAAATAATTAAATTCTTTTTCATGTCTGTTTTTTCTCAAACCTATACAGTCAAATATTCTTTAGGCAGTATCATTAACTTGGTGCTCCACAACTTTCAAGAAATCAGCATGTAGCAAAGACTGAAGAAACCAAAAATGTAATTAATGAAGAACAGCATTTTATAAGGATAATGTCCTCAAACACTGAAACTTGGTATATTTGTCAATAAACATTCAACCACTAAAAGCTAGAGAATTTTGAAAATCCCATTAAAAGTTCTTGCCAAATTTCTAACATGTTTGGAATCTCTTCTTATTCTAAGAGAATAATCTAATCTTATGATGCATTTCTGGAAGAACCAGTGAGTCCAAGAGAATAATGAGTAAGGCTTTTGAACTGATGACAAGCTTGCAGGGTTTGATGTGAAAGCTAACAACCTTCCTGAGAGGGTCCCCTTTCTCCTTTCACTTTTAAAGTGCAACTTACATTCTGAAATAGCAGCTGCCTTTTTTGATGTGCTCCTGTTTTTCCTGTATGCTTCAATCTACCTTCCACAGTCAAACAATACATGCTTGATCTCCACTTAATGCTGCCTGCCTCAACAGTCAGTTCAAGCTGATAAGGATGCACACACCATTTTAAGAAAATATTTCTTACCAAAAACTTCCTGGAGGAAAAAACCACAACTTCTTGAAAGAAACCATATATGACACCGAATATATATACTGCTTTCTAGTCATAAAAGCCCTAGAAAGAGGTGGTGGTGGGGAATGTTACTCAAATGTTTCTCAACTATATGATGATGACTGAAGAAACACTCTCGTGTTCCTGCTGGCTTTGGGTTAAACATGGGACTGTTTTTTTCGAGTTAAGGAGCCTTGCAGCAAGACAGTAACTATGCTGCTGATGTTATGTATAAACCACAGGACACTGGGAGAAGAAACAGAGTATGTTTGGAATTTGTGTGGGAACAGATGAAGTAAGGAAACAGATGTTTAAGATCATATATTGCTATTTTCTCTGAAAAAAATCAGGAAGCTTGAACACGTTTTTTTTTGTCAGCAAAGCTTTTGGAAAGCCAAATGGCTTACTTCCACTGATGAGGGTTTAAGTTTGTTTATTTCCTTAATGATGAAAGCTAAATAAATTAAATATATATGTGTGTGTGATTAGTTTCCAAAATATCCACATAGATATATGTTGGCTGTATATAATTTCCCTCCCTACCAACTGTACCAGGTTACACAGTATAGTAGTTTTAATTGCTCACCAATCCTCTTGGCTAGCATAGGAATCACAATGCTGCTTTTGTGTACCGAAATCTAATTAACTTGAATCTCCTTTTCATAGTCTTCAGCATATTGAAATAACTTCAGAAGTTTTTCAGCTCAAAACTTAACAAGAGAAACAGCAATTGTTGAAAATATTTAAAACGTTTAGGGATTGAGTCATCACTTGCTGAAATCAGTGGAAGCCTCCATGAATTTCAGAGGAATTAAGCCCTTCCCACATGGATCCATGGGTCTCTAAAACCCAACAATACTTTTTGAGGAATAAATATTCCTATCCAAAAAAATATTTTAAATTAGACTTCTGCTAAGTCCAGTTGTGCCATAAGACCCATCCCAAGCATGGGGAACAGCCCAGGTTTTCATCGGAGCACAAGTAAGGCCAGTGCCTGATGGCAGGAGGGCAGAGGGGGCACAACCACCACTCCCAGAGCATGCCCTGGCTGGCAAGAGGTCATCCCCTCTGTCAAGGAGACCTGGAGCAACTGTTATACTCTGAAAAGCATCAAATCAGTGCCATTTCAGGATTTAACATGGGGGTACTGGAATCAAGGATATTTCCCTTGTCTCTGTCAAGCACTTTCCCTATATACTCCATAACAGATTGCAATTACTGCTTATCTTCACACTATTAAATATGCTTCTAACTGCCCAAAGTTGGCTGCAGTACTTCCTAATTTGCTGAAGACTTTGGGAAAGCATGTGCTAGGACACAAAAGAAACATCACAAGTCCTGGTTTACACTGTAAATCAGGTTCATAATTTATTCCTAAATGTGTTTTTTTTGCATTTTTAGCATATACAGGAGGATTAAAAAAGAAATTTAAAAAAAATGCAATTTAAAAACTAACTTTGTTTAAACAGGAGACTAAAGCTTCATGGGGCAGTTTTCCTGCCAAAGAACAGTTCTTTTTATAGATTAAAGATGGTCTTCTCCCATTAATTTTTAAGAAGATTCACAGATGTCAAGTGACTTAAAAAAACCTTAAGAAATAATTGGGCATGAGGGTTATTTATCTGGGCTGATTAACACAGGGTGGTCTTGGAAGAGGATTATTTGGGACAGAGAAAGCAGTTAGTCAGATCCTCTGAAGGAGGTCATGTTGACAGATTCCAGAGTGAGAAACGAATCCTCCTCCAAAGACTGGGAAACAGAAGATGACTTTAACCTTCTCTTCTCTCAGAAATTACTTGGTTAGAATGACCTTTAAGGACATTCCAGAGGGGCAAACATTAACCATTTCTACTCCCAAGCCCAGCATTAATATCCTCCCATTGCACTCTGTCCGTGAGCTAGTAAACTTGCATACTGTATGCAAAGCTCAAATCCAAGGCTCACTAGGCTACAAAGGGAGGCAAAGGTGAGCAGGTCCAGCATGACATATACTTCCTCTAAAAATGGCCAACCAAAGTCTGGTTTAACTGTTCAGATCTAGGAAATAATAATGCCATATAAGAGCTGATCTGAGCTGTCTCAATGGTTCATACAGAAGAAAGTAGATTTTATACTGATAGTTACTTCTTCTAGCTTGTTAACCCATAAACTCAAAACCATCCACACTCAGAGGAAGAACTGTATGGAAGAGAGACTACCTTTGCATCACAACCATCTAGCGCTTACCTCATTGATGACTCAGTCCCCAGACTGCACTGTGTGGATGATACAACACTGGACACAAAATACCAGCTGCAGTGTAACAGCCCAGCATAAAGCTGGTAATGTCCCAGCTGAGTGCCTCTTTCCCTAAATTAGAATTAAAGATGCAAACCTGGATTTTCCCAAAGCAAATATTACTATGAACTTTCTATTTCCAGATATTACAGACAGCTACAGTATTCTGTCTGTGATATTGCATACTCAAAAATGCTTTTCTTAGTACTTGGTCTCATGGTCACACCTTAAGAGAATGGTCTAGATACAGCAGAGCCATGGTAGCACTGCAAAGTCTACACAGCACTGCAAATGAAAGCAGAGACTATATTTGGAAAGCAGGTGGTAAGTTAAAATAGATCATGAAGCTTTACACTGGAAAGTTTCTTCTAATGCACAGGAAATCTGTTCTCAGACACACATACGGAGAGCAGAGGGAAGGGCGGCCAGCAGAGCATCCAGTTCTGTGAGTCTACAGGGTCACAGAAAGAACATTCCCAAAATGCAAGAATGTAGGGGGATACATTTTTCTTGATCTTGAATCTTCAGTAAATGACAAGAATAGGTCTGGGAAGGTCACACTGTGTCCACCCCTGGCTTCAAAAAATGTCCTTTATGCATCTCCTCAGGAAGAGTTCTTTGCACAGCCTCAGATGAGCATTTGCATAGAGATTTAGACAAATATAAATCATATTTAAAACCAAATCTAAGGAATTCTGCACCAATTTGGACTTTAAAAAAATGTCACCAGTAGCGATAAGTGAGCCATCACATTGTGTCTTCATTAGAAGGGAGACTGGACAATATTTTTTCCTGAACCAGTCTCATCTAGCACAGTCCTTCCCAAGGGAAACAAATACTAGACAATATTTGAAAGAATATTCATCCTAACATAAATAACAATGCTTATCATGCTCTTCTAAAGACACCAAAGTACTTCAGAAAGGCACGTAGTATTACCTGTAACTTTCAGATAATGAAACTCAGTGAATTAATGTCACTCTTGACTTCATTTTACAGATCTCCTGATTTCAAAGGTTTGCTGTGTGGGATAGGGTAGTACTCAGTGTCAGTAAGTATGGCAGAGTAAGTGTCCAGTGAAAAGAACCAGAGAGCTCCAACCACAGCCCAGTCCTGTGCCCCTTTCATGGGACTTGCTCATCACTGCTGGAAGACACTGTTTTTTCCTTAAAACAGGAGAAGGGGGAAAAAATGGAAGAGAAAATAAAAATGAAAAAAAGAAAAAACTTCAAAAAAAACTTTGGAAATAAAAAACCCCACAAGACAATCCAGATAGCCTGTACCAGTCAGATTTACTGATAGCATAGGTATAAGCAAGTAATAAAACTGGAATTGCTGAAATTACCAAAATTACTACATCACTAGAGAGGATATAGTGTTTCATAATTCATTCGCCCTGAATCACTGAGGATCATACTGTAAGCAGAACAATATGATACCCGATGAAAATATATAAAATATATAGGGGCATCATCAGTGGAGATGAAACAAGTAAGTTTTCTGTGAAAAAAAACCTTGGGTGGATGATTTGATTACTTTATTTCTATAATATGCACAAGAAGGAAGGGGAAACATCTGAAGTTATTTTTATTTCCCCAAGTCTTCTGGCTATACTGTATGAATGCTAGGGTGGGTCTGGCATTGTCTGAAATGTGTCAGGGTCCTTCTGCATAGCCTCATTTCCTTCTTCCTGTTGCTAGGAATGATAGTTAAGCATGAAAAGCATTTGTTTACAGTACAGGACCATCCTGTTAAGCACAGGAGTTCTCTTCCTCCATCTCCTTTTAACCAGCCAAGGGTGCAGTTGTGTTTATGCTGAAGCCAATAGCACAATTCCAAGCAGAGCAAAATTGGAAGAGAAGTCTGAATCTCTCAAGAAGCCCAAACATAACATACTGTGGTATTCTGACCAGAAAAATTTTTATCGTGCAAACTGCATCTCTAAATATTTGCAGAACTCATAAATTCACATGCCACAAACCAACCATTGCCTAGAATTTGAAGAACGAGAAAAGTAAAACCAAGTCACCTCTCATGTTCTTCTTCTAGGAATCCTAATATAAACATTCAAGATTAGCACATAAGGACAACTGCAGTACCTTTTTCCTGCCCCCACCAGAGGCAAAACACACAGAGTACTTGAAAGCTTCCATGACTAGCACCAATCTCTCTCTGGCCCAGCAAGGGCAGCTGCAGAACTGTCCGGGAAGACCCTGACTCAAGAATTAAAAATCCTAGGCTGAATCTACACAACAGATTTAAAACCCAAATAAAAACATGACAAGAAATATTCTTGGTTTAAACTACCACTTAGAAATGAAATGTTAACAACAGCTCCATGATGTTTCAAACTATGTATCTGTACTTCCTTTTGACAAAAAATAACCCTATTAATAAACCAAGTTATTTTAAAAGAAGATAAAGAGATCAGGAAGTCCTAGAGGTAACAAAAGCTAGCTCCAAATGCTTTGATTTCTATGAACTTGTAGATGAAAGGAATCCTCTCAAAACAGTATACACTTCTTCTTTTGCATATACTATATTTTATAATCAAAGAATCTCAGTCCTAATCAGGGTCCCACAGACAAACTGAAGTAGTAACCTAAACCCATGTGCTAGAGAGACACTGATCCCACTTCCTGGTCACCTTGGCCCTTCTCTTTTTTGTTGCTTCTACTGGACAGGCAGATCAGGATGCCTACAGGACATCAGTAAGGATACCTGGAAGACAAGATAGCAGGCTACAGCTGTGGCATCAACAAATGTGGCTAATACCAACTCCATTTGCTGTCAGCCAGCAATTGCCTGGTTGCCAGACAGATGCTGAATCAGTCTGACACCGAACTGTTAATAAATTTATACTCAGAGGCTTGTATGAATTCTGCTTGTCTCTTCCTTATGTCCATTACAAAGAGCCTTAAAACATGACCTGACTCAGAGCATTGTTACTGATTTGTTGCTGGGAATTTCTTGATCAGGGCAGGGCAATTCAAACAGATCACACTGACTCCTGTAAAAAAATAAGAGCATCCATAATTGATGGCTAAAATAAAATTATATTCCCCAGTCTTTAAATTCACATGTGTGAAGTACCATGACACATCAGGCAGAAACGTCTGACCTAGTTAAATACAGTGTTTAAATGCAGTTATTTCTTCACTATTCTAATTTTTCCCAAAGAGAACAGGGGAACAAAGAAAAGAAAGAAAGGAAAAAAAAAAATTTGTTCTACAGATAGTAAGTGCCCTTGACTGGCAATGAGCTCATTAGGCTAATGGCAAGACATCGCTCAACAACTTCACAGTTATGGTGGAACTAAGCTATTGGTGGTTGCTTGCAAAAAAAAAGGGGAGGGTGACACGGAACATAAAACTGCCCGACTGAAAAACAGCATCGATTTTTGGTTTGCCCCGAGAAGAGGGCGGAGGTGGGGGTGATCCCGGCTGGCAGGAGGTGCCGCTCCTCCACCGGGATCAAAGCCTCCGGGGGTGACATCAGGGCTGGCCACCGCCGCACGGCAGGAGCCACCGGGCTCCTGGAGGCCACCGGGCTAATTATGAAGAACTTAAAAAGAAACTCGATGATTCCCGTCTCGCAGGGACTCCCAGAGACAGGGAAAAAAAAAAAAAAAAAAAAAAAAAAAAAGGGAAAAAACACCAAAAAAAGAGAGAGGAGATGGGTCATGGTGCCCTTCACAGAGAGAGGCCGCAACCTGCGCGCCGCTCCGCGCCCGCGGCACCTCCACAGCTCCGCGCCTTGGGTCCTGCCGATGTTAACCCTTTCGGCCGGCGCTTCCCGAGCAGAGCCGCAATGGGCTGCCGCTTCCCTGCGACAAAAGTCATTCAGGGCTCCCGCAGCGCTGCCGTCTCACCTGGGGCTGCCCCCGCCCCGACGGGCGCTTCTCACCCCCACAAACCCGGACGGGCCGGCGGGGCCAAGACCCGCGGCTGGGGATGCGCCGCGCACCGCACCGCACCGTACCGCACCGCTGGCCGGGGCAGCCGCCGCCCCCCGGGAAGCCCGCCCGCGCTCCTGCCAGCGCTTTGCAATAACAAAAGAGGGACCCCTGTCCCCCCAAACGCCATCGCGCTGCCGCCAAGGTACCTCCCGGCAACGCTGGCCGCGATGCGCGGAGCCTGCGCCCCCGGGCGAGCAGCCGCCACCCCCCAACCCCCGCCCCTCACCGAACGAGCAGGGCGGGCGAGCCCTGAGCTTACGAGTGAGGATCATGGTCCCCCGCCTGCCACGGTGTCTCCGCGGGGCTGCCTGCCGTGCTGCCTGCGTCCCTGCCTGCCTGCCTGCCTGCGCGGCGGCGGCTCGCAACTGACACCCGGCAGAGCGGAGCGGAGCGGCGCGACCGCCCGGCCCCTCCGGGCGCCCCCGCCCCCGCCGCTGCTGCCGCCGCCAGGACCCGCCCCGCCGCCGCTCCGCGCCTACCCGCCGCGCAGGGAGGTTACACTTACGCGCGGGCAAGCGCTCACCTGGTCTTGACCCATAAATACAAACAGAAAGCGACGCGACTACACCCCCCCCCCCACCCCCCGCCTCGTTGCACGCCTGGGGGAGTTGTCACGGGGAACTTCACAAACCAAAGGTAATTCGGTCAAAGACGATCAAATGGCTTATGCCCCCTTTACTCCTTTGTGATTTTTAATGGCTATCAGCTATCGTGGTGGCCTTTAGGCGATAGTGATGTTTATGAAAAGCGGTCAGCAAAGTTCTAAATACGTCTTCCAGGAACCGTCCAGAGGAGTGCTAATAGAGAAGGCAGCGTGGCTCCTTGGCGGTATGAACTGGTGAGGGCTGGGAAGGCCTGAGCAGCCCTAGGCACGGGGGATGCTGAGCCTTCAGCCTGAAGCAAACCGTGCAGGGTGGCCAGGGCTCCTGGTGCCTCCCTCCCCGGGGCAGCATGTCGAAGAGTGCTGTGAAACGTTGAAAATGCCTGCACATCATCAAAGTCTCAGTCTGGACCTGGATGGAAACCAGCGTTTTCCCTATGGGGACCACAGCATGTCCATAGGCATGGCTTGCCGATAGCAAAGCAAAGCCTGGCTTCATAGGTCTGTGCCTGGGAGTCACTCTCTACACCATTTACTCCCCTGTATATTTTGCAAGGTTTGTTAGCATACTTATTTCTTGGTTGACACTTACTTTCAGGGCTTTAAAAATGGCACAAAATAGCTACTTTTGAGCAGCTGCCTAACAATCAGCATGGAAAAAGAGTACTGTGAAATTCTGAAAATATCTGGGTCCTGTCAAAGATTATGATTGGTTCATTTTCTTCCAAGACAACATTGTATTTTATACTCACTGGTGTTAGTCTAAGATTCAGTTGTCATTTCTGCACTATGGTCTGTCAGATACAGAGTATATATAGTGTGGTGCCTGACCAGACAATTTGCTGAAGAATAAACATCTCCTCCTTCTATAGGCTGCAAACTGTGGCCAGTTGGCTGTTATAGTGTTGTTTCTGGAAATCCCTACACAGCTCCAGGTCATTAATTTACTTTAATAGCCCAGAAGAGCATGGAACTGCACCTTATCTTCAAGCTTGACTTTACATAAGTTACCCACTTAATCAATTACCTCTTCGCATGTAAACTCGCTCCAACTCTTTTTGGCATAGCCACATTTACCTGCAGTTTTAATGCTTCTTGTAAAGCACCGGGATATATATTTACAGGGTAGGTCAAGCTCATGAAATGTGAATTCTTAACTCTAACGCAGGGAAGACAGACATACGCTACACCCCAGCTGTTGAACAGACAAAGTAATCCCAGTCTAGATGGCTTTCTGTCTGCATTCTCTATAGTTTTATGCAACTGGTAGACTAGGAGGTGACAGAATAGTCATGACGAGATAGAAAACGCTGGTTGCGCATTGTGTGTGATTTTCAGATTCTGAATTCTAGAAAAGAGAGAATTTGTCTCTCCAATAAAGCATCCTCAAAAGGAGGGGGAAAATTTTTTTTTAAAATTAGCCAGAACATGTAGGAAAGCATGCTGGTACTAAGGATTTTCCATCACAGCAATAATGCTGGAAGCAGAAGACCACTGTGTGTCAAGTTAATAAACCCTTGGTAAAAAGCAGGGTTTATTCTTGTAAACATGGACTGCCTAGGTTGCTTCCTGGACCAAGTGTGCATCTCTGTATAGGAAGCTTTTGTGTAGAACCCACAGGAAGTTTTGAAGAAGGAAAGAATGGACTTTTACTCTGCAGAAAAAAATGGGAAGGGTTTGGAGGAGTGGACAGTGTGAAAAGGAACTGAAAAAAGCTAAGAATGAGGGGGGATGTGGGGCAGTGAAGTAAAATCCGAAGCGAGAGAGTTGTGCGATAGATGCAAAACAAGAATTTGAAGTAAGAGAGTTTTGTATGAGGGTTCTGAACGGGGTGAGTGATGAGATCAGTGAATATTCAACGAATGTGGCCCAGACACAGAAGATGGGAAGCTCTCAGTAGTTTTAAATCAAGGGTTATCATTCTCACCTCTACCACTTTGTAAAATAGCAAATGAATGATCATGATGTTGATAAACTGCTGTGTTTGTGCTTTAGTTCAGCTCTCTGGTTCTGTTTCCAAAAACTAATCAAGCTCCCACAGTAAAGGGGGAATCTCCATCCTCACTTAGTCTTTGTGGGTTCCCTCAGCAATGTCAGAACCAGTGAGTTTTGTGATGGAGCAGTTTGTCTGCTGGGATCATTGCTAAATAGATGCTGGAGGATTATCACTGACCTGTATTAGATTCTTGCTGTAATCTGAAAGAGAAAGGCTTTGATTCTAGTTTGTTATCAACCCTTGAAGATTTGCAGTCTCTCTGGTTTACATTTTAACTTGGAATGCTATAGAGCTGTTTAAGCAGGCGTATTTTCTGAGCTGAAAAGCAAGGCACCAGTCTTGCATTTGCTGTTAAACGTGCTCAGAGGAGAGTGTTCAACCTGAGGCATGGGTGTTTAGCAGGCTACAACCACCCTAATCACTCATCCGGTTTTAAAGAGGGTTGTGAAATCAGTAGAGCTTTGGCCCTTAATATTTTTATTTCTTTATCTCTCTGGTTATTCAGAGAGCAGGCAGCTGCCTGACAGAGACACAGGATTTTAGAAGTAGCCTGCCTAAGAGGATTGTTTCTGTGGAGTACTGTTATCCCTAATGCAATCAATGAGCTCTTGCTGGATGGTAAAGTAATTGTAAAGGATTGCCTGACAGGCACAATTATTCACATTAAAAGGTGAATTCCCTTCTGTTGTAACTGCATAAGGGCGTGATTTGCCATAGTGCATCTAATAATAAGGACTTGATTGTCCTCTGTTTTCCCTCCCAGGCCCAAATGCCTTAATGGTTAACTGTACCCTTGTCATCCTTTTTTCTTCTAAATAGTGCAGTACACAGAGAAGTCCAAATTTGGAATTAGTCAACTGACCTGCTGGTACAAACACAGGATTGTGAGACACATGATTGTAATTCTAAACGCTAGTATTAATATCCTCTTAGCAACAGCATGATAGATTATAGAGCAGTTTCAGCCCAAGTTTCCAGGCCTCGGGCTCTAGGCTTGGCATCCTTGTCAACTGGGATATTTGTGTGTAGCATTTCCACAGTCCAAAGGACCTTCATGTTCCAACCATTGTCAGTGAAATAATTAAGTTTGCGTTTTCTAGCACTTGACTTTACTGAAAAGTAATTATTTAAAGGAGTCTGTAATTGTTCAGGCCTCTTGACAAAGAGTGTTTGCACTATCACTGCTCAGAGATAAGCAGTACTAAGAACTCCTTGTGTCCAGAGAAGGAAAGCTATTGTTTCACCTACTAGCGAATCATAAAATGAAAACAAGCATCTTTCCAAAGTACTTTTTAACAAAATACCTAGCAAAGTCATTATATTGCATAAACATAAGTGCTGCTCTACTACTTGTAATTGATGGGCTCTCTGGTCTAGAAATCTTCCTTTAGAAATAAAATTAGAAGTATTACCAGCTCATCATGTATAGGAGACTGTTACTTGTATTTGATCCCAGGCGACATTTAGGGGGTTTTGTTCCTTTTTTTTAAACAGTAAACAATAAAAAAAAATTAACTTTGCCCTACTCTTTGTGGTGCATATAAACGACTATTTTAAAAGAAGGGATCAGTGAGTTCTATGTTTTTGTCTGCCTTCGAATGCCCTCAAACACCATGTGAGTTCAACAGTTCAGGCTGAAAATTAAATTACCAGGTTTACACTGTACTTAAGAAAGACTCTATTATATGGATGCACAAAAAGATGAGAAAAAAATGATTATATAGTTTGATATAATTACCAAAGATACAATTTAGTAAAATATCAATACAGATAAACTGAAACAGGAGGAGGAGAGAATAAGTATTTTCATTCCATTTTAAACATGGAGGGTAAGCTCCTCAGCTTGCATGGAATACCACTGGTTTATAGAAATTGGTGGAGATGTAGGGTATCTTTTCCATATTGTGTTTAAGATGCTGTCACTGGTGAAGATTTATTTTTTGAAGGTTGCAGAATTTTTTCTATGGTTAATGGGTCTTTCCCTTCAATTAAAAGCTATATTTTTACATTTTAAAAAGTGATTCACCTTTGGGAAAATAACCAGCTGAATTTAACTTTCAAGAAAGTAGGGAAAGCAGATTTGTACAACCTAAACCTTATTTAGAAGAAGTGCTAGAGGAGAGTAGTTAGAATTTGTAACCTGTGATGAAAGCTCAGAGATGATCCAGAGTAAATATATAGCTTGTGGCACAGAAAAGTAATTTTTATTCCTTATACTTAAAAAATGCACAATAAACAAACTGTTCTTTTACTGATGAAGACAGCATTGATAATTGATCACGGCTTCACAGCAAGAAATCTGAACCTGAAATTATCAGGACTAAAACCTCTGCATGTATGTAGTGGAAGTGGTTGTTTCAGTGAGACCTAATGGATAATGCAGGTCCCAGGGGACTGACTCTAACACACTCCATTAGGGAAAGCTATAACAAAGGTTTGGCTCTGCCACAGCACCATCCCTAAAGTTTAGCTGTGGTAGCTGCCTTGCTGGCCCTGTGGCAGCTATGGCACCCAGAGTCATCCTTGGCCCCTCTCTGCTCTTTGTGCGTCCTAAGAATGGCAGCGGCTGTGCTCGGATTTGCACTTCTCCTCTTCCTCTGCGCTTACAAGTCACAGTGTGCAATGAACTGCGGGAGAAAGACAGCACAAAAGATTCTCTTACTCAAAATATATATTAGAGAATGAACAAAAGGTGAGCAACTTAGGACATATCTCTCAGCTTTGTGTTACTTGGGAAAGAAGAGGTTTGTTTTTTTTTTTTAATACTGACGCTCTTGTTTTCCCTCTGTTCTTGTGATAGCAGCTATATTGTTACTAAATCAACTATCTCTTCCCTCTTCATTTTTAAGCAAATAGATTTTACCTTCCACCTTTAAAACCACCAGTTTCCAAGGCATTCTAATGGTAAGATATGGGGGTTTTTTTAAACCTCATTCTGTGTTCACACGTGGCCTCCAGTCTGATAAGGAAAAAAGGTCAGCTTTCAGAGAGGCAACAGTAACCTTCATTAAAACAAGATGTAAGGTGCCAGTTGCCCACTAGGGTAGATGGAAACTGAAAGTCTGGTGCCTTAAACATGTCAAAACAGCAGTTAAAAATTGGTTTATGAAGCAGCTGTGTTGTTGTAATACACAGGAGATGCTATCCTTTTCGGCATGATACACTGGGAGAGACTGTGTCAGCCATGCAGTGCCTAGCTGGGGTTAAAAGGAGTAGAAGGGAAGGAATGGAAGTTTTGTTGTTTGTTTGTTTTTTTAATTATAGTAAGTAAAAAAATTATGAACACTGAAAAATTTCCTTTCAAGAACAGTTTTTCTTACTTCCATCTTCCATCTTGTGTGATCCAAGGCTTTTTAGTAAAATGAACTCTATATATTCATTAAACTTATTTCCTCTGGAGGAAATAGGCACATGCATCCACCTGGACCAGTTGACCCATTATGTAAAAGACTGCTGCTGTTTTAGCCTTGGGGAATCTCCAGGACTCAGGAAATAATTTTAAACCCATGACTCAATAAAGCATGATAACTATGGCAACTGGAACACATACACTGTGATGGCTAATTTCACCTCAGCATTCATCAGGGGAGGTACTAACTTGATACTATAGTGTGGAGAGTAGCTATTGTTAATGTAATGTGAAGCTACAGAGATGGGGAAGAAGGAAAACACATGTTAATAAGCCCAGTGAATAAAGTCAGGCCTGGTGTGAGTCAGGATAGATTCATAATCCTTGGTCCTGTTTATGACAGCACACTAGATGAGACTCCAAATACCTGTCTGCAGTCTTGTTATGTTTTAACTTATTGGGCAGCCTTGGTCTACCCATTCCCTTTCTCATACTTCATTTTTCACTAGATAAAATAGGGAGAATAATATATGCCTCTTTTCCAACGCCCTTGAGATGTACTGTGGAAAGTGCTGTATGAGATTATTATGCTGATAATAAAAATCCTCTTGCAGTTTGCAAGTTTGACTGCTTCTTTCATTGTCCATGCCTTTGCTCTTGCTTGTTTTAACTGAAAAACAGCTTACAGCAGCAATTACCTTGTGTTTTACTGGGAGCTGTGTACATGCAGACAGTTACTTAAGGGCACCTTAAGTAACTTGCTGGAGTGTCAACACCCATAACCATGTCCGAGGAGAGACGAGAGAAGTGGAGGGGGAAGCTAGCTGTCTTGCCAGCAAGAACAAACTGAGTTGGAGAAGATTTATTAGGTGTACATTACCCAGATAAATGTGATCCTGACTTGAATGAGAGCCAGCAATAGCAAGGGGAGAGGGTCAGGCAGAAAGAAGTGGCTGTTTGGCCTTCGTCAACAGATTTGAGACCTGATGGGGATTAGGAGGAGTAACAGAATTGTTGGGGTGTTCATTCGTCACTCTAAAATTTAGGGTTATAGATTCTAAATGGATGGCCAGTTTAGCTGAAAAATGCTTTCTTCTCCTCCATGATACATTTCTCTTTTTCTGTCAGCATGTTACAGAGAGTGCAAGTCCTGTGTAATATTATTTGTGAACATGATACAAAACATAAATGTGACTGGCAGGTTAATAAGAGCTTGTATGTTTTAAAAATAAAGACACATATTCTGCTACACGACCACAAGAAAAAGAAACATGGAAAGCGTGTTAGTTTGCTTTCATATTTCAACACTGTCACATTATGAAGGGCTACCTTTTTTTACTCTGCTTGTTTCCGATGTTTTACTTTTGCCTTCATATCATTTTACAAAGGGACATGGTAAATGAGTTTGTTCTTGAGAGAGCAAATCTCTTATATCTAACCTTAGCCCAGAGCAATTTTAAAATATCAAAATTCTGAATTAAAAAAAAAAAAATCTTTTACTATTTCTTATGACTGAGAAGATATGAAAGAACATTATTTTTACTAAAGCAAAAAAAATCAGGGTCCTCTCATATTCTGAAATGCTTTTTTCTTCAACAGACTTCAAAATGCAAAGACAGGTAGCAGTGACTGGAGGATGCTTTTACCTAAATCTCTTTGTCCAGTACACCTGACAAAGTGAATTTACCTGGCTGTTATATTAAACTCTACAACAGTTCTGTCACTAAAACAACAGAGCAAAGCCTTTACTCACTTTCTATTATTTTAAATCAAAAATGCAGTGAAGCAGATTCTCTACTGTTATAGAGGGTCATTTTGGAAGTCTGTGATTGCACAGTAATCTGCAAGAGCTAAGGAGCTACCCCCTTGTCTCTGTTAAACAATATATTCTAGCGTAATGCAGATTTAGCTTCCAGATAATGGGCTTACACATTCTCTAGCAAACAAACATTTGATACCACCTTTAGTAGAGCAACAAATGCATACTGAAGAACCCCTTTCTTTCTCCATCCCACCAAGTGTCCAACTGCCCTGGAAATGTGATGTGTCCTGGAGGGATCTGACAAATACATGGAACAGATACAGCACTGATGTTTTTAAAACCTTTTTGCCATTGGATTCTTTGGGTCTTTTGTTGATGATGGTTTTACTGAAGATTCATTAACATATATGATGGGTGGTAAAAAACAATAAGACAAATATATGGAACCTAATTATTTCTTCAGGGACCCCAGCTACATGTATGAACAACATTATTTATAGGATGCGGTGCCAACAAGAGTATGGATCATTTCTGGTCTTGTACTTCTAAAATGAGAAGGATCTGTTTTGAGAAAAGTAACACAGGAGAAAAAAGTCTGATTCAGCTAACCTGCTTTTTGTTTGATCACAACTTCAGAGAGCTCAAGGCAGCCAGAGACATACCTGTGCTAGGATCAATGAAGCAAGTGATTAACAGTGATAGGACATCCTGCACCTTTCATGCTCAAACCAGAACTTTCTCTCCTTTGAAACAAGAGCCTTTACATCACTCAGTAGAATTATATTTCTCATGAGCAGTATTTAGAGACAGAAATACTCTCAATTTTCTTTGCTGAGGAATCTTTATATTTTCCAGATACAGAAGGTCTATTAAACCTCAAGATTAACAGTGCTCCTACCATCTGATTTTCAGTCAGGAAGTATAAACAATGACTTGAAAGGTGTATGTGTAGAACTATTCATCTGATTTACCAGTAGCTCTTTAGAGTCTGTCATGCATGTCATATTGACCTTACAAACTTAATTACCTAAGCTTTAAGAAACCACATGTTTGCCTCTCAGCTCCTTATTGTAAATCAGTGACAGCACTAAGAAAAAGCCCTAACAAAAAACATCCTGAAACATCCTGAAAACTTAGATTCTAACAGGTCAGAATATGGAGTTTCTCAGCTGATTAATTTAATTGAATTATTTGGAAAATATTTGGAAATAAAATCCAAATCCCACTTGGCCTAGGGTGCAAGAATCTCCTGTGCCAAAAAATTGTGAGCCAAAATCATAGACTGTGTTGAAAGTTATAAATTTTAAACATATATTTTAGAAACTTTCTGATTTTATATCAAAACCAAGAATTTTACCTGATTGACAATATATAAAAACTGAATCAAACTCCAAAGCTAGTGTTCACCTCTATGTTAAACAGGTATCTGAAGAGTTCAGTGGCTTATCTCTTTTGCTATTTCTATTGCATTTCAGAAAGTTAACTGACTTGATGATGAGATTTGGGCCATGTGGGAAACTTCCTGGCGAGTGTACAGAGTGAGAACAGGAACAATTCATCCTTACCTTTGCTTCTGAGATAGCAAGCTATTGCCCACTAAGGCAAAGTTTTATCTAACCTAGGTTTCTTGGGTGCTCCATTTGTTTCTAAAAGGCAGAATAGCTTCCTTCATTAACTTCCGATAACATGTTTTTTCCCCTAAGACATGTAAAGAGTTCTGCACCTGGAATAAATGTCTCGTCTTCACGTCTGTAGCACCTATGCTATTTATTTCACCTGCTGCCAGTTTCTTCACCTTTCTTCAATTTCCTTTCCTTCTATTTCTCTCTTCATCTTCTTTTCCTTCTTTATAGCTAGCTGCTACCAATAGTGATTGCAGGGGGTAGAAGTGCCGTCCTTTGTTCTTTTCCTCATCTCCTCTTCCTTTGGCAAGTGAAGAGCAGGTGGAACACTAGATCCAGAGGTGTTGAACAGTGTTCTTCAGTGAGGGAGAGGGGAAAGCATACAAACCAAAGGAAAAATATATCTAGTTTCTAGGAGGAACTGGGAATCTTGAACTCAAAAGGAATATATAGGAAGACTGAGAGACGAGATCGTTGCTAGGCTGAGTGAACTGTGACCAAGTGAATTGTACGGGTAATGAAAATCTAGCAATTAATTTAATGCTTCCATGGAGCCAGGTGATACCTAGTGCTGATAACTCTTGGATTTTTTTTTTTGAGCAAAGTATGGTGAAGACAGGGTGGACTGTCTTTGCATTAGAATCGGGGCAAGGCCAACAGGGCAGATGTCATAGTGGGAGTCTACTATAGGCCACCCAACCAGGACAGAGAGGTGGATGAAATATTCTATAGGCACTTAGGAGGAATCTCACAATCACTTGCCCTTGTTCTTGTGGGAGACTTTAACTTTCCAGACATCTGCTGGAAGTACAACACAGCAGAGTGGGACCAGTCCCGGAGATTCCTGGAATGTGTGGAAGAAGATAACTTCCTGACACAGCTGGTGAGTGAACCGACCAGAGAAGGTGCCCTGCTGGATCTCCTCTTTGTGAACAGAGAAGGACTGGTGGATGGTGTGGTGGTTGGAGGCCAACTAGGGCACAGAGATCATGAAATAATAGAGTTCTCTATTCTTAGAGAGGCCAGGAGAGGGCGCAGCAGAACTCACATACTGGACTTCCAAAGGGCTGACTTTGACCTTAGGGACCTTCTTGACAGAATCCCTTGGGAGATGGTCCTGAAGAGTATAGGGGTCCAGGAAGGCTGGGCACTCTTTAAGAAGGAAGTGTTAATGGCACAGGAGCAGGCGGTCCCCAGGTGCTGTAAGAGAAGCCGGTGGCAGGGAAGACCACCCTGGCTAAACAGGGAGCTTTGGCTGCAACTCAGGGAGAAAAGGAGAGTACAGCTTTTGGAAGAAGGGGCTAGCGACTCACAATGATTACAAAGATGCTGTGAGGCTATGTAGGGTAGAAATCAGGAGGTCTAAAGCTCAGCTGGAAATTAATGTGGCTTCAGCAATCAAGGACAAGAAATGTTTCTGTAAGTATGCCAACAGCAAAAGAAAGACCAGTGAGAGCCTCCAGTCCCTGCTAGATGTGGGAGGAAACATGGTAACAAGTGAGGAGGAAAAGACTGAGGTCCCTAGTGCCTTCTTTGCCTCAGTCTTTAATAACAAGACTAGTTGTATTGAGGGAATCCAGCCTCCTCAGCCAGAAGACAGAGACTGGGAGAACGACACCCACCCCCCCCCCCCCAATCCAGGAGACAGTCAGTGACCTACTGCATCACATGGACACTCACAAGTCTATGGGACCAAACAGGATACACCCAAGGGTGCTGAAGGAGCTAGCTGGGGTGCTCGCCAAGCCACTTTCCATCATTTACCAGCAGTCCTGGCTGATTGGGGAGGTCCTGACAGATTGGAAATTGGCCAGTGTGACACCCATATATAAGAAGGATCTGAAGGATGATCCAGGAAATTACAGGCCTGTCAGCTTGACTTGGGTGCCTGGGAAGCTGATGGAGCAGCTCATCCTGAGTACCATCACACAACACGGGTGGGACAACCAGATGCTCAGGCCCAGTCAGCATGGGTTTATGAAAGGCAGGTCCTGCCTGACAAACCTGATCTCCTTCTACAACAGGGCAACCTGCTTATTGGATGAGGGAAAGGCTGTGGATGTTATTTACCTTGACTTTAGCAAGGACTTTGACACCATTTCCCACAGCATTCTCCTGGCGAAACTGGCTGCTCGTGTCTTGGATGGGCACACGCTTTTCTGGGTAAAAAACTGGCTGGATGGCCAGGCCCAAAGAGTTGTGGTGAATGGAGTTAAATCCAGTTGGCAGCTGGTCACGAGTGGTGTCCCCCAGGGCTCGGTTTTGGGGCCACTCCTGTTTAACATCTTTATTGATGATCTGGACGAGGGGATTGAGTGCATCCTCAGTCAGTTTGCAGATGACACCCAGCTGGGTGGGAGTGTTGATCTGCTCGACGGTAGGGAGGCTCTGCAGAGAGACCTGGACAGGCTGGAGCCATGGGCTGAGGCCAACTGGAGGAGTTTCAGTAAGGCCAAATGCTGGGGGCTGCCCTTGGGCCACAACAACCCCCAGCAGCGCTACAGGCTTGGGGAGGAGTGGCTGGAGAGCTGCCAGTCAGAGAGGGACCTGGGGGTGCTGATTGACAGCTGGCTGAACAGGAGCCAGCAGTGTGCCCAGGTGGCCAAGAAGGCCAATGGCATCCTGGCTTGTGTCAGCAATAGCGTGGCCAGCAGGGACAGGGAAGGGATCTTACCCCTGTACTTGGCACTGGTGAGGCCGCACCTCGATTCCTGTGTTCAGTTTTGGGCCCCTCACTACAAAAAGGACATTGAATGACTCGAGTGTGTCCAGAGAAGGGCAACAAAGCTGGTGCAGGGTCTGGAGCACAGGTTGTACGGGGAGCGGTTGAGGGAACTGGGAGTGTTTAGTCTAGAGAAGAGGAGGCTGAGGGGAGACCTTATCACCCTCTACAACTCCCTGAAAGGAAGCTGCAGAGACCTGGGTTTGAGCCTCTTTAGCCTTGTAGAAAGCAACAGGACAAGAAGGAATGGCCTCAAGTTGCGCCAGGGAAAGTTCAGACTAGATATTAGGAAGCATTTCTTTCCAGAACGGGTTGTTAGGCATTGGAATGGGCTGCCCAGGGAGGTGGTGGAGTCCCCATCCCTGGAGGTGTGGGATATGGTGTAGTTGGGAACTGTCAATGTTAGGTTAATGTTTGGTCTAGATGATCTTCAAGGTCTTTTCCAACCTAGATGATTCTGTGATTACGTGAACAAATGTCCTAAAGGAAACAGGGAAGAGAATGGTCTCCAAGGATCATGCTGAATTTCTCTTAGGATTGCTTTATATAGCAATTAGTTATGTTAGGGTGGAAATCGTCAGATCACACAGAGCGTAATGCAAAAAACACTTGAGACATACCTATCATTTTATATCTACACTATAATGTAGTGCAGAGCGTAATGGAAAGCTCAGACAATTATGATGTGTTGGTCTGCTTGTCTTGGGAATAACATCTGTCATCTAGCACGACCTATGTCCTTGATTAGAAAGGGCTTTGTTTATTTCAGGGTAAAAATATTTAAACCTTGTTACTACAAATTCATGTTTGCAACTCTTTGGTTTGAAGGGTATATTGAAATTTGAGTGCATAAATGCTTGCAGGATCATGGCCTTATTTTTTAGGTGCTGGATTTTCAGGCTCTTTCACAGAGCATTTTTGTAATCTCAACCACACTTCATTTAAAACTCTTATACTGATTCCATTAAGAATAGCTTCTCAAGAATGAAAAGCTGATGCTTTTTGTCTGGCCACTTGTACCTACTATTTCTGATCTGGCTGATAATGCCAGAAATCAATGTACAGATTCTCAGAACAGCAAGGCTCTTCATAATGGTCTCTCTGCATGAAAAGTCCATGTGTCAGCTAAGAAAATGAATTTCTAATAATACTTGGCACTGAATGAGTGGCTTGTCTTAAAGGAGTGCACCAAGCAATGTTTGTCTCATCTTTGTAACACTGAAAGAGGTTTCACCTAGTTGAATGATCTTTGTCTTATCCATCTTTATATCAAGAAGCTTATACTGGATACCTTATCCTCAAAATCAACAGAGGGATTTTTTAATTTTTTTTTTTTTTTTAATAAGGAAATAAAAACACTCTAGGGATATTTGCACTGGTGTGCTCATTAGCATTTCTCTCTTGGACAGGGAACAAAATTTTATGTGCCTGTTTAAAATTCTGGAGAACTTTATGCTACATTTTTTAAGCCAGGCAAATATTATGCAGCTCTCCCTATGCATGAGTGTACTATATCTTTTGAAGATGTTACCTATGAGTGTGATATCCTTTTCATTCTATACTTAATTACTGAGTATCATTTTTAGAACATGCTACCATGCAAATTCTATGCAATGCCACAAACTTGTGAATGTGGCTCTGCAATTTGCAGTGTTAGCAAATAAAGGCTCTTAGATTTCTTTGTAGTAGCTTGACATAGACTATGTATGCATATACTGTAAAGAAATAAATATACTCTCTAAGACTGGTTTAGAAATGAATACCTCTATTTTGCTTTAGATTTGAAATAATAATCTGAAAAAATAAATGTATGCATTAAAAGGCTAATCACTTGGTTCATATAGCAGCAGTTTTAAAAGACAAGCATTCCTTCATAGGCTAAAGATGAATCAGAGTTTTCAGATTCCTGTAAAAATGTGCGTCTCTACAGTCATAGTTTGTTCTGGATCAATTCCAGTGCATTGTGACGATGGGAGCTAGAAAGGAAAACTCAAGAAGGTATTTTTAATCACTTTTACCTCTATTAACAATGTGATGCTATTTCGATTGTTCCTGTTATAAAAATAAGTAGCTGACATGTTCCCCAGAATTGATTATTGTGTTTTAGTGAACAGATCAAGACATTGCAGCCTATCAGGAAAGAGAGTGGAAAGGAGCAGACAGAGAAACCTCAAAGGAAAGGACAAGACACTGTGTCTTTTGTCCTTTGTTCCAAGATAGAAATAAACTGTCTCCACATTTGATAAGCTCTTCTTTTGATCTTTGTTTGCAATAATTACAGTTAGACACTGTTATTTTATGAATCCTTTAAGGTTTAGGCCCCTCTAAGTTAATATGAATATGAGTTATTTGTCTTCTGCAAACAACTACATTAATGAACTTTTAGTGTTTTACTTTTATTTATGGAGATTTTGCCTAATACACAGGTGAACAATATATTGATAGATTCGGGGGAGATGAAAAGTAATTTTTCTACAGATTTAATTTCACTTCATATTTTACAAATATGTGAGAACATAAAAATACATTAAAAGATATAAAGATCTATTTTCTGTCTGTCTCTATCGTATAAATATATAGAGAATTATATATCTCTAATTTGGGGGGGGGGGGGGGGGAAGGGAGTCAAATTAGGAATCTTTATGATATTGTGCTCCCGTATACTTTAGACGGTTTGGAAAATCTGTCCCCTACATCAGGCTATAAATTAGTGCCCTCACTTATGAGTATAGGTAAATATGATGTCAGATACCTTTGGCTGCAGAGAAAGGCAGAGTCGTTAGTCTAATTCATGCTGAAAGACAAATTGGATTCAGTTACCAAAGGAAATCCTGGGAAATAAGTATTTGGGATTCAGCTGGACTATGTTAGAAGCATAAATGGAGTGTTACGCGCTTCTGGTGTAAAGAGGTAACAAGAAGTTCAGGTGTTAGCTTAAGAACAAAGGTGTTTTTCTTTGTTTGCTAAAGCCAGACTTTGTCCTAGACAAAAAAAACAAAAAACAAAACCAAACCAAAAAAACAGTTCCATGAGAAAGTAAATCAAATTACAATTATCTAAGAAGTTAAATACTTTGTAAATTTAGGCAGTTTTCACATATATGTCCACGATACTACATAGTAAAACAAATGTCGTATTCAAAGAATGCAGACAGCAAATGTGTTCGTGTATAAACATATTTTTGATATATAGTTGTAATTTTAGAAAACAGTCCAGAATTAAAGAGTGTATGTATATTTTTACATCAATGTTAGTTCATAGATTTTAAGGATCATTGCAACAGCCTAAACTACAAATCTTGCTTAGGATTCCTGCTTGGAGTTCTATCTCTGGCATTGACCAATGCCTCCCTTATGAATGCATCTTGATTTTAAGTTTTCAAGTGACAACTTCAAAGTTTAAAACATGACAAATTACTTCATAATTTAAAGTGTGTGCCTTACTCCAAATTTTTATTATCTTAGAATCAGTCCCTAGTCTTTCACCACATGTTCTTTTTTAATGTCCTGAAGATCAGCATCAAGATGTGGGATTACAGTGAGAACTGCATGGTACAAAGCTATAAACATGGCTCCTACTGTCAAGGACAAAAAAAAAAATTATGTATGCTTTGCTGAGACACATCATTGTATTAGTTTACAGTTCCATGTCCACAGATTTTAAAAATGTAATAATTTTGGTAGCTTCTGGGAGCATGCAGAGGTTTAGTCATTTACTGGAAAATATAGAAAGCTCCTTAAGGGATCTAAATTGCTGAATCGTTGTATCTCCAGTAGAATATAGACTACTCTTATCAGCTGAATAAGTGATACAGCCTAAACAAAGGGTAATAATGTTCAACTGGAATTCCAGGAAAGGAAGCTTAATGTGAACTTCCTGATTTAATCTTACAAAAATAGAAAGGTTGATAGGATAAATTAATCACTCAGAAGAGCAGATTTTGCTTCAGTTAATTAAAACAGACCATAAAAATGTCAAAGTACCCCTTTGTAACCTTTAACTGCAAAATGTACATACAAAGCTACTTAGAGCATCATTTTCATGCATGAGACTGAGAAGAATCTCTTCAGAGAAAGAGCTCAGAGAAAATTCCTTCTCATTTTCCAGATGGAAGTCATGGTGACAGCTACATGGACATTTCTCATACAATTTCCTGTATCTTCTGCTTTTGGTGGGCCAGGAAAAGTCTTCTCAGAAATAAATTTGGAACTTCTGCTTCTAGAAATCAGCAACTAGAGATGCATGGAAATTAAAGAAAACCAAAACAAATGAACTATTTTGAGCCCTAAGAAAAGGTTTTGTTAAGTTCGATTTGAACCATTTTTTAACCATTTTTTACTTCATGACAATGGTAGTCACTCAAGTGTGGAATAAACTCACAAAGAACGTGGAAGGAACACTTTTTGGACAAGATACCTGGTAAGTCACTAGAAAAAGAGCAAGATACATGGTCCTGCACTGCTGGGAGAATGGAAATGACAGTGCTGTAGGCCATCTCTAACTTCTACAAATTTGTCACCCATCAACGCTTTTAAATATAGACAATATGAAAATCATCTAAAATGCAAGTCAGGCAAGTGACAAATTGTGATTAAAATATTCTTTTTTTCCCCTACCAAACTAGCAGCAAAACATGTAAAAAATGTGTGTGTACTACTGTAACCCTCATAGCAACAATTAGCAGGATATCCATGAGACTGCCAGAGGCCATCCATATCAGAGGAACATGTTATGAATTTCCAGAGGTCTTGCATATGCTCCACCCATGATCAATGCTTGCCTTGGGTGGAAGGTGTTTATTTCACACTTGGGCATGAACATCTCATCTCAGAAGTAGCTTTTTTTGCAGCAGCCCAATAATTTGCAGTTTCTAAACTCTTCCAGGATGGAGCTCCGTTTAATGGCAAGCTGGTCTTTTTGTTCTCTTAGGCAGAGCCTTGACACAGTTGTTGGCATTTTTTCCCTGATCAGGGTTTGATCCTAGGTTTTTGGTTGGTTGGTTGGTTGGTTTGCTTTTTGCCAGTTCTTATTGCCTTCCAATTTATTCCTTTCTTTTATTTTGTTTGTGGGGTTGTGGGTTTTTCAGGTCTTCCTTCCTACAAAGTTGCTCAGAGTGGGAGATCAGAGAGAGACTCCATGAGATAGGGCTGCTGTGTACTTTTATGACTAAGGCTGCCAGAAGAGAACAAGAAGAGGTAGACCTGGTGAAACGTCACATCTGTGCATGTAAAAGATCTGAAACACGCTAGGGGTGGATATGGATGACTGATAGCATCTGCAGTTGGATGTGCAGCAGCTCCAAGTTAATACTGAATTCTATTTTATTAGCTGATCTCTATTTTATTCATTCCTCATCCCTTGGAAAATTCAAGGACAGGATTAACCACGTTTATAACCACTTTGAATTTTTTTGATGCCAAGAAGTGAAGAATAATGTGAGGAATCGCTTCTACAGATAAAAAAAAATGTAGGAAGAAGAGGAAGGAAGAGGTGAAAGAGTGGCACAAAGGAATCCTAAACCACGCAGGCCTTCTTCCCTTGCCTAGAGACTGATTCTATAGTGAAAGTTAGACATTATCTCCCACTAGAGATTTAAAAAGGGATAATCCTGAATAGTACTGGAAATCAGGTCAGTGTTTTTTGAAGGTGGACTATAGATATCTAAAAAATCAAATTCATACTGATCAGCAAACATTGTAATCTTCTTACTCCCTGTTGTGCCTGAGATATGTGGGTGTTTCAGACAGCTGTGAGTGATGAGGCACCCATCTGTGATGAGCTAAGGGTGGGATGTGAGCCTTGGAGTCAAAATGGAATTGCCTACTTTTGACCAAAATGTACTTTATGGGCGGGTGTGCTTTGACTGCCAAATATCTGTTTTGTTTTGACATTAGAAGTAACAGTCCTGGATACCTCCCTTTGGAGGGTTAGCTGCAATTACAGATACGTTTCAGAAGATTCTTCCATTTCATAGAAAAAATTGATGAAAATTAGAAGGAACATGCTCATCATTTGCCAGACTTGCAAGATATATTTTTCCTACATATTTAGTGGTTTGGGTAATTATTTTCTTAATGAGGAGACTTGTCAAAACACATTATGGTGACTGATTTCACATCACCACTGTTTTTCCTAGCAGTTTCTGATTACTGATTGTATGATATAGGAAAACATTAATTTTTAACTACTGCTAGTAATTTCTTAGAGGTTATTAACAGTATTTTACAGCTTTCCTAGGGAAAAGAAAACCAAAAAACAAATAGCTTTTTGTTTTATAGTTATGGTTTGAATTCAGAAAATTGAGTAGTTCTGTGTTCGGTTGTACATTAGGAACTTAAAGGCAAAAGACGATGAAGAAGGCCATGTCTATCTGTGCCAGTACTGGACTAGGAAGCCTACAATATTATATGAAGAAATACACTTGTTTGCATTACCATGATACTTTCAACTGAGGTTTGCAAAGCCTGCTGCAAACAATGTATTTATTCTCAAAGTAATTTTAATGCATAAGCTCTCATTTTATTGTCAGAGACACTGAAACACACGAAAGGGTATGAGCATTTTCCACAGCTGCATTCTGAACTGGTTGAGAAAACTGTGAACAAACCCTGCAAGTCTTTCCCCTTCCTGGGCTTTACCCTTAGGCACCACTCACAACATCCCATAATCCTCCAGGACACTGCTGTTTTGTGCTTCACTTTCGCACCATTGTAACAAGAGGAAAAAACTCAACTAGTCCCAGCACAAGACCCGAAGTTGCTAGAAGTTTTTGTCCTCGGTGTGCATCTGACTACTTCTACCACACTTCTAGGGCTACAAGGGTCGAGAAAAGGGAGCACCTTCTTTATTTCAGAGAGGGGAGCTCATCTGGGTGGGTGAACATTGCTCTTAACACAAGTCAGTGTCTTGAGTGTGCCATTAAATATAGTGGCTATGTCTGGGATGCCATGAAAGAAATGAAGTTCTGTGTTGTTTTAGAGAAGGAGGAAAAAATACAGATTGCATCTGTTGTATGGGCTTGTATTTGGTGTATGGTATGTATTCAGGTATAATCCCATGTATTTTACTTTATTACTAACATTCATAATCTGCTTGACTAGGAATAACCTTTGTGGTTGTGTTACTTGAAATCCTGATGTAAGGCGTAATCTTGCCAGTGTAGCTATACAATTCTGTACCACTTTATTTCAAGTAATTTTAAGTATCCAAGGATATGTATTTCTTGGTCAGTTTAATACAACAGTTATTTGCAGCTTGCATTCTCTGCTAACAGCTGTTTAGTTATTAGTATCTAACATTATGCAATAAGACATTGAGTCCCCAGAACTGCCTGTCAGGAACACAAAGTACTCTAAGATAGATCACTTTCATATTTTCTGGCATTCAGTGATGGGTAAATCTCCAAATGGTTTGTAGGTCCATTTAGTTTAAACTAAATATCCAGAGCTCAGATTCCTAGAGCTCAGTTTTCTCAGACTACAAAACCAGACTAGTTATCTAATGGGCGTAATAGTACTGGTAAGGGAAATGAGAGAGAAAAAACCTTTTCATATTTTCTAGAACTGTCCCTGTTCAGCTTGAAATCAACAGAAAATTTCGTTCCTTTTCCTGTTTTACTTTTCCCTTCTCCACCCAGTTTGTCACCTTTTGGATTTGCTGCTGTTTACATATTCAGGATGAAGTTCTGTCTCCACTACTTTCACATGAGCAATCTGAGCTGCACCTTTTGTTTATACCTATATGTGTACTCTGGTGCCAAGGACTTGTTTGGAAATAAAATAAGGATTGTCTGAGACATACAGACTTCAAATTTACCTTGATCATCGTATTTCTCAGGAATAAAACTGAACAGAAAGGACTTCATTTGAGGTATGGCTGAAGAAGTCTTCAAAGTGTTAGAAACCTTCCTGTTATATACTAATCACCCATGTCAACTGGGAAGAGCGCAGGCTGCAAAAGTAGATTTATTTTAGTTATAGCTTCAGTGGTATCAAATATTAGGAAAAGGGGAATTGTTCTATTTTGCCAGAGTAGGACAGCGAAACAATTTCCTGTGTTTTGATTGGTTTTATCTCCTTAGCCCGTGCAGTATAATACATTTTCTTGAGTGATTAAGCAAAGAAAAATCATTCTTCACCACAGGTGTATGGACATAAAAATGGCATTTTCATACTTTCACAAAAACAATTTTCTTACTGAGGCAATTACATTTGAAATGCTGTGTAGCAGTTTTATTTTTTCTTCTAATGGAAGATAATGAAACATAATTAAATTACAATTTCCTCATAATTTTGCAATGGTAACATTTTAAAGCTTGTGTCATTTGCTTTTTGCAGCTGTTATTTTGTTCAAGGAGTCAGTGTATGACTTGACTTTTCTGTAAAATTTCCAAGTAGAATCACTTTTACTTCTTTAATGTTATAATATTTGGCAAGGCCAGTCTCATGTGAATAAACAAATGAAGCAATTGCATAAATTTTAGTGAAAATGCAAATATTTTTTTCTCAGACCTGAACTTGTGCTAAAAAGCATCAAGCACCATGGGGTAACACATAAAACTAGCTGTTTAATGCAGTACCAAAATATAAGTACAGCAATCAGATCTGATACTGCAGAAACTCTGTAGGATGCAAGAAAGGGTGAAGAAATGATGGAAACAACAGGGGGAATTTTAGATGGAGGTTTAAAGGACATGAGGAAGCACGCTGAAAACATTTTCTGTAGCACAAGCAGAAGAAAAGGCTTTCTATCACACTTGCATTGCCTGTGGAGGCTCTGTATGAAGGTCATCAATGAGAGCAGCCATGCATGTTGCCTGCACACCACTTTTTCTGGACAGACACCTGTACTGAGCACACGTAAGAGGCACCCAGAAGAAAAGGCCCGTGGGGAGATTACAAGGGTTGTATGTTTTCTCGTGTCATTGCTACGGGCACTGTAAACACCCATGAAACAAACCCTAGTGTAAGTTCAGACAAACCACACTTCCTTTGCTAACCCTTTCATCCTTTACCTTCACATTATATAGGGAAGAACAAGCTCTGCCTCCTTTGCCTCCATCATCTACCATGGACTCCAGATCCTGGCTTTTAATTTGCTCCAAACTCAAGTGCCCTCCCCTCCAGGCGCTGCCTCCCAGACATGTTTGCTGTCTCCATTAAGTCTTCTCACAGCCCAATTGCTGGAAAAATGTTCGCTATTTTTGTACTTCTTTGTCAGAGGAAAAGTGGCTTATTCCTACCCTGCTTTGTTTTCCAAGCAAATTTTGTTGACAGCCTGCAATTCCCCCAGAGCCCCTGCAGGAGCCTGTAACGTTGCATGGGGTCCTGTGACCCATGCAAGTGCCTGAGAGCTCTGGGTACTTCTTCAGCCATAAGACTTGTGTAGAAAGGAGGGAGAGACATTGCACAGCAGACTGATTTACTGATCCTGGACCTTGGATTTGTACCTCCAGCCTTCACTCTCCACCCTCCCAAACTTGGACTCTAGGAGGAATGCCTTTCTGCCTTATTGTGCATGTGCTCAGGGTTATATCTGAAGCCATGCAATTTCCATGAAGTAATTTCATGAAACCTAGCTAAATACTTTAAAAAATGTTGCCTTGTGTGTAAGGAGAGAACAAAATTAAAGACTCTCTGTTGGGTCTGGTGGACAGCTGGGTTTGTGTGGGAGCTGACACATGAAAATCAACGCAAGTATGTCTGTTCTTCAACTGGATGTAGCAGCATAGGGCATATACATAAACAAGTGGGAGAAGGCAGAATGAATAAAATACATGCACTTATTATTCTGCTGTTCAGGGCAAGATACCAGGTTCAACCTCTGAACTGTCTCTTTCATTCAACCCCTAAATAAAATTTAGATTAAAAAGGAGACTTTTTTTTTTTTTAAGTGCAGGGAAATGTCATCAAACCCTTGTCACAGGCCAAGAGATGACCACAAGTTAGAAACTGGGTGGTAACAGGTCAGGGAAAGAAGAAATCTGTAACCATTTTTGTTGCTGAATCACAGTGATGTGAGCTTCTGAGGACTACAGCAAAATGCACACAGGCTTACTAATAATTGTAATTTATCCTAATAAAGTCCAGAAGTAGGGGATTTAGTTATAGTCCCTGTTATGTCCCACTAGCTTCGGAAAGGATCTAGGTCATATTATTTCACTCATCTCAGAAAGAGAGAACTGAATACACTTGCTAATAGAAAAGCTTGACCTTAATATTATTCTGTATCTTGTGTTCCGTTTTACTTCTTTTTGTAAGAGCAAACGGAATGTTTAGTAGGAACAGACAAATGAACAAAAAAAAATATTTATCTGAAATAAAGATCCCAGAAGAACAGACAAGGAAACTGTTTTAATGAAAACCTGAGATGGGAAATGCTTCAGCACGTATCCTCTTTCCACAGCTCTGTCCTCTTATCTTCTGAAATAGACACGTGCTGGAAAAAGTGTACTGAAAATGACTTACTGAAGAGTTGTGCCAGCCCATTCCTTGCTGATATATCAGTAAGTGCTTTAGAGGAAGCAGAGCCCAATTCTCCTAGTTTTATATCGAAATTATTCAAGAAAAGCCAAGAACTCCCTCCTTTCATACATTGGCAAAAAGAAGTAGGCCATGAGCATTTTCTCTGACGAGCTTTAGCCATGAACGCATATAATTTAGAGAAGCTGAAAACAGTATATTTGCAAACACCTATGCAAGTTGTCAGTATACCCTCTGGAAAAATCTGCTGCAGCTGGTTGATAGTCTCACAATATTATTAAATGTGGGGTTATTATTTCACCATGTTTAGGTCACTTTTGGATACAACATACAGGAGAGGTAAGTATTGGCTATGCTATATTAAGCAATGAGCTTTCCATATGTTGGAAATAGCATCATGAAAAGAAGCTGCCCAGAGAGAGAAAACTTGGTATTTATGAGAGGGAGTACGCAGTACATCACTAATGATCCCATCCAGCAGAGATTCTCAGACTCTGCCTGTTACCATGCTGTCCGATCTCAAAAAAGGAGAGAGATGTTATTTCTCTGTGCAGGTTTAACCCCTGCCGGGACCAGAGAGCACGTTGCCATTGCCCCTCCCCCACCCGCGGCCAGTCGGGCTGGAAGTTAGGCACAGACCTGGGCTAAAATAACAAGGAATTTAATACAACAGAGTGATAGAACAATCTGATCAACAACAGTAGCAATGATAATAACAATAAACAGCAATAACAGTGAACAAGACAAAAGATATACAGAGAAATACTGCTAAATGATCAAGGAGCAAGCCCGCCTCGTGTATGGCAACCCCCAAAACCAGAAGAGAAAGTGAAAAGGCTCCGCCCCTGGACCTGACGTCAGCATGGTATGAATAACCCGGCTGGAGATCCCTTCCCCCTCTCTCTCTGCTGGGGAAAAACTTGACTCTATCCTAGCTGAACCAGGACATTCTCTTAAAGAAATAAAACATAAAAATAGTTAGGCCATCTATCAACTAAAACCAAGACAAGTGTTTGGTTCTCACTGTTGAAATGGGATATTATTATTCCCATGGGGATTAATAAACCTAGCTGGAGGAGTCTGGCCCTTCAGGAGGTCAATAGAGGAATGCTTATGATTAATGATTTGGTCCATGGTCTATCTCTATGCTAAGTTAATAAAGCTACATTGTCTTTTACTATCCCTTATTAACACAACATTAAATTTCTACTAACATTGATGTTGCAGACTGCCCTTGGCTCTGTGAAGTAAAATAATACTTTGTGGAAAAGATTTTACTGTACAAATGAGCAGATTTAACATCCCAGTTCATTCCCAGCTCTCAGATGTCAGCACTGCCTGTAATTAGCTGTGAGCTGGAATGTGGGTTGCCATGCAGTAACCACACCAAGCATCTTCCTTCACATCTTGATTTCCCATTTCAAATATCCCCATTGAGTTTAGAAAATGTGTTGTGGAAGCAAAAGAGAGAAAAGGAGATAATGATTAGAACCAGCATTTAAGGTGAACCTGATGTAGAATCAGCCTGTTAAATACATTTTTGTTTTTAAATTTACTTGTCTACACAAAAAATACAAAATGTTATAGGAAAGCATTGCTTAAACAAATAGATGCATTGAATAAAGTAATTGCAGGTATTCAGTAGTTAAAAATTTATTTCAAACTTCCATTATGAAGTTCAAAACTCTCAAAATGAATGACTGGAGATTACAGTGACATATTTCCAGATGCTTTTATTTTTTATAATCAGGATTAAAGGTCTTTGAAAGGTGAATGATTGCAAGCTCTGCATGACATCCTGTTTTCTCACCTGACAGATCTGGGATGGCTGCATAAGCCTCCCCAGAAAACCCAATCCTAATCTGTTGCTATCATGAGGTGGCTAGAACAGCTTCTCCTATTTAAAGCAAATTTGGTTTTCAGGCTGCCATCATTCTCCTGACTTCCACAGAGGTGCTCCATATTTGCACTGAAACTACAGAGCAGACCCAGCCTCCCTTGAGCATTTTGATACTAGCAACGACAACATCCGCTACTGCTATCAGTGAACATGAGAGATCTGGCGATTAATTTCCCAGTTTTATTCTGCCACTTGCTAACAGACTACACAAATAAATGCATTTGTTGTCTTTAGAGAAATGTAAACAACATTGTGACATGGGATTTCATTAGTTCCTGACTGTATTTTCCAAATGGACAGAAAGATATTCCATGAACTTCAACTAGTCCAGAGAGTGGGTCTCTGGTTTCCACCATACTTCTCTGTGCCACTGGATGTGCTCATGAGGTTTTAATTGTGATGACACTGGATATCCCAAACACTAGCACTTCTGACAGATGCAACTGTTACTTTTTAAAATAATTAAGGCAATGACACTAACAGCCATTGCATTGAATCATGTGGGATCTGTAGGAAAAGAGCTTTCCATAAAGGCATCTTATTTTCCTTAATCCTTGTTCACATTGAGGTATCTCTGTAGGGCCTATAGGTTCTTCCAAACTATAGGTGAGAGATTTAAAGAAAGAGGGGAAGGGGACAGGAGGCGGATACATTCTCTGGACTCTCTCTTTCATTGTACCAATCCGCTTCTCAGATTGCTAAAAAGGGATATATTTATTAAGCAGAAATAATTTGTAAAGTAAAATACTTACTATCTCATCCTTAATACACTTAAAATATACTCCTATAAATGTCCTATAATACACAACATATGGAGAAAAAAGATAACCAGGAAGCTACCAGCAAGATGTTTATGAAAACAGCTATGTTTATGTTACACTGCTTAACAGAGGCTGTGTTAAATACTAAAGCAAGCATTGACAGCTTCCAATAAAAATTGCAACAATGTTCAAAATGTATTGGGAAAGACATGTGTTTTCCAAAACCAGTTAGTAGTTGCAGGCCAAGCATCCAGCAACTTTCTCAGGAAAAACGGCCATCCGAGGGGCTGCTGCTTTTGCAATCACAATAAACCTCCCAACACACAAGCTGCGTTAAGCAAGTGGAGTGACTAAACTCGGGATGTAAATGCAAATCTGAGAATCATCCCGTCGTCTTTGGACAGAGCTTTTCTAATCTCTGGAATATCATGTTAAATCAGTACTTTGCATTTCCATTGAGATTGCTCTAACAGCAATGGTTAGTCCCAAAGTAGCAATGGAGCTGGGTTAGCCCTGTGTTATGGGGTTGGAGTGAAGCCAGAGTTTCTCCTCATGCTTCTCAGAGAATGAGTCAACACACCTGCTCTAAAAATCTGGATGCAGTCAGCAGCCAGCAATGTCATCTTTGGCACAGTCACCAGAACTCCATCTGAATTATGTTCTTTAATTCAGGTTTTAACGCTTTTAATACAAGACACTATTGGAATTTTTCATGACCTAAAGTTTTTCTTTTCCCAAAAGATATGCAATAAGAAAGTGAAACCACTGCTTGCTTTAGTTAAAACTTTAATCTTTCTTGTGAAAACCATAATAAATGTTACTTTTAAAATACAAATAAACTCTTTAGTTTTTTTGGCAAGAAACAGTCTTCTAATTGTTTTTAAATTAGCGCTATTTTCTCAACAATAGTAGGACCGTATTCTGCAAACATGTATTCCTATGAGTAATTCAGTAAAGTTAAGGAATAATGGCTTGCAGGGCTAGGCCCATGCTTTTTTTGCATAATGTCTTAATATACACAAGGAAGAAAGAGAATTTTAACTAAGAAATTTATTTTAACTCCACAATTAAGAAGAATCAAAATGTCTACCAAATCATGTTGTTTTTTCTGACCTTAAAATAAAATGTCTGCCAGTCTCTACAGAAGGATACTGGTGCGGAGTATGGTGCAGTAACACAGCAAAGTTAGCATACAGGTTATATAAACCCCACTGAAAACATTTTTGTTGGGGTGTGTAGGAATGGGCAGCATTATGTATGTGCAAATATACACAGCCCATTTCACAGATCAAGCTAATACTAGCAGATAGTTTAATTTGCAGGGTGGCTTGAAAATGCTGAGCTACCTGATACTCCATAGCCAACCATAAACAGAAGCAGCCACTAAACTTTTTTTTTGTTTATTGACACACGGTTGCCAAGTATTTCCAACTTTCTCCTCGTGCAGTAAGAGGGGTTGCCAAATAAACTCTGCCCAATGCCTGAAGGAAACTGCTCAAGTAACCTATAGATATTCCCACTGTTGTATCCTCCCACTTAATTGGTCACACTAGGAACTAGACCTATATGCTGATGGATCTCTCCATGTTTCAAAGCCAATAGACAATTTATAGCTCTTCATGAATGTTACCTATTATCTAATGTTGCAAAACAGAATTAATTAAAAAAGAGAGCAAATTGATATCACAAGTGCAGAAAGAAATCCCCTACTTATCCAAAATAATACAATGCCGCTCCTTGAAAAATAAAAGTCCAACTTTGCTTTAGATTTCTAGACAAACAAAACACAGCTTTTACAGTGTTTCGTAGATGCAGTAATTGCCATGTTATTTCCTAAGAAACATTTCAACCAAAGTGGTAAAGACATCTAACTCTCTAAGACTACTACCCATCTGACATGTTAGCTTACAAACAGCAGAAAATTGCACTGAACTGTATTATCAGTTAGGCTTCAGTTCAATATACTAGGAGGAATATGGAGTCCCTGGGACTCTACAGATGATTCTAGCTAGAATATTATTTAAATATATAACGTGTCAGCATAGACGACCGTCTACAGATATGTTGAAATTTTAGTCCCTATAGTAGCTGTGACTCATGCAGGCAGTCTTCAGCAAGCTTTAATCTAGTGAGCTCAGGCATTACAAGCTGCATAGCAATGGAGCACCCAAGGAGAGTTGAAAAATTTCTGAAGAGAAGTCAAGTTCAGAGGCAGGCCAAAGATATTTTCCTTCCTTACTTGGTGAACACAGCATAAGGGGAAGAGAAAGTGAGGAAAGGAGAAAAATCTAGATATGAGACTTAAAAAAGGTAGAAATTAGAGGGGGTGGAGGGAAGGGGGAGAGAGAGAGAGAGTAAAAGAGAGCACCGGGAGGCTTGGCTTCTATTTCCATCTCACCCCTGGAATAATGCATGACTGAGAGAGTAACATCATTGCATTATTTCTCGTTTCCATTGTCTTTCCCAGTGGTAACTCTTTGGATCAGGAACCATTTCTTAACGTTTGTAAATAACCTGCCAAAATGGGCTATCATTTTCACTGGGGGCCACAACAAGGAGTAGAAGGCTAACAGAAAGAGAGGTGTATATCTGAGAGTATGAGTCAAACATTGTCTTCTTAAGTACAAAAAATAATGGATATACAAAATGAATGTAAACTGTGAGCTCAATATACTAGCAGCTAAAACAAAGTCGTAGCCCTTCTAATGACTGTGTCAAAATTTTGTCATTGTGTCTTGCTTAAAACCTTGTTTTCCTAAAAGAAAAGATTCTCCAAGACCTTGCCCTGTCATCAGTTCATTACTCTGAAGCAAACCCACATTACTCCTTGCAGAAGAGTTCATATACTGTCAGGAAGCCTTTCATCCAACTGCTGACCCTAAACCTAAGAATATCCCCGAATGAATTTGCATTGTATAAACAAACAGGCAACTCAGTTATCATGTGAACCTTGAGAGTGGAAAATCTTTATCAGTGCTGCACCTAAACTGGCCAAGGAAGAGGTCCAGGTTTCCTTATTCAGCCCAGAGTGCTTATTTAGCCAAATTCCTGGTTTAGTCCTTCTAACTCTCAAAGGAGAAACGTGAAGAAATTGTACGCATGTGGACTACAATACAGAAGGAAGCTCATAAAGCAGGACTCGTTTCAGCAACTTATTATAATTTTAAAAGGGCTATTTTCTTTTCTTGTTTAATCAATCCTTTCTGGTCACACTTAACACCAACACTGAGGTACCTCCATACCAGCACAAAGAAAACTTGTCCTTGCTGTAACAAATGTAACTGGACTACATTAATTGTTAGCAAATGGCAGTAGGCATTTTCAGAGAACTCCGTATTTCATGTCTGCTTCCATGTCTCCATGACATCTGCTGCTTCTTCTCCTCTTTCGTTTACCTTAGTTCTCTCTCAGATCTCCTCATAACCACCTAGGAAATGAATAGCACCTATTCTGGCCTCTTCTGTGTGCTGACTGGCCAGACAGTAAGTCAACAGGAGCTGCTCTGCTTTTGCAACAGTATTATCATTTGTGGGTACTAGTCTGAGTCTTCTCCACCTAAAACCTGTTTTTCACAAGGCTCAAGTGCCTCCTCTAATATCTCAGAAATATCTGCCCCCAAATCAAATTCAATTACAGTTGGAAGAATGGGTACAGATGGATGGATGAAAGGCCAATGGTCTTCCATAAGCCACATTTCTTTAGAAAACTGTGTTTAAAAAGTATACTCTTAATATTTCCATTGGCAACCACAGCCTTCTGTCCAAATGACAGGTTGATTAAATCTTAATGCTGCTGTTGCTGTTATGACATACTGGAGAATTCATACTCATTTCTGTATTTGGCCAGACTAACTAGTTTCATTTGAGTATATTTTCTATAAGTAGCATGTAGAAAAAGCTTGAAAACATTCCATGATTGCTATTATTGGTTGAAAGGAATGTATTTAGTATTCAAATCCATGTAATTGAGACAAAACCTTTTAAAATTTCATCTCAGACTTTTAAGACACATAATAAACTAATAAATAAATTGAACATAAATTGCAACCACCTGTCTTTTCTTTATTTAACACAGATTAGCGGCTGGATTGGGCATTTGTCAAGACTGTGGGAATGAGTTAACATGTTTAAGGCAAGCATTTCCATGGCTGACTTGCAGTGCAAGTTGTCTTCAATAATTCAACAGCCGCATCAACAAAACGAACACTAGCAAAACAGCACTAGAAAATGCATTCCTCTGAAACTGCTGGAGCAGGGAGTCCTCAGGTCAAGGGTCCTAGGAGAAATGCAGTCCAACTTAACAGCACATCCAAGTGAATCATTTCACAAGCCACCTGTGTGTTCATCACTGAACAGAAAACCAAACTTTTCTGTGAGAAAGCAAGCCTCACATTTCTTGTTTCACAAAGAAATATATTGTCATCTATCAGTAGGAGTTAAATCAGAAAGAAAAGGATGTTAAAATAAATCAAGTGGGGTTGTTTAGAGATTTCAAGCTTTCCTCCACACCCTTAAAATTCAGTCATCTACTCAGTTGTCAAACCCTCCCTTTCCTTAATTGTTTCTCAATCAGCCATTTTAATATTTGGTGTTTTGGTTAGGACACTATGTGACTTTTGCATTTAAGAGTAGCATGGAGATGTCCTGTGTTGCGCACTGTCATCATCAGCTCATGCTAGCTGGGAGACTGATGTAATGAGAAAGGGTTATAAGAGATTATGGGTGATTAGAAACAGGAAAATGTATTCTTAAATTGGGGCAAACTGGAGTGCAGAAAAGTTGACTCTGCTGCCAAGAGTCTTATGGAAATGTCAATGGAGCTATGGAAAAGAACTGAAATAACCAAAAATATTCAATATGTCATTAATTTGTGGTGTGTTTATTGCATATGAAGATGAATGGAGATTGATGCTAAATTTCTGTTCTATTTTGTGTTCAATAGATTTTGTTTCTTTTTTTTCTTTAAAAGAAATGTTTTCCTCCCTTTCTCAGTCTGTTTTTTGTTTCTTAGTTCTGGAACTTTTACATTTTACTAATAGTTGAATATACTATATAGGAGTTGAGCTTTTGCTAGAAAATGCTCACAACAAAGAATCAGTAAACAGTATATATTTCTCATGTAAAGAAGCAGTCTTACAGTACTTACTAACTTGTGCCCCAGTTCTGAAACCCTTACTCCTTCATTCAGTTGCATGATGCCTACATACTAACTCCAGTTTACTCTTTACTAAGGTAACTGCCCTTTTCAGTCTTGAGGGTTTCACTCTCCAGTTCCTACTGGACTTGGTAGCAAATCTACACTGAGTATCATGAACAGCACAGCCGTGACCAAGGACAGTTTTGTGTGGTTAAGACTGCTGGATTGGGTGCTGGCTTCTGTACCCCAATATTCACCATCAAAAGCTCACATAGCTAGTCAATAAATCAGCAAGAGAAGCAGATGGACAGTGTATCTGACATTCAGACTTTAAGCAGCACATGATTCCAGGAAGTCCAAATTCTGCAGCCTTGACTCATTTTGTGTGCTCCCCCCCTGTTTTTTTAATGCATAATTGTCAAGAAAAAATTCCCACAGAAACTAACATGATGCAGAACTCATTGCTGAATGAGTGGTCTGTTAATTAGGCATCTTGAGAAAAAAGGCTGTTCTATGCTCAAAAGATTAAACTGAGCCCTTGAGATATTTGAAGTTTGTTCTGACACTATCAGAGAAACACAACAGAACATGCCGACCTGCAGAGGTTCATGACTAAACTGTTTGCAAGGTTAAAAAGAAAGGGAGAGGAAAAGCCTTGTTAATCTTCCCCATTCCTAATTTTAATAAAAAGTAAATATTTTTGTAAAAACATTTCAAAGGCTTCCACTTTCAGCTATGTGGCTGGTCGAGATTAGGGAAAACCCAAGCACCTCCTGAGGTTAAACACACTATTTGTCTCTGTCTTTCAAAATACATCTGAGTATATTTTGCAGATAAGTTTAGATAGGGTAAAGCTCAAACTCCTTTCCTTTGACTTTTTACCTAGAAATATATAGCCAGAGATACAGTAAATTCACAGCAATATTTTCCTCTCATTACAGATATTCTACTCAGTTCTTAGAACTAATAAAAAATTTTACTACATGAAGGGTACAACGATTTGAAGCTCCTGTTTCATTATGGATAGAATACTTTACAAGTAAAATAAAATTTCTGGCAAATGGCATTTTAGACAGTTGGAAAGCTTTAAAAGTGCTATTGGATATGTTTTGTTTACCACATTCAATCGTTCAGATTATTAACTCATTAGTCTCATGGAAGAGGGGGAAGATAATTTGCCTAGTGTACTTTTATCCTGAAGAATTACTATGATGACTTGCATTATAATATATAATGGCAATTCAGGTTTTTATCTTTGACTTGGAACATGGAATTGGGGCGGGGGCATAGACCATTTCTACAAAGACTGAAGAAAACTGAAAACTCTTTTCACTTCCTTGAGTCTTTGTGCTCGGATAGTTTCCCTAATGTGGATGTGGTGGCAATGGAATTAAATTTCATTTTTATAAATAGCATTACAGTTATCTATCGGGCAGGAAAGATCTATAATACCACATAGCAAAAGTAGTATCTAACTTTTACACAGAAATCTCTTCCAGCCAACACAGGACAAACTCCCTGCAACTCCTCTCTCAGGTCTGATTTTTAACATATTCAGACTAATTTTATATTTTAAAATCTCAGCCTGGGAATAGACTGTGTAAACATTTCTATCTGTCTTGAGTATTAGGCACAGATCTCAGCTGCTGTGAACAGGCAAAGTGCCAGCATCATAAAAGAAAACACATTTATTTATAATGATTGACTTTCTGAGCCAGGAAATCTCTTTAATTTCCTTCACTGGCAAGAGAGACTGAAGTACAGGTGAGGGTGGACAGGCAGGTGGGCAGATAGGCAGATTTTCCTTATAGTAATACTGAAAGATTTGCTGGTGGCAGAGGATCCCAGCAATGGCATCTTCCATGCAGGGTCATGGTGCGAATGCCTAGCTGCCTCCTCTTGCTGTGGGCCCCTGAGAGCCACCCAGCCAGGGACACTTCTGGTGTGGTTACCCTAAAACCACATTAAAGTGGGGTTTACACCACAAAAAGGAAAACAACACAAGCTACAAAGACAGTGTTTCCCTGTGGTGGGACGGGTAGAAATATTTCACCCAACCTCCCAGCTAGAACAAACTCAGCAGCAGCAGCAGCACTCCTTTCTGCAAGGCACAGCCTGCTCGGGGACCTCAGATCATCTGGCCGTATAACCTAGGAATGCGGGTAGCAGATGTTGGGGAGCCCAGTGCCCTACAGATGTCTCACACATGGTTTTCACTTTCATGTCCTGGTGCCGTACTGTGGCTGTCTCACCACTGCATTGTCACAGCAAATTAAACATGTAGGGTTTTAAGAAACAAAGAAGGAAATATGGCACTCTACAGGTGCAGACCCTACAGTGATTGCAAGATTTGAGGGGATTACTACGCAAATCGTGTCAGCTAGTTCAGGCAGGGTATATGTTGCCACAGAGGCTATTTTCTGCAAGGCTTGTTGACTGGCCCTGCAATCAATCCATGGTTTGAGAAAGTGATTCCTTCCCTTTATCCAGTGAAATGTTGAGAAAGTGATTCCTTTCCTTTATCCAGTGAAATGTTCCTACTGACAGTATCTCAGACAGGAATTTCTTTGTGAAGAAAGCATTTGATTGCTACTAACTTCTGACTAAGACAGTTATGTCTTTCTTCTAACCTTTGCATAAATCTTTTCTTCTCTATTTTACCTCCATCCTTCTGGGAAAAGGTATCTTTCTTTTTGCTTTGTGCTCATAGGTGGAAATGCCGGCTAGGTTCAGAACAGCAGCTAATCCCCACTGTAGGAGGAAACAGACTCCATGATCTGTTTTTGGGAAATGTGAATTTAAGAACAGCTCTTTTCTGAAGCAGTTGGTTCAGTCACCTCCAGATACTATATGTGTTTCTCAACTCATAGGATGTAGTTAGTTCTATCCTGCCACAGTGTGGTCAGGAAAGATGCCTATTTCTTTCATCCAAAAGTTTAAAATTAAAAGCTATTTGTCACCAACATGACAGCTGTTTTTCTTTCTGAATGGAAAATAAAAGTTGAGTCTGCTTTTTTTAAAACTTCATATAAATCTATATGAACTCCTGGCAGGAAAAATAATCCTGTGTGTATGTCAGCATTCCACAGCAGGGTTTTAACAAAGATCACATGTTGCATGTTGGAAAGCCAAAGCGCAGAAACATTGCAGTTAAAAACAAAAACAGTGCGTATCTGAATAATGCAGCCTAAAAACTCTTAATATGTACAGCTGTCCTGTGCATTATAGGCAATAAAGGACAAGTTCACTCAAAGAAAGCCTGAAAAAGAAAAAAAAGAAAACCTGCTACAAGAATATGCTTAACTAAACAGAATTTCATCCATTTTTTTTGCACAGCATATATTGTTCTTTGATCACAGTAAATAGATTCTTCCATAACTGTTCCTTTTTTGCTTTCTTAATCACTGTAGAGTTTAATACAGTGCACTCTTAATGCTCAACTTCAGAATTAATTAAAGAAAATGGGACATAAAAAGCAAAATTACATATTGTAATTGGGCTATGGAGAATTTTAGCCTAGTCATTATTTAATTCAGGTTCACAGAATACATTTTCCAGAGCATATAATTATGTGATATGCTCCCATATCATGGGAGTAAGAAATGATATTGTTGATTCATGATGCGAAAGAAATTATTTTTCCAAAGATTGGACTATGCACTACTGTGTTGCACAGAAAGAACAATAATTAAAAACATGTTTATTTTATTTTTCTTATCAGTTGTGAAATTTATTGAAGCTTTGGTATTTGAATTTCTGTATTTGTTGACAGGAGAGAAAAAGCAAGGGCAGTGGCTATGTATGTTTGTTCAAAATGCCCTCCACACAGTCTTTCACCCTATTTTGATGGGTTTTGGCAGTAATTCAATTTACCGATCGATAACCTTCAGCCACTTAGTGCCTGTTCTAGCAGAAGGTAGATGTTGTAATGTGTACACCAAACTTAGGTTGGGATCTGACAGCACAGATATTAAGAAAGAGCAAATTCAAGGCTATGATCTAAATATAATTCATTCCATATTCCAGTTTTTCATTATCACACATTTGCCCATAAAACACAAAAAGCTGAAAACGGTCAAAATATTTATTCTGTGCCCTCCTCAGGATAAGAGATACAAGTCTGTTCATACACTGGATGGTCTGGCAAAACAAGTGACCCACATACTAGGATCTGGCACATTTATCCCTTGCAGCAGCACATTTCAAGTCAGTCAAAAGCTCTTGGCTTCAATTTCACTGCTTTTAGGAGATCATGTATAGTTTGTGAGTTTGCTGATTCAGTGCTGTATGAAGGTATAAGATTACAAAGCCTAATTTTTAAAAAATGTAGTTATTTAAGGAGATGATTAAATTCTGAAAGCTTTACTCATTGTTTAGCCTTGATTAATTAACAGAGAGTTTTGACTGAATAAAGTCTGTGTAAGGATTCTGGGATTTAGTTTCTGAGTCTTCTTCCCCAAATTTCCCTGAATATCTTTTATTCATGTTTGGAAACTTAGTGAACATCTGTGTTTGGAGGTTTGTTTTGGTCAAAAGAAGAGGATTTTTTTTAAAAAAATAGCAGTTAAATGTAAGGAGTTTAGATATAAATAACATTCCTGCTCAGTTAAAATACTATTCTATTGCTTCTGTACATGACTTGGCCCATGTCTGATTATTATTCTCCCTGCATCACGGAAGTGTGTAGCAGTTATTTTATGGTTGCTTAGAACTGGCAAAAAAGGAAAGGGTGGGGAAGGAAAGACAAAAACATCTTTTGGTGACTTGGCCCTTGAGGGTTTGTCCAGAGTATGAAGGAGACTTGGAAGTCCTTTGAAGGGATTCACACACTATGTTCATATGGATAAACCCTGTCCTGGTTAATCATTTAGTAGAGTTAGAGCCACACTTAAGCCAAGAATAAAAGTAGTCCCACGCAAAAGAATAGAGGTTTTATAAGGAGATGAGTGTGGGGTGAGACTTGCTTTAACAGATTGGACAAGGGGAATAAACAAGTGAGTAGATGATCAAGCTCTGCTTCGAGCTAGATATTAGATATGCCTGTTTTCAAGCTACAAATCAAACCTAGAGGTTGCTATTCGCTCCTTGCCTGATACCCACTTTCAAAAGAAAAATAGACAGCCTCAACGTAAAGTAGGAAAGTCATGTCAGTCCCACATGGAATTTTACAGGTTAGTGAATGATACTAATACTAATGTGCTAGGTATGACATCCATACTATAGCACACTGTTCTGGACATTAGAGATAAAAAACCCCCAGCAAATAATCAGTCAGAGTCCAGAGGAATTACATGCTCCTTACATATAGCCCCAAACAAAATTCAGTGGCTGCAGTTGCTGCAGATTCCCTGTAAACCCAAATCATACCCCTCTGACATTATTGATTTGAGAAGAATAGCTAGCTGTGTTCTAGTCCTCCACATCTCAGGAGAGATATTTGATCAATGTTGTACTGAAGTGAATAATGGGAATGCAACCCAGCACTCCTCATCTACACCCATCTCCACCATTAAAATGAAGGTGACCTGAATGTGTCTCGATTTACTCGCTCATTGTCTCTGCCACCTGAAGGGGCTAGGACCCATAGCTCTCAGGCTCAACACCAGGGAGCTTGGGTTTTCTCACTGGAGACTGCATGATATGTGAAGATGGAACTTGCACAAAACATTTAAGAGCTTGTTGACTCTGAAATAGTCACGCATCTGTGCTCTACTCAATAACTGGGGAGTTTAATAAAGTGCTGTTGAGAAGCAGAGATGTGAGCAATGCTGTCCTGAGCTGCTATATCCATGTGGTACAGTGCAAGAAGCTGTTTGTGTGTCTTAATTATCTTGGATTAATACCATAACTGCTGGAGTACTAAAAGCACTCGGGAATAACTCTGCCTCTGTCCTCTCTTCTGTTTTGTTCTTGTGATTGATGCCTAAAATGATGCTTTTACTAGCATCGTTAGAAACATCTACAGAAGAAACAGTTTCTTGATTCAAAGTGAAGAAAGTCTTTCTGTTTTAGCATAAACCAGACATTTCTCCCCAGACTGTTACTTTGTTTCATTCAAAACCCATTCTCCTGCTGCTTTGCTTTGATGGTTAAAAATCATATTGGTCTGCAAGGTTGTGGGAAACCCTGAAAAACCTGGTGTGGGATGATTTCAGCCAGGCATGAGACGAGCAGTGTGGGGAGAAAGGCTTCAAAATGGTGTATGCCACTGTTTAGGAAGACTTAGTGGTTATTTAGGGGTAGAACAAAATACTGCAATGGACACAGGGTGAATTCCACCTCAGTGTCACTCCCCTACTTGGAAGAAATGAATTTGAGAAATTTTGATTTTAATATGTTTTCTACCCCTCTGAGACAGAGCTCCATTTCTAGCCAGAGCACGCAGCTGACACTCCCATATGAAATCAATTTGTACTCCTAAATATTAGCTAGTAACCAATGTGCAAAACCAAATGCTGACATTTCATTTTAGCTAATCTTTCCAGGTAGTTCAGAGCTCAGTGTAGCAGCACAGATTAAAACAGAGTAGTTGTTTAATTAAACTTCTATTAATAAAAATAAAAAAGAAGAGCTTAAACATTTGTTATTCACTACTCTTGGAAAAACATGGAAATAGATGGGCAACAGCTGAACTTAGAGTTTGCCAATAAAAAACATGGTTCTTTTTTTATCCAACTAAGTAAGTCTTAAAGAATAAAAGGACTCTGCAAACTAAATGCAACCAATCCCCCTTTTCCTGAAGTGGCTTGGTTGTATGTTTTAGCCAAAAGTATCTTGATGCAGTATCTATCCATAGGGCAACAGGATTATGAATACATATTCAAAAGGCATACAAAACCAGAGATTGTTGTTAATGAGTCTTTTATACCTCAGTCTCTGGAATACATTAATTATTTTATTCACTGAGCTTTAAAGTGGGATATATTCACTTTGAGTGAGAGCCTGTCACCCTCCTTATAGTAATTTTCTTATTTCATGCCTGACTATTATTTCCTAGCCACACAGCTGAAGTAATTTCTTCACAGAGAACAGAAGATTTGATGAAAAATTCTATCCTAACTTCAAAGTATTCAACTATGGTTTTGAAGGCTACAAACCTGGCCAGAATTTTTTTTTTTTTTTTTTTTTTTTTTTTTTCAGCCAAATTTGGAGCTTGACTACATTTGCCTAAGATGTCTTCAGAGCAGGGAAACAAAGAAGCCATTCATGCCCCAGAAAGCCTTTTGTCTGGATTCCAGGAAAAGACAGGCCATATAGACAAATGATGGAGGTACGATTTGGGCTTGCATGACAGCAGTAGGATGGTTAAAGTTTAGCAGGAAGACAGAAGCCCGCAGAAGGAAATTGTTTGCACCAGTTTTAACAGTAATTAGTGGAAGCCCCTTACTATTCCCTTCAGGACAGTACAGGCAATCTCTCCTGGTTCTGCTGTGCCCACCTACAACATCCAGGGAGCCAGCAGTTGTACGGAAGTTGCATTTGGCCACCAAAACTTAAACCAGAGTTGCCAGGAGAGGGAACACAAACACAGAAGGTCATCTTTTTTTTTCCCCTGGCATGGAAGATAGCTCACCGCTTTCTCCAGATATAATTTACTACCACTTCCAGTGAACCAGTCGTTTATTAGCTGAATCTGTCCCACAAGAAAATGCCTGTGGCACATTCAGCTGCAGGAGCAGAGAAGAATAAATTGTTTCAGAAGGAGCCTCTGTGGTCTTGGTGGAGGGGCTGATAAACAAATCCTGTTCCATTCAGCAGCTTGGTGTGCAGACATACTTTGTGCATGCCTTGGGCTATGGGATGCATTGTTAATAATCACTTCAAAGTACTCTATGGACATTTAAAGTTGCTCTCTGTTTGCAGCCATTTCTTTGGTCTTTTGGACACTTTTGAAGTTCTGGCCAGTGGTATGCCAGTACTGCCAGCAATACAAACTGCACTATTGTTGCATGGCGCTGCCACTGTGTCTCAAATACTCCAGGACTCCTGTCTTAGCATATCAAGTGTGTTTGTGTGTGCATGTTTATTAAAATTGAATAGCCCTGTAGTATGTGGTGCACACTGGAAGAACTTTGGCAATGTTTTATCTAATGTTAGCACAGAGTGCTTGTGTAGCACACAACTGATGAACAGTCACTTTTGGGGGGTGGGGATCACAATGGTGAGTATCTTATTTTGTATCTACTTACAAGTTATCTAAAAGATGCCTTATGACAAGTCTCAAAGGGAAAGGAGTTGTTTGGTTTGTTTATTTGATTAAGAACATTTTAAACCATAGATCATATAAAAAAATTCCTAGGCTCAAATGACAGGGCTCATAGCTGCCTGACAGCAGGTCACATATATTACATTATAATGCAAAATCCAACGTGAAGATCTTTACAACAGAACTACCAACATCTACTTTGAATGCTTTAAGGCAGAGTAACTGTGGATCACCTTGTAGCACAGATTTTATTCTGTGTAATGGGTGTGCTGAGTAATGCATATATAGGGACAACATGAAGAATGACAAGGATGACATGGAATACAGGAGATGCCAATCCTTCATTGTAATAAAAGCTGCTGCAGATCTTTTGGTAGTGGTGAGGCCAGGGATGGGAGGGTTAATTTGCACCTCTGACCATGTGCTGTAACATCTTAGCAGTGCTCATGTTCTGGACATTTTTTACCTGTGTAAAGGCAGATGTGGTTTCATGGTCATTTAAAGTTGATATAAATGAGAGCTCAGACCATAATGTTGCCTCCTTCTTTCTCTGCTTTCCATCCCCACCTATGCACTCACAGTCCTGCCTTTGTTCTGCCACAAAAGTTCACAAGGCCACATGATTAATTGGATCAGGAATCACCGTGGCTGAAAACTAACCTGACAGCAAACAAACAAACAAATCAACTTCACCTTCAAAAATCCTCACTGATTTTCAGCTAACTCAGTTTCCTGCTCCAGCTCAGCACCTGACAACACAAACACAGCAGCACAAAGGCAGGGACAGGAAGGATGCAGCCCTTCTTTTACTAGCATTTACTAATCTACCAAATCAATGGGCTCTGAAGAAGCACAGCATGTCAAGTCTAGGGTGAGTTATAGGCCATTTCTTCACTTTTCTGTTCCTCTGGCTAAAATTAGCCAAGAAAGCATGTGAACTTGCAACATTGACAGTGAAATCATCTTGGATTATATTTATCAGTTAAAATCTTCTTTAACCACTTCAGAATATCTGTATCTGCTAAGGTGATCTACATATCCTTCCACCAGTGTCTTAGATTTTAGGCTGTTCCAGAAATATCTTTCCTCATTCCACCATTAAAGGTTCCTTGATGGACACAGAGGTTTAAGATCCTCTTTCATCTTCTGTCCTTCCCCAAGCAGGGAATTGCTAGCATCTCTTTTCTTTCTATTGCAAAAACTGTCCCCATGTCTTCTGCAGTTAGGCATTAGGATATATTAGGATGTAATTCAAGAGATTGTCATTCTTCTCCTTTTTAGCTTCCTTAAATATTCTTGATTAATATTTTAAATTCATTTGTGTATCTGTTCCTGACTCCCTGGTTTCTTTTACACCATCCCACAGAAGTTGTCATTAAACTGCATCATTGTTATCTCAAAACCCTGTAATTTTGCAATCTGCTAGGTTTGTCGAAAGAGCCATACTCAAATATAGCACAGAATAAAGCATTTTAGATCTTATTAGGTTGCCTACCATTATGGCATTTATACCAACTATTCTAGGTCTAATAAAATAAATGTCTGCTGGTAGCATGAAAGCCTGTGTTATGTAATACTTAAACATATGTCTCTTCAATTTAGGTCAACATCTTTCAAGATTAAATATTCTGATTTCATACCAGCTGCTTCCACTGGTATCTCCTCTCCCCTTCAGATGGGGCCAGGAAGGATCTTTTCTTTTTTCAGCCAGATGGTGACTTTCCTTTGCAAAACAATATGTTCACAGGTGTGCCATGAGCAGCTGCTAGTTCTGGCCTCATCATAACAGTCTGTTCAGTGGAAATAACAATTTCTAATCTATAGGATAGATAGATAGGTATAGACCACCTGATAGTGACCACCTTTTTAGAAAGAGAAGACTGAGGAAGCGTTAGGCAAGACTGGTCATTCTGACTAGTGGGCTGAAACAGTTGGTATTTATTAAAGGAAATGTATTAAAGGAAATGTCAGAATCTGGTTATGTTGAACAAAACAAAAGCAGCAGAAATTATAGATAAGGTAAAATGCTCCATGTCAGACTGAGTCTGCTGGATGACTTTTGAGCGCACATTTGTAAACCTGATGGATTTTTTCAGTAAACTTCGGGGTGAAATATTCTCATTCTTCCTGGAATTCAACTGACAATAATAGCATGATGGTAGAATATAAAAGGAGATATTAAGAATAACTTATTTTCTTGAGACCAGAAATTATGCAGCACTGACAAAAGTATTTAAGCAAGACAGCCATAGGAAAAGGTCTCGAAAAGGAAATTGGGGAGACTAGGTGGGCCTGAGAATGGACGTTTGGTAGCTTGGAGGTGCTAACAGAATTAAAGAAATATTAGACTGAAACCTGTCACCTCCTATTCGTTCTGTTTGTACTAAAAAAATAAAATTCAGTCAACATACATATTTACAGTTATGCCTTCGTATTACTAAACTTCTTTCTAAAATGTAGACAGGAAAAAAAAAAAAAAGACAGCACTATCTGCTAGTACTTTACAAGCTGGTCATCGGGGAGGACGTGTGAGAAAGCAACTGCTGACTGACATGGAAGTGACTGCAAGGAAGGTGTGCCGGGGACTGTCAGCAAGACCAGAGGGAAACAGAGTGATGAAAAGCAGAAACACAAGAAAAGGTGATCGCTGATTGCTATGTAAGCCCAACAGAGAGCTTTATATCAGGGTGGAAATGCCATAGAAGAAAGTGCAGAGAGCATCTTTTTTTTTTTTTTTTTTTTTTTTTCTGTTTTTATTCCTGCTCATGCAGCATATTAACAGTAGAAGCTATTTCAAAATAGGTTAAATGTTCAGCAGCCATTTATTCTTAGTGTAAGTGTTTGTGAAAAAAACCCCCCACCTTCCTGTTTTATAGGTGCCATAATGATGCAGACTACAGAAAACAATATAATGACAGCTAAACATATGACCAGTATATGCTATAGTCAGGCTCAGCTTGAGTTCAGAGAACTGTATGAAAAATACTGGAAAATAATCAGATCTTCTAAGCACTAATTTCAGGAAGATTATACACTAAGCACCTCTTGTATCTACAATAGGACAGTAGAGTTGTCTTAGAGAAAAAAAAAAAAAAAAGAATTACTAGTCAGGGATTTTAAAGGGACACATCAGGCTATGTAGTCAGACCTTTTATAAAATGCAGACCAAAATCTTGCCCAATAATTTTTGTATCAGGCCTAGCTTTCACTAACTTGAATGGACAGAAGTTATGCACTTTTCTTAAAACTGGTTGTCCATGGCTGAGGAAGCTACTGGTATTCTGCGGACCCTAGATGAAAATCTGTTTTGTGTCCAGAAGGAGTCTTCAGACTAATTTTTTCTTGAATTTGTTGGTTTAACAACTGGGACATCCACGATACAAGTTTAAACTTGGTTCTTACTCTCCTAATCAAAACTGAAGAACATTACACAGCCTGAATGCTTGACTCTTAGGTGAAATATTAAGAGGAGGGAGGAACAGGCTAAGTTTGCTTTTGTGCTGTCCTTTATCACTGCATCACCCTCACTGTCCTCTGGATCATGTTTTCGTTTGGATTTTGAATTGTGTTTTATATTTTCTCTAATATTCTTATATGTGAGAAAAGAATAAGAAGTCCAGATTATAAATTCAACACACTTGCTTTTGAATAAAGGAATAATCTTTTTTTTTTTTTTAATTTATCTTTCCCTACCTTTTGCATGCTGTACCCTGTCAGTTTCAAGTTATGTTTAAACTGTTTTGTTTGGTTGTTTTGTTTTGTTTTTTTTTTTTTTTTTTTTTTTATTATTTACTTTTCACTTTAGATATTAGTATCATCTGGGGACATATACAGTTCTGTGAGAAATTCTTGTTCAGTTTCAGCCAAAGTTGCATAGGTGTGCAGACTTTTTTGCACTAGCTTAAGATTGTGGGTCAGTGGCAAGATGCTCAATGATTTTAGTAAGCCTTTGAACCAGATCTTACATGATATGAAATTAAAGCTGGGATGTCACTGCATAACAGTTGGTGGAGGGTTTCTGAAGACATTGCAAGTTTTACCACTAGAAACCACAATCATTTGAAGACATAAGACATACACTTTTGTTCAAATCAAGAACCTCCACTAAGGTACTACTGAAACATTTACATTCAGTGATTCATTAAACATAATTAAAATGAAAGGTACAAAAGTTTAGCTTATATGACTCAGAACTCCAGTTCTGAATACCTACATAAACTCATATCTTAAACATCCATTCTATACTTTTAGAGCTGTTTGAAAGTGTTCAGTATGTCACTATATGTCTTGTTTTATTATTTACATTAGAATCTAAAGTATTGAAAATTATGTAATATACTTGATAGTTTCAGTATCAAATGATGATAGAGAATATTTACTAAACTTATGATCCTCATTATGCAGACTAAAAATTTTCTATCGTTTCTAATCATTTCAGACTATTTCAGACTACATCCGTTCTTTATTATATAGTCATAGTTTGTTCTTTATTATATAATAAAATAGACAGAAACTGGAAAGATTTCCTATGAAATATTGAGACTGCCTGAAGAAGTCAGCCCTACTAAGAAGATGCCCTTCAGACAGTATGATCAAGATGCAATTTTTGATTGTCTCTTTTACCTTAAATTTCCATGATCTGATCAGGTACTTTTTTTGGAGAGGCTTCAGCCTGTGAGGGTATGAAGTGTTTGACACATGAAAACATCTTGGGGATCATGAAGTCAGACCATCCAAAGAGACCAAATAAAATATTAATTTCCAGAAATTAAGTCCACTAAAACATAATTCTTACATAAATATATTTTTTATAGTGGAGAGATTAGAAAGCTAGAAGAGTTTTTGAGTTAGAAGTCATAGCTAACTAAAAAAATCAGTCTGTTTTGCTCCCTATGGTTTGGCTTTTGTGCCTAGATCTCCTCCTTGTGTTCAGTAAAAACTGTCCATGAATCAGTCATTACAATCCCAAATGTATGAAATATTTTTTCTTGTTGAGGAATGTGACATTCTTTGCAAAGCAGGAACAAATGGTGCAGATTTATCTGCTTAATAAGGACTGGCAATATGAAGAGCATCTGAGAATGCCTTGAATGCCAATGCATTTTAGAAATACATTTTTGGTGCAATCTGAGGTGTGCTTGCCTTGTGTTTTGCTATGCAATATTGGTAGTACGATGGCAACATGATGTGGTCTACGTTAATGCTATACTTGGCATTTTTTTGGTTTGTTTTCCGCATTCCCTTGCTTCCTTCCTCAGTAAAGCTATTTCCTTCCAAACAGTGTTTAAATCAGTATAGACTAGCCAGAGCATAGTCTGGGCTGGTTATCAGCAGGCCTCACAACTGCAACGAGTGTCTCTAGATTTCCTTATCCACCTCCCCAGCAGTTACTGTCATCAAAGCAACTGGATGGGACACAGATGAATAGCTGCTCTTAGAATAGAAATCTGCAGCAAGGTCAATGGTGTTCAAAACAATCTGACCAACAGCAGGAAATTCCCTCCAAGATTGCTAACTCTTGTTTACAAGAGATGTCTTTCTGCAGGATATACCCTACCCAACGCTGTGCTGGGAATGCCGCATGACATAGCACGCTTTCATGGGTAGTCTCAGAAAGCAGATAGGATGAAGTTCTGGCAAAATTCCCACTTCCTTCAATGAAACATGGTTTCAAATAAAATGTTACATTACAGAAAGGTTAGAAATTTTTGGCATCTAAAATCAGTGTTGTCAGGCAGTATCTAGGCTGGTACATGTGCGGAGGTAGAAGATGGCATATGGACATTCCCTTGCTGAGAATGAGTTGCAGCTAAATCACATAGATATAAACTAAATCCTGAACTAAATTATCCTGGAATAATATTTCCCAGAGAAGGCTGAGTGAGTACTGGGAGACGGGAGCAGCCACATCCTGATACCAAATACTCTGTTAGGAATGCCAACACAGTGGCTAATCAACCGTCTTCATAGAAAAACAAAAAACAACCCCAAAAAACCCCAACCAAAAAAAACCCCCACACAAAACTTTTTCTCAAGACATGAGACAAACAAACTTGGTGAATACTTCTGCCAAAGAACTTAAAGAAAAAGTTATTTCAGAAAATTGTTATTTGATCATGCCTATTTTGCAAATAAAAACAAATCTGCAAACCAACAAATGTTTTGTCAGTTATACATATCCACTCAGTCATAGATATTGGCAATAATTTTCTCTAATTGAGAAAAGTAACTGTGGTTAAAAGAGACACTTTAAGAGTCCTGGCTGTTCACATCCATTTAGTGCAATTATTAAGACTGGGCATCAGTGTGACAGAGTGGAGAGTAAGTGCCTTAATATCTGAAAGTGTATTAAATGAAACATAATCAAATTGTCCTTTTCCATAACCACCAAATATCCTCAATACTTGGTTTATGTCCTCCACAAAAGCCTGTAGGAGTTGATCTTAAGGGATAGCTACTTTGAGGTTCACCAGATCAAGGGAAGAGAGGACCACAGGTAATATGCTTGAAAACTGACACTTTTGCATGATGCCTTCCTCAAAACATTCACAGAACCACCAAGTTCATAAGTACATGACTTCAGGTCCCCCTCAGATTCTGTTCTTGTTTTTCAACTCTCTTAACACCCTAAGAAAAAGGGAAATCTCTAAGACAGAAGTGCCCAAGATGTGGCCTAAGTACCACTACTGGAACGTAAGCTGCTTTATAGCAATACCCCAGTGTTACCCCAACAAGCCGCATACCTCTTTTTGCACATGTGGCTCAGCAGTGTGGACCTAGAAACTTTACCAAAGTCAGCTCGATGGTATTCACACTCAGGAAGTCTTACTCTACCATGAACATGAAGACCTCTTTTGATTTGGAATAGCAAGAGACATAAGGTAATATTTATATATTATAGACTGCATCTAACAGAGGTGTCACAAGTTGCCAAAGGTCAGTCAGACTTCGTGTTTTCTTTCTCATGTACAATTACATTGCATTCCAAGACAGACTGCTAACTTGTCATGGGGATTAGTATCCTAAATTGTGTGAAAACCAGTTACATCAGAAGCCTCATGAAAATAATATCTTGCTATTTTTTAGTCTGCTCTAAGGACAAAACATCTATTAGCACCATCATTTAGGTTTAAGTAAGTGTGCTCAGTTCTGAAAAGAAAAAGTAGATTGCAGAAATACTATGGATTTTAAGTAATACTCATGGTATAGCTGGAAAGAAAGGACTAATTTTATTGGGTGCTATAGATTGTTAAATGTGTACTTTCAACCCATAGTTGACCAGTTTACTGCCTCTTATACTTTCAGGTTCTGGCTTAATTCTGACAAATTTAAATTCACTGTTTGTGAGCAGCCTTATATGTGTAGGATATACTCAAATTTATTTGTAGGATAGGATTTGTGCTTGTAAGACACTGCCTTAAATTTTATATCCAACTTCAGCTCAGACCCTTCTGGACTCATTAAGAGACAAGCATGAAGTGCAGTTAGAATTACTACTTGCAAAATCCAAGTTTACATGCCTGTTACCTTAAATACTTGGTTCATATTGTGAAGAATAAATCTTGTAAGAGCTACAGTTTTCCATTAGAATGGACTTTGGCTGTCATTTTAATCTTTGGTAGGAAAATTCAGTTTTATATATATACATTCTCTATGTCATCTGAAGTTAGTATTAATCAAACAAATGTATACTCTTTTAAACAAATAGTAAGTGAAGGTGTGAACAAAGGAAAGGTAAACAAACAAACATTCTTCATGTATCCATTTTTCTTGAACATTTTCATAAACATCTACGCTATTTCTAGTTTGTACTTAGAGCATATGATATGTAACATTTGCTATTGGTCTAAAGCCCTGGTTGACTTGTCTTGTTGACTTTGTAAGTGAATTGGATGACCTAACCTTCATAAATAAGAACGAATAAGGATATCACTCAAACAAGGATAGGGTGGAGAGCACTTTGGGGAGTGATATGGACAAGAGGAAACAAGGAGACCTATTTAAAGTCTGCTTGTCCTCCTTAGCTGAAGAAATATGTTAGGTTACAAATAGAAACACTAGAATTAAAATGATTTTCCTTCCTGAGGAGACGGAAGGGTTTCTTGACGTGTTTTACATGAGAGATTTATTCTTCTCAAATTGTTCAGATTTCTCCTCCATTCTTACAAGCAAATAAGAGTCTTTTTTTTTGTGAGTAGTGCAATCACTCAGAAATAGATGCACTGCAAAGCTCGATCATGAAGTCCTGTAGCAGACTTCACTCAGGGATTTGCAATATTTCATCATCCTGTAAGTACTGTTTCACCTATCTGCCAAAGCAGGAGGAAGGAATCAACTGGACACAAATGGACATTGGGTTGTATGAACATCAGTCTCTAAGCACTGTCTTTAATTACACATGTGCAGTACTAGGCAAAAATACGTGGCATTTTTCATTTTATTTGATCAACTTCCTCAGTTCTGCATGCCAGGAAGGAGGGGGAAAAATTTAAAGGACCCCTGTTATTGTCCTCTTGGACAAAATTTTGCTAAGTGCTTTTCTGGATTAGTTTTTCTCTCTTTTTTTCTTTTTTTTTTTTTTTTTTTTTGTCACTGTTCTTTATAATTACTGTTCATCACAATCAGATTAGTGTATTACAATTTTAATGGGCTGCTCAGCCACATGTATATGGCCGCTTCCAGTACTAAGACATTTATCCACAAAGTAGCTCCCAGTACATTTTCCAATTACCAGTCTACTGCTGTGTGACAGTCTGTGCTTATGCAATATTCCATAAGAATGATCTACTACAAAATCTTTTGTGGAAAAATATACAGAAAAGAGTAAGAATGGTGTTGGATAGGCAGTATTTTAATTTGATAGCATAACATTTTTCCTATTTGATAAGAAGTAGAAAAAAGTGCATTTCTTAGAGATTACTGTTAAAGAACATTATGTTATTAAAACATTTTGGTATTTAAACTGGTTCTCTCAGATTCTAAAAAAAAGAAAGGAAATCAGTAAGATTTTTGTCAAGTAATACTTAGCTCTTCAAATTTGGTCCCAGCTAAGTAAGATCTTATGAAATTATGATTTTATTTAGGTTTTCTTAAACTACACAGAGGTTATACCACTTTTTATGATTTCTGTCTCTTTTTCAAAAGTAGGAGCACATCTACTGTTACAATAGTAGGTCCGATCCTGGGCTCACTTGCAGCTGGATATAGTTGCAAAAAATACCAGGTTTTGGTGTTATTTTGAAGGAAAGTTAACTCTAGCACAGTGCTAATCTTTATATTTACATCAAGTATAGCAAGATGAGGAGCATCTCATCTCTCAACACTCTAGTTAAGACACAGCTTATATCAGTCAAACCAATAACTTCATGCTAATATGCTTAAATATTTTTAGAAAAAGATGGGTTGAAAACTGAAGTCAGCATATATTAGAAAAGCAGTAATAGCAAAAAAGCTTTGTTGTTGTTAACCAGCAAGCTTAACCACACATTTGATATAACAAAAACAGATGTGCAGACACTACTGAAGGAAGTGGGGCACCTTTGATCTGCTGGCTTCTGCTGCTCATTCACAAAGGTTAGTTGATTCCATTAATGAGGCTTTTCTAGTTTATTAGGTTCACTGATTCCATGTGCCCAGGACAGGAGGGAAATTGCACTATTCTCTAAGAAACCACTTTGATATTTTGTAAATACAGAGCTATAAAGCACTCATGTCACTTATGGCCATAAGTGGGATATCGTTGTAAATGGTATGACTGCTTGATGGTATTTAAAGAGTGAATGGTGAGAAGGACAGAGGTAATCCCTTGTTAGATGAGCTGATATTTGCTTCTCTGTAAGGAATGAACTCAGGTAAGAGAAGGAAGAAATCATTCTTCAGAATAAGCCAGAATTCTTCAGAATAATTTTTGCAGAAAACTAAACTTAAGTCTACCAAAGTGAATGTAATTTCTGGCATACTGGTAAATACTTAAACAAATCAGAACAGATGGCTGAAAAAATAATGATGTCTTATTTGAATAAGTCAAGGGTGTCCCCTATTTACTACTATTACACTTATCAGTATAGTATATTGTATATAGTTAGCTCTCCTAGTTACACTGTTTAATGAGACCTATACTGACCACACACAGCGTCTCACATTCATGACAGCCTTGACATACATACAAAATGCTTTTTGAAGATAGAGTACCTAAAAGCCTGCTAATTTTAAAGTTCAGAATTTTAAAGAGGCTTGCAGAGCTTTAAAGGTCATTCTCTCAGTTCTATTTACTGTAGCAGCTGCTAAGAATCTGTGAACAGTCATGCCAAATACAGGTAAAATAAGATTCATCCACATTGCTGTTTGTCTAGTTTACTAGCTGTTGCTGAAATAACTGGATTATTTAGATTCTTGGTTTTATTGCTATTTCACAGGGCTTTATAGAAACTAGTAAATTAAATAGTGAGTTTCTTTTGTTCTCCTCCAGTGAATGTCAATGCTGCATCAGTTTTGTTCGTCTTGTGCATACCACTAAGCTTCTCTCTTTAATTTCCCTTTTTACTCTTAATTTACAAACCTGTCTGCTTAATAGATTTGTCTCAGCACCGTTTATTATTTTATTTTTTTACCTATAGTGACATTTCAATTTACTGCAATTTATTTAACAGTACAGTAATATTTAAAACATGTCTCCGGTTTAAATTAAGCTACAAGTGACAAAGCAGTTACATAACTTAGAAACCGGATCCTGATTCTCGTGGAAGTTTACTGTGTTGCCACATAATGGTATTGCATTTTAACTTTGAGCCCTGCTCTGTTGGTTTTTTTTTTTTTTTTTTTTTTGCAAGACCATTTTCCACATTTAATTTCTCACACCCAGTGGAGTGTGGGTACACTCACTTGCATCTGAGAAATCCAGTAGTAAACCCATCTGTTCATGCTGAGTTCATGGGGAAAAAACAGAAACCCCACCTTCACACTTGCCTGTTTGTAGGCCAAGAGATTAGAGTTTCATCTGCCTGGCTCCACAGGGAGTGAGGTAAGGGTGAAGCATACTTGCTGCCAGCTGAGTGCATCCGTGACTGGCTGCAGAGGTCCAGCAGTTATATTGTTTTCATAAAAGGAGCTACTCTGCCCAAAATGCTGTGGTTAGCAGCACGCCTCCAGCCACTGCCACCACTATGGTGGTACGCTCATCTTCACCTTGAGCAAAGAGAAGGATGATTTCTAAAGCTACATGGAGTTTTAATGCTATTTGTACCATTACGTTGAATTTAAATGAACTTCAGAGGAACAGAATATTACTAAGACACTGTTAAAAGGGCTCAAGTGTGAGTGAGAATAATGTTTGAATGGTTTGCTATCATTCACACAAAGACATACATCACATCAAAAATTATTCTGAATCAATTTGTGTAACTGCCAGTATCTAAAGGATGGAGTTGTAGATAAGCATTAAGAAAATTTCTACTACCCTCATCTGAGATGGCGAGTTCTCTGGAGCAGTGGCTGTACTCATACCCTGTGCACCTCCACAGAGAACTGATTGAGCTGGGGGAATTTTTATGGGATGATGTTACTGTATATGCATGTTGCAGGGAAAGCATTAAGAAAGGAGAACCTGCTGTCCTATGTGAACAGCGTGGTGTTTGCAAGTTACACTTTTCTGGAAAGGGCAGTCTTATGTTAGCTTTACAAGGTCAAAACTGCTGGATGTGCAGATTTTTCTTCTTTGCCTTTCCTTGGACAGCTGCATTTCAAAGTTGCAGTTGTTATTTCTGTGTACACATGCAGAGTGCTGGAATGGCAGCAGAAGTATACACAGGGCTTCAAACATGAAAGGACTTTCTGTGTCGATTCTAAACAACGGACAAAGAAAACTTGCTCATGTATTGTGGGTCTTTTCTAGTGTTATTATCACTTAACTAATGAATATTTGGTGCAACTCCATTAAAATTAATGATGCTCTCTTTGGTAAGAAATCCAGTTCAGCCACAGAATGGTGTGTAGCATGCTCCAGATGGAGTCTGTGTGAAAAGGAAAAAGTGTTTTGGAGTAGGGCTTCTCTGCACTATCCAATATGATAAATTGGAACACTTGGTGTTCCCAACCTCAGTTAAGCTGTGAATTATACTAATAATTCCTTAATGGTGAAGAAAATTCAAATACAATTGAAATTGGTGTCTTGCTTGTGAAAAAGATGGTTTAAGCTTATTTTCTGCTTACCCTGATTCACCAGCTCGAAGCACTAATTATCCTGTATCCATAAAATAAGTACTTTTATATAATATATCAGGCCTTTTAGTAAAATGGATCCATGTAGTAAATAAATTTAAGATCAAAGGGGGGCAGGGGGAAGTGTGAATCTTTTCTGGTTATGTTAGTTCCGGTATACTGCTTTATTTGTACTGGTCAGAAGCAGTGGTTTCAGGATGACAGAAACAAATTCCTCCGAGACTGTAGTTTTTTGGAGAAGTTGCAAATTCTTCATGAGAAATTTGTTGAAGTTTTAGGCAAGTGAGAGAGTATGTGTCAGTCAGGCAGCTGAGATTCAGTCTCAGTATAGGGATTTTATTTCCCTTTCCTCTTTTGTCTAAGAGTTATCAAGCTTCTGTTCTGGCTTTCTTCAAAAAGCTGTGCTGGGGCATCTTTTTGCTAAAAGCACCATGTTTTTGCCACACCCCAGGAGGAGTCAGATGGCTTTTTATGTAGGATAAGAGATGGTTGATGAAAATTAACAACCTGCAATTTGCAAATACAGTTTTATGAGATTTCCTGTAAGAGTGATGATGACCCTTCTCACTTTCTGCTTCAAAAGCAAGTGTGCCCAAGTGACTGTTTTGATCCTGCCTTTAATTTTAATATGTCAGCATTCATGCAAAGGGAAAGAAGAGACAGAGAACATATCCACACAGAGATTTTAGTTCTGTTGCTTAACATACAGGAGAAGTTGCTCCCATTCCCCAGTTCTCATGGTGATTTAGAAACATGGAAAGAATTGAAATAGAGATAAAAAGCCCCCACTTTCTGGGTATAAAATGCAGTCTGTTTTTCAAGTACTAATATAAATTAATTTTGATCCCATGAAACTATTCCTGTTTTTTATATTTTCCTCCTATATTTCTGAATAATATTTTATTATATTTCTCATGCTTTCTAGTAAGTGTTAATGGTAAAACAGGCAGGTTGTGCATTCTAACCTTATCTGCTTTGAGAATACAGGAAAATATAAATGGAAATTCCAGTGTACTCCTACATAGAGCCAAACTTCTGTGTCGTCCCTCATTTCCACTCAAGCCTTTTTAATTCAGTGAACTGTGACCAGAAAAACAAATAACAGCAAAACAATAGTGACTATAAGATGTACAGAACAGTAGATTTAGTAATATTTTAAACTTGACACTGGCTTAATAATAAAAGTAATTACATGTATTTTTAAGCACCAAGAAACTGTTATCAAAATGTGCTTGTGATCTGTGAGGTTTTTTTTTTGCTATGTCTGTTGTGGTACTGAAGTTGACATTTTAACTGTACTGTCTTTAAAATACAGTCTTATAGAAATAAAATACATAAAAATCACAGTTTCTAACATTTGTATTTAGCTAGTTTGTTTAAATATTCTTATTTTTTAAAGATAAGTTTGCCTGGTGGATATTTCTGACCTGTTTCTTGCAACACATACAGCATAAAAAATTTCTCCCATTCAGAAAAAAAAGTCTGTTTTACTCATTGCTATGAGCATTGTTCTCAAGCAAAACTTCATCTACAGCACTGCCACAGTATAGAGAAATGTGTTAGAGGATGCTCAGCACCTGTTCCAGGCATTTCATGAACACATGGTTGTTGTCTATCCTTGTCTCAAACAATTTTTTACCTAATATTGTGAACTGACCCCTGGCAGAAAACTGAAATGATGAGAATAAAATGGAGTGATGCACTGAAGACAAAGCACTGGAGTGAATGATCTTAAATAAAGGGGGCAGAGAAGAGTTAAATCCCTGCAGAGATTTCCCCAGGTGGTAGATACTGAAACCTCATGGTTGAAATTACATCTTACTGTGGTAGCTCCAAAGAAATGGAACCAGATGTGCTCATCATTACCCATCAGGCCACCATGGCAAGCTAATTTTGCCCAATAGCCCAAATATACACAAAGCTGTAATGACCTTTAATTCCTAACAGCTTCAGTAGATCTTATTAAAAGCAGTAGTGGGCTCAGGGATCAGAAACTACTGGTTTCAACTTTCAAATGAGCTGTCTGAGGATTCTAACCCCAGTGACACTACAATATAAGATGTTTTATGAGCAAAAGAAGTATTATAAATACTACTACTAATTAAAAAATGGAAGAACATGGACTTGTAAAAGAAGTAAAACAAGTTTCTTGGCAATAATTTTTGCTTTTTGCAGTCTGAGAAAAAGAATAAAGAAGAAAGGTTGTTGTTATTTCTGTTCTTACACACTTAGATCTGATGGGATGATAGTGAGAACAATATAGGAATTCAGATAGTGGGATACTGGGAAAGGAATTAGGTTTTATGGTCACCCATAAATGCCACAATGGCAAGGGTACAAGTTACAAGCTTTCCTATGTAGGCTTACTGAATTATTTCTACATCTTATGGTGGTTGGAAAGATTGAGAAATGTGGGCTATCTTTTAATTGATCTTTGAAATCTCATCAAAATACCTGTCTTCAACTGTTCATGTTCTTCTGTTGGACTACATTCTTTCCTTAGTGAAGTTACTGTTGCTTTCACATCAGCAAATTTTCTTGCTCCTAGTAGGACATAAGCTATTTAAATTCCCTGCAATGACAAAGTATTTCTATTTGAGATCATCTAACATTACAGCTTCACATCCAATAGCCTATTACAAGATAATTACAAAACTTCCCAAGTTTAATTCAATTAGCAATATCTACTATTAAATCAACAAATGGGTATGTTTCATTTCTAATCTAATCTCTTTTTCTTTTTTTTTTTTTTCATTTTCACTGAGTGTCCATTCTTTCAACTGTTCTTCATATATGTCTAGTTGAAGAAAAAATCTTCAGGGGGTTGTACCGTAGATACACACTGGTCAGCTTCAGTAAGGCTAAAATAGCATGGAACAAATTGTGCATATACTTCACTGCACTTCTACATTTCTAACAGGTACAGAAGGATATTTCTTTTGAAATTATACAAAATGAACATATGTAATATTTTACTATGTCAGGTTGCAGGCCAAACCCCTGAAGCCTATAGATGACAACATATGCCCATAAGAAATGGAACAGATTTTACCAAGTACTTTCAAAGAACAGACTCATATTGAAAAGTGGCTTCAAGTTCTCTTAAAAGCTGCCATGGCTGGGAAATAAGCCAAGGAGTCTGTATTTCTGTAATACTTGTGTTGATGCCAGTGATAAATATTTGTGCAGTCATTTTCCCTCCTGCTTATTAGGTACACTAAGTATCTGAGTGCTTGCTTGAGGGTCCTAACAGACCACAGATAATTTTATCTTCCAATGAACAAAGACTCAAAATCATTTTACAGAAGCTATCACTAAAATATGAAAATTCAGAAAATAGATATCTGAACTCTTTAAATTAAAATAAAATAGATAGCTTTCTCAAATAATTTACAAGTTACTGTGTGAGATTTTATGGCATTTGTAATGTAGAAGGTTAGAGCTGTTGATCATAGTACTCCTTTTGGCCTTAGAAAAAGAACCATGGCTATTCCATATGATCTAAAATGCAAAAAAGTGATCTCACAGTGCACCAACAAAGAGCTCTCAGGGGACTCTGGACTGACCCCAAAATTAGATCTAAAGATAAGGAAGAATCTTTAGTAGAGAACCTTAAAAATTCTGACTACAGGGTTATTTTTGTTAAGAATGATTCTTATCTCATTCATTCCACCCTATCATAGAAATCCAAGAGGTCAATCGTCATAGCAAGAGTCATATATACATCTATGTATGTATGCACCGTATATACTAATATATATTAAATTGAAAAATTCACATGGAAACATCATCTTCCATTTCTTTGCTGATACAACTATGAAAAAACCTCTAATTCTGCCTACAAGATTGAATGTCAGGATTTTATCAAGAGTGTAAGTCTCATTAGGTTCTTAAAATATGTGGTGTACAAAAGAATATGGTCAGCACTTTTGTATTAAAGAGCTGGAATTGTGAATATGTTCATTCAGTGAATTCTTACTGCAGAAAAACAAACAAATTCATCAACATAAATGTTGGATAGCAATCTGGTTTCTCCTGGTTCTGCACAATGAGAAATTTTTAGGCAGCACCTTCTTATGATTGGAGTTTTTCTTCTTCAGATCCATTACATGAATCTCTGTCACTGCATGATTGGTTAAAAGCAGGGGGAGACAAAATTAGTGTTCTGCTTGACTTATGCAACTGTCAAAATGTCTAGTTTCTTTGCCTTTTGAAACCTACCAAACTTTTTTTTTTTAATATGAACTCTCTTTCTTCCAGCAAGATCACTCAAATTTACCACCCTCCCCCCCCTCACTCCCCCTCTTACTGATTACTCTTTAACAACTTAATTGAGAGTAAAGCAAATCTCTCTTTACCAGGATGCTCAGGAAAGCTCTTTTCCTTTGCATTGAAAACCTTTATGCTTCCTCATCACTTTAGTACATGGTTGTGTACCGCAGTGCTCCCTGAAGTTCTTTGCTTTGTATGGATCAGTAAAACCCAGAAATATTTGCTGAATCAGGAAAACATCATGCCAGATGAATCTCACATGCTTCAAGCTTTAATTTGCCATCTTTAAATGAAAGTGTTCAGGATGAACAGAAGTAGGCATGGTGAGAGCTGGTATATCAAGGCAAACACAACACACCAGGAAGCTGTGTACCTGTCTGAGGGCAAACTAGATGTTTGACAAATGGCAGATATGGAGAAAAAACAAAAGATTGAGGCCAAGCTTCTTCGCACCAGCCTTCTGAGAACACTTCACAGCTGTGTCTCTGACCCCTCAACTCTCAACACTGACTGTAAAGATGTGCAAATGACATTGTGAAGCGCAAGTGCAGATAAGAAGACATTATACAAAACTCATGGCTGGAAGAAAACTGCTTACTGCGTAGCCTGTTGAAGTGAAACTTTCTATTTCATGGATTCATCTGCCTTAAAGAATATCAAATTAATGAACAAAGTAAAAGCAAGCAAGAACATCTTGTACATTTAATGTTATCTGAAGTATACACCAGACAACACAAATTACAATTTTCCTCGGTCTTACAGGCCAGAGGCAGTTTAATGATAAGATTTTCTAACATGACTGTCAACGACAGGCAAAGGCATGTGACAAGCCCTTCTTGTCTGTGGCGCACCAGGGCAGGACAGTTGTTTCTTCTACTTGGGTGTCAGATACTTTGCTACTCTAGGATAACTGCCAAAATAGAGCTTCATCATCAAGTAGCAAGAGTAACAGCAAAAACTCTGAAAGGATGCTGTGAAATTTGAACATGAGCTTCTCAGAATACTGATAGAGACCTTCTGGAGCATCAACAGAGAGAAAGAGACAATGTAAACTGAACAGTCTTGTGTTGGCTGTCTTCTCTCTACCAAATTAAGTTATTGGTATGGAATAGAGACCTGAAAAAGTGAAAGCAGAAGGGAAAAGCACAATGCATATTTACCTTTGTCCCTGTGCCTTTTCAGTAATTGCCTTTCTATTGCGCAAGTTCCCTCAGAGAAATGTGCAAAACTCTCATCCCGATTTGCCAATAATCCAAAAGCTACGGTCATGGATGGGCTCTATTCTATTATCCCATAAGAAAACATGAGACATTAAAGATGCAACTGAAGTCAAATCATATGAGAGACTGGGAGTGAATAAGTAGGATGAAATCACAACATCATACCTTGCAACCTCTGTGCATATCTGATGACAGCTTTTTAATATACTACACTGAAAATTTCTTCTCAGATTTTACTACCCACTTGTGCTACACTTATATTTTTTTCTGCTAAGTAACTTAGTGGCTAACTGCTATCCATTTTTTATTTTGTTCATTCTTTTTTGTATGTTTGATTTATCCCTTGCAGGTAGAATCTGCCTAAACATTCCTCTCCTATTATTTTTATTAGCTGCCTCTGTATAAGATTAACACAGATCTGTGCACATCGAGTACCCTCAGACAAACACATCCCTAACTCCAAAACCAAACTATACTGCTAATTGATCTTCTCACACTCTGGAAATACCGATACCAATGAGCAAGCCTTAGTACAGTTGAGATACTTCCCGCACTGGGAGAATCTGGCCTATTTGTTCTCTCCCTTATTCCTCCACAGAGCCCCAGGCCCCCTTGGGCCCCTGCAAGCTGGTAAACATAGCACTGCAGGAGTAAGCTCTGTGGACTGGTAAATTCTCTGACTGTGCCTGTCTGAGTTACCACTGCATTTTTTGGGGTAAATAATAAATATATTCATATGGCTTCTGGATTTATCTCCTTCCACTGAGCACTGACAGTGATTGTTTTACAGATTATAATCTCTTCAAAACAGGACTTTTTGAATCTCAGTTTTTTACACAGTGTAATATTGAGTGATTAATAGTATCAATCAGTGTGCTCTGATGTTTCTCTCTTTCACCCACCTCCCCAGATTTAACTGCATAGCCACATAAAATGTGAAATGCAAGTTTAGTCAGATTTTGAAAATCCACTTCAGTTTTTAATGGGATATGCATTGCAAGGGAAGCTGTTCTGTCAACACTAATTCTATTTTCAGTGGGAAAAAGCTGAAGGAATTAGACTTTGGAAATGTTTGAAATTCTTGTAAGTGGAATTCTATCATATAAAATTAGCAAACATATATAACATTTATTGCCACAGAGATACCATACAGCTGCTTGGATCTAATTTTTTTTTTTTTCGTACTCAGTTTACTGCCAACATCTTCCTTAAAAGAAGTATTCAGCTAGCTCCTAATGTGTAGCCTACAATATAACTGGGCTCCCTCCTGTGTATGCTGCAATAGCGGCATTCTCTCAGAGTAATAAATATTCTTTGTGTAGCAATTAGGTTTAGGCATGATTGTAAATGCAAAGTTCAGAAGGTTGCTATTAATATTATCTTACATCCTTATTTCCTGTTGTCTTCATAGCTTAACTAGTTTACTCTTAAATTAGAACATAATTAGCAAATCATATAGCTCATTTTTACTGAAAATAGCAGCTCGGCAAAATGTTTCCTATCATCTGGGTCTGACCTTCCCACAGGCTGTATAGCCTGGAACAGCACACTGTAATAAGAGAAATCAGTTATTTTGGATCTAGGCCAAACACTAATTTCATTTCTCTGCCTGCCCCCCTCCTTTCCAGCTCTTCTCCATGTTCTCCCCAGTAACACTCACATATGTGAGTTGGAGTTAAGAAGTTGCAGTTGGTAAACAAAACAAAGACAAAACTGCTAAGAAGTTAATGAAAACATCAGTAAGTCATAGCATCTGGATCTCATCCACCCTTGACGTAAGGAAGATGTCCAGATGTTAGCAGAACTGTAGCAGTTGAAATATTTTGTGAGCAAGGCTCCTTCCAAACAATCAGACTTTCAGCAGTTTTTAGGAATGTTTCAAATAGATAATGGTCTTTCAGATGTGCAAAATGTCTGTTTGGTGCCGAAAGAATATACAGTCTGAAGGGCCAGGTTTGGGAATCAGGAACCCCCACTTTTGGGACGTGAATACAAAGAGCAGGAGAAGATGAGGCCTCCTGGCTGTCTGTCATAAGGAGAGACACAATGCTTCTTATCTTGTGGTATCCAGTGTTTAAGACTAGAGTTTAACAAGATCCACAATGATGAATTATGAAACTGGGCCTAAAGAGAGCAGACCATAATTTTCATCTTTCTCACTCATTTTTAATCCTTGTCTGACAAAGTGTACCACATACAATGCTTGCATGCTGAAAAGTATAAATGATGAGGCTGGTTTCCCAACAGGTGGTTGCCAGGTGTATTGGGTTTTTCCTCCCCCTCAGTCCAAGGTGCCTGATGGAACAGTGATATCTTTCGCATCGCGGCGCTCATTCTGGATTTGTGGACCAGCACAACTTCTCAGTTCCTCTCAGACATGTTTTGTGGGCCGCTCTGGGTGTGCTCCCTCCCTCCTTGCCCATGTTTATAATGAATATCTGGAGTCCCCAAGAAAGCAGCAAAGTTTTTTCTAAAAAACTCCTAATTGCTGAAGTGCCCTGGGACTGAATTCCTCATGCACATCCTTAAAATCCCAGGACAGGACAGGACATGGGCTTGCCAGTTGATTGCTGCACTCCTAGAATTGGCTATGATGACTATGGAAAAACAGAATGCTGAGAAAAAGGGTGTATTTCCATAATCCCCTCCAGCTGTTGTGATTTTAATGCATGAGGATTTTTCAGCAACCACTTTTATAATATGCTTAGCATACTGTGTACTCCTTATTGTAAACTTGGACAAAATAGTGCCATTGTTGTAGCCTGATTACAAAAATGATGGTGAGCTCCATGAAATAAATGTTTTAAATTTCACTAATGGAGGAAAATGTGAAAGTCATAAATAAAACTTTTCAATTGTCCAGGCCCCAACAGTGCAATTTAGCTCTGCTGTAAGAAAATATCCATTACAAATACCCAAGGTGACAAGAGTATGCACACTTCCTTTTCCATATGAGTGCTCTAACCTCTATTGGTACCAGGCTTCAAACTAGAAGCACAAGGGTTTTAGAAACAAGACATTCCAGCAGCTGAAAATAAACACCACCAGAATCATGATACAGGCAGCTACAATCATTCTGACACTTCACTACATTTTCATATGGAGAGTGAGAAATTAAAAAAATAGAACATGGAACAAGAACCTAATGACGCCTTTAATTCAATGCCATTTTGAATACGGATTTTGACTCAAGGAGTTTGCCTTACATAATTTCAGTCATTCCACAATAAAACCAGCAGTGCTAAAAAAAGCATATATTTTATATATCTTATTGGAAACTTAGGGTGGCAATATTTGAAAAATAGACAAGCATACACTGTGTATGAAATGTATTGTTTCTGATTGCATTTGATGTCTGAATTTGAAAGATGTGAAGAATCATAAATCACATGAATGAAACTGATATTTTCTCCAAAAATTGCTTAAACTACAAGCTTGTTTAGTAATTACATGAATAAGAACAAAGCTCTTGAGCGCTCTCAAAGAGAGGAAACTAAATGATAAAGATATTTACCATTCAACCAAAATAAATTACTAATGTTTAGCACTGGATTATGCTATACCTGCTTTGTTATACAAATAGCTTCTTTTGTTACTGGACAATTGTTTTTTACTGTTTTCCTGTTTATTTTCCATAAATTACAGTCTATTTACAAGTACATATCAAATCAATACCTGACTGTTCTCCACCTCATGACAAGTGGCTATTTTTAATATTTATATAATAACCTGAGTAAAACACCAAACCTATAGCAGGACCCTCCAGATTGGGGGTCAGTAATTTCCTAATAATGCTGATACAGCCAAACTGATATATCTGAAGCTATATATCAAATGATCTCAGGTTCTGCAACATATCCATTTTCTAAAGTCTTATTTCACCTACACACGCTGTAAATCTTTCTCCAATCCCAGACCAAAGCAAACAGTTAAAGCAGTAATTTCTCTTCTGCATGAATGTAAATTTTAGGGACAGGCAAAATGTGATGCAAAACACTTTACCTTAACCTGGGGCTTTAAAAATTTCCCAAGGATGAACATTCCTTTCTTTACTTCCTTTACTTCCTATAGATAGCTATATATATATGCCTGAAAGTATAAGCAATATCTGGGATTTTTTGAGGAATGAGTAAGTCCAATACTCATAGATTCTGAAGTCCATAAAAAGGCATGTTTTATGGCATCACAGTTAAAGGGAAAGTATAAGAGAAAACAGCAATTATAAGCTCAACGGAAATATAGGTATACTTATAATGGAAAACAAATTAGCCATCAGCAAGAGCAGATAGTGTGTCGCAGATGCTCCCACTGATCCTAGACAAGTCATGCAAAGATTGATAAGGTCAGTGGTAAGAAAAACTTAAATAATTATATAATTCCAGATAATCCTCATAAATTAAACCATAAAAGGTCTACTTAAAGGGTCCTGCAAAGAAACTCTTAGTAAGTAGATTCAAAATTAATCCTGCCTTTATTAAAATCATGAAAACTAGATAAAAGCTGACTGATAGGCTTCTGAAAGGAATCTAAATGGAAAAGAACTGTTTGATGGTATTACTTTTTCTGCAGTCTCAGAGTTGTCTCTACGAGTACATCTTTAACAATCATTTACAAGGACATATATAATCTTTCCAGATGATTCAAACACTAACAAAGTAGCCATAATGAGAAGTGGTCTGTTAGAGATCTTCGCAAATGAGCAATTTTTCATTTCTTTGGCATCATCAGAAAACAAAACCAAGAAAAGCAAGGGTGACAAAAGCCCACTTTATTTTTAGTAGGCCAAAAGGTACAACGTGAATTTAATTCTGGGGTAATTGAAATATTGTGAAGTTTTAGTGAACTTCAATTAAGAAAAAATTTACATAATTGAAAATTATAAATGGTAAGTAGGTAAACAAATAATATAATTTCAAATAGAAAAGTTGAAGGTTTATTTTTGTAATACCACATCAGTAATGTGTTTTCCTAGATTTTAATGGCTAAGCCACTGCAGAAAAACTGGTGGTAATTCACCAAACCTAGACTACCAACACATCTTTTCTAATACCAGATATTTCAGGAGATGATTTAACTTTTTCATAATAATAAAAAAATTCATTTAAAAGAGAGGCATATGCGTAGTCAGTTGTACTCAGTGTCTGACCATGTTTTCTAAAAAATCCCGGTGAAAATGAAAAATCCAGGACCTTTTAGTCATGTCATATGGTGGGCATAATGGGTCTTAGTACAACGCAGATAAATGCTACACTGGGTCATCTACAGTCTATCATGCAGATAATTCAGCCAACAATGGAGGTGCTAGGAGAAATCAGTCTACAATGTTTTGAGGATATGTATGTTTCAGAGCTGAGAATGATATTTGCATGCTCTGGGGAAGCTCACTCTGCACTGCTGCCCTTCTTGTGCATAAAATCCTGGTCTCTATTGGGAGGTCTGTCCGCTGAAGAAGCCACTATGTGCTTCCCTTCCCAGCTGAGGATGTGGCCTGACATCAGTAAGGGGAATAAACTGGATATTCCCAAGGAAACGGTTCTATTTCTTGTGAACATGGTAATAGGAGAAGTTACAATTTTCATATTGCTCATTTAGGCAATCTGGCAACTTGAGTCTCATTCCGTCTTCTTCATTCTTTGCTATTCTTTTCATTGCCCCAAATTGTATCCCATCTCTAATGGGCATTTTTGATGTCCCAGCAGTTGAAAATTCTTTCATTGTGTTTAGTGATTTATTTTCCACATTTTAAGATTGCCAGACATGACTATAAACATGTGTCTAGATTTTCTTTGTCTGCATAAACTAAGACAGAGGAGAAAGGACATCAAGTGGAAAACCATGAGCCACGCTGCCATCAAAAGTAGTCTGACCATGATGTGACTACACCGAGCCACAACTTGCAGCTCCTCAGGACAGGTTTTTATAAGTATATACCATATTTATACAATATAAGATATTTATACGATAGTAATATTATACCATAATATGGTATAATAATATATCATATTTAGACAAGTGTGCTTGGCCCCAGCTGGCTGAACCGCAGGCTGTTCTGCCAGATGAGATGGCACACACAGTAACTCAGCCCTGGTGGTAGGGTTCAAAAGCAATATGATGATGCTGCTCTGACGTACTCTGCCATGGCCAGGGTGGGATGGCATGAAGAGGTGATCTGAGAGGACAGTCTGTATTCATCCCTTTGCTGTGCCCACTCAAAATCAAAGCATCTTTAGCTACAGTATTTTAGTTACATGCAATTTTAATAGCATTTTAAATACTTTTGATATTAGTCTATGACTAATGCTACCTTTATTTTGTGTCAATAAGACTACATGATCTAATGGAAGACATTTTCCATGGTATTTTCTCAGGGTATTTATAGGAGGTAGATAGAACTGCCTGATCGATGATTGTATCAGAATATATTGCATGATTTTCTATTTCTGTGTGCAGGTTGGCACTTTTTTTAAAGGCAAAACATTTTTTGGATTATTTTTTCTTAAATATGCCATGAAGAATGCATATTTCACATTTTATTCTCTTTTGCAAATATCATGTGTTTTTTTAGAGGTGTGTCATGATAACACAAATTGCTGATCTAAGTGGATTTCTTATTTCAGTGTCATGACCCTTCTTTACCATTTTTAGGTAGTCAGCAGTTTAAACTGCTGATATTCCAGAGAACAAACAGAACAGTGACACAACTTGTTGCTGTTTTGTTTCTCTTCCTGAGTCTCTGTTATTCATGAAGTATTTTCAGGAATACACCCTGATACCTACTCCAGTTACATACTGCACTGCTTATTGGGGGGTTTGGCCTCACGACTTTCTAACTTTCTGACAGCAGCCCAAATATACTAGTGGACTGACAAGCCTACATCACAAGCACAGCCTGGAAAATGGAACTGTCACTGCTTTTAAGGGTCCTCTAACATCTAAGCCTTGTTGATAAAAACTGTGACAGCTCACAACCATCTGCCAAAGAGAATAAAAACATCCCGACCCTTATCAGCAGAGCTAAAGAGGCTAAAGGGTTCATGTTCACTCCTAGTTTCTAGGAATGTGACAGACTCTCAAGAAATATAATTAGCAATTGTCTATCCCCCAAATATTTTGCAATCATATGTGAAGTTAAATATATGTGTTTATCAAGGCCTTTTTGTATCCTGATAAAACCTGCATATTTTCATATGTGGGCCACATATAGAAGGTATAAATTACATGTTACATGTCATCATACGCTTTCCTATGTGAACTGATGAGAGGAAAACAATTTTATAGAAGACAGTTGGTAGGAGTTGTCTTATGTGGACAGAGGCCAGAGGTACTTGGAGTCTGTTGATGCAAATGCCATTCTGAACTTAACTATAAATTAAAAAGCTTACTTCAGAGCACTCACATAAACATCTCTAGCAGGTGGAACAGAAACAAATGCTAGGGTAAACAAGTGTCCAGCTGACCGGCAACACGCAGATTAAACAAAGGCTGACTTGGCCCCACCAGCTTCCCTTTTACAGATCTGTGTAACATCCATGCCTTTTTAATCAGAATTCCTTTCTTGGTGCTTCTTCCACTGGAGTTTCAGCAACATCCAGAACATCAGGACTTGTATTGTGACTGCTGCCCCATGCCCTGCAGTCTTTAAGCTACCAAAGAAGTCCAGTTTTCTAACACACCCTTGAGAGACAAAATGGACTATCTGGCCAGTCTAGTTTGCCGTGGAAGAGAGGTTAATGTCCAGCACTTTCACAACACTACACTCTTTGTGACTAACTGCTGAGTACTAAAGTAATGTCCTTATTTCCTGTGATCATGAGGCTTTACTGTAAAACAGTGGTAAAGCTGAGGTCCCCTGCCCAGGACACTCACTATCCTTTGCTGTTTATGGGAACAGGCACAGAATTTATCCAGCCACTGACACAGTGGACAGAACAAGGTTTTTACGAGTTGCTCTAATTTAAAGCACGTTTTTGTGCTGTGTTTCTTTATAGGCCTGTGTTTCTTTATAGGCCATGGTCATTCACTGACTGATTACCTGATGTAATCAGTTTTGGAATCAGCGTGCCATCACAAATATCTGTTATGCACTTAGCTGCTCTTATTTCTCCAAAACATAAGTGCAGGAGAATGATGTAAAAGTTCAGTTTACATTAGTGAGCCATACGGTCTGCCTCTTGGCCATCTCATCCTTGATCTTATCATTATTCACATTTCTCCCCCCTCCTTCCCTCGCCTCGGGATAAACCGCCCCAACTCTAAGTATACAAACAAACCAAAGTGATCCCTCTGGCATGTCACACCCATTGTGCATTTCTGCTGCTTTTTCTGAAACATCTAAATGCCACAATAATAAAAGTAACAACCCCAGCAGGGTGAATGAGAAGCATTCCATCTATCAGACAGACAATAACGTAAGAGAAAAATAAAGCAAGTTAAATTATCTTCGCCTTCAGCTCTCTATTATGGTTTGCCTTGAGTTTTTTGAGTATTTGCAAGTCAATATAAAAATGTGAACTGTAACCATATAGTTGGATGGTAATATATATCTCAGAAGCCTAGCTCTGGCATACCTGACACTCACTTGGAGCTCACAGCACTGAAATGCTTGCCAGAGGAAATACCAGTAATCACTCAGTGCACAACCCAGATATTCCAACTGACACACTCCTTGGCTGCAAAACACTCCGTAACGCAACTCGCTGAAGCACATCACAGCAATAAAGCACAGGGTTTGACCTAACAGCAAAATAAAATGCTTCAGCACACTTCAGTCTGAGGAGTTTGCACCATAATATCAGACCAAAATTCACTGCTCCTTTTCTTTTAATGGGTGTTTATCTCATTTAGTTAGAGGAGCACATACAGTCCCACCATAGGCATAGCACTGAAGTAACATGACACAGAAACAAAAGGCTGGAGAAACATTTAGAATCAACTTTGCCACATTATGCAAATGATATCACTAATTACCATTATTGATTATGGTCCCTTAAAATATGCTTATGTAATGTCCCTCTCACCTGCCAGTCGTCTGTCTCTCGTGTTTTTCCAGATAACATCCAAGGCTCTAGCAGTGGAGTCCCTGATATGATCACTAAATGATCTTCTCAGAGGGGCTTTCACTGGATGATGCATAATGCAGATCGATCACACATCCAGAGTCAAATGGCTGTAGCTTAGCTCCAGGAAAAAGGGCATTATTTGCCTGGGTATCTGTCTGATTTTCTCTTCACCAGGCAGGCAGGTTGTTACTTTATATAATTTGTCATCAGCCTTGTGGAGCTTTTCCTTGAAGAGTCAGGCATTGCAGTTCTCACTGCGGATGCAGGAAAGCTCAGACTGCAGCCAGCCTACTGGAAAGCTGCCAAAATCTTACATCTGGAACAGTTTACAAATGAGCTAACGATACAGTCATTTAGATTTGGGGCTTTATTTGTGGATATCTATAGGATTCTAACTTCCTGTTTAATCAAATAACTTACCAGGCACATACTTGCATACTCATTTATTAGGATAATATTTCCCTGTTTAACTGATATTTCAGGTAATCTTTCATGTTTTGACATGAAAAGGGTAAGAAATACAAAAGAGATAAAGTAATTTTAAGTATATGCAGTTCAGGTATTTTATTTTGTTACCATATTTTTCTTGCATATCACCCTATCTGTGGCACAAAATAGGTCCTGATTCTGAGTTCCCTATGTGTAGTACTTCATGCAAAATGCAGTAATGAAAGGATGGAAATACAAAAATGAGAGCGAAAGGGAAGAGGAGAAAGAAGGAGAGGGAACTAGGCCTCCACATCTTTGCTGTATGGAAGGATAAAGTCCCATATATAAAAAGTTTATGCATGTAACTGAGATTAATAATCACAGTAAATGAAGCCATTTGACATTGCTTATTTTAACCTTTTTAATTGATTACTGTGTCCTGTGGCATCCCTGAGTGAGAGAGGGAGGAATAAAGGGGTAGCTGAGACTCTCTTTCCCTTCCTAATATTACGTATGGCAATGTGTGAAGAGGTGAGAGATCCCAGCCTAAAAACCTGATCCCCTCTGTTATCAGGGTAGGCTAGAACTGTTGAATAAAGTTGTCTTCATGTTAATTCAAGGTGGAGTAGCAACTACAGCTGTTAAAGTCAGATACCATTATTTTCCTGAGAAGTATTATATTATCATTAAAATTGATTGATTAACTTCTCCCAAGGTTGGCACACAGATCAAATTACAGAATCACAAGTTTCAGCCTGTGAATTTCCACTCCCTTTGAATCCCTTCCTAAGAAGAAAACAGTTTTTCTTTTAATTCTATACTAGATATTTATTTCACACTTTTTTATTTGTTGCAACTTTTTTTCCAGTGCCTTCTCAGTTCCCTTCATTTTTACTAATCCTCACTTCCTTTAAGACAAATCATGATCTCATTCTAACAATAAAAAGAAATTTATGGGATTTCCAATAGTGTAACTGAGGGAAGAATTGGCTCACCATCTATTTAACACAGATCATAATTTCTTCCCATCTAGGCCTTCATCCTTTATCTTTATAGAGCATCTGCAAACACTAATGTCCTGTGTACATCTTTGAACAAACCAACAGCAACAAGGGATCTCTACAGTTTGCAGTTGCTTTCCACATTACACCCCTCCTACTTTTTGAGGCCGGATGGAGAAAGAAGCAGCCTAGAGAAATTCAGTATGATGACATACTCTTCAAATGCATGGTTGGATTTTTTTGGTTTACTATTCTGGCAAAAATTCCTTGTAGAGCAAGTGATGATGCTTACAGAGGCAAATGCTGACATGATGACTTTGAAACACATACACCCTGTTCAGGTGACATCTGCCATTATTTCTATTAGTGACCAGTTCAGAAAAGTCCTAGTTCATTTTTAAATGAGAATGCAGTAAGCAGTATCTAAATCTGGAGCTGAATGTGTATACCTCCATATTTCAACTGAGTACCACTGTCAGAGGAGAACAGAAGACAATGAGGGATAAGGCAGTCTCAGCAGATTTTTATCTACCAGTGGCTATGTCTATGTTACCAACAACATGGCCCAGAAAGAGTAGATTTATACAGCAAAATAAATGGTACCAAGCTTCTGACACATCTTGAGGTGGGGTTACTTTGAACTAGATCTACCTGGGTCTCATGAACTGAATGAATCCTCACCATGAGTTAGAGATCACAGGTGCATTACCAGGGTGCATCTTCTGGCTTAGTTTCATCTGAAAGACAACCAGTTCAAGTGCTCCAAGACTGCTGATATGAACTAAAGAGTGGAGTTAGGAGATCATTTTCAAGAGCATATGCCTGGTCCAGGCTAAAATGTCAATAGAAACACACCCACCATTATTCACTTTAGCAGCTAAACCAACTTTTTAAAATTTAAAAATAAAAAGACCAATATATACATTGCTGAACAGGGTTTTATTCTCTGAGAGTTATGGTAGGTTCTGTTAAACTTGGAGATATGTCACAGCTCAAAATATTTTAAAGATTTGGTGAACGAAATGGTCTGGAAGATGTCAGAATGACCCAACAAAGAGCAAAGGAGGAGTAAAGATAAACTGTAACAAAGCAGAGAAAGATGGCTAAGGTTGTCTGCTTGTTTGATGTTACAACACATAAAAATGGTTAATCTAAGTAAGACTGTGTAAAGAATTTAATTAAATGTCAGAAAATTCTTAATGGCCTATGGACAGGAAAACAGATATAGGCTAGAAACATGGACAGGAAATAAAAGGACATTAATTTTATAAAAGCATAGACTGAAGGATCTAATGAGGAAGACAGTTAAAAGCAAATATATACAAAGAAGGAAATTTGAGAGGCATGACATTTGCTATGGGAATAGGAGTTTTCCATGCAATATAAAAGTATAAAATGATTTTTAAATCATGTTAAAAGGGGGCATCAGAGTAGAGCTGTGCTTCAGTCCCTATTCCTGTATTATTTAAGTAACACCCCTTGTGGAACAATACACTCAGTTTTGGTCTGGACTTCTCAATACCCAGAAGATACTGAAAAGGCTTTCACAAAACCCAGTGTGCTGGGATACTGGCAGCTGGTGGCAGCAGGGCCACGGTGGCAGCAGCTCTTAGTTCTGCACTGGAAAACACCTGTGGCGTTCAGGGGAAAGCTACTGAGCTGCCACAGCTGCTGTGCCATTATCTGATACTCATGTTGAGAGCCCTACACTTCATCTCAGAGAAGCTCCTCCCATGTTCCCAAACATGGCTCTGTGTTTGGAGAAATGGCACTGCCCAAATAATAGCTGCTCATGTAGAGATATTTTCCCTTTCAGCTCAGATATATTCCCTCTCTCCTTGCAGAGGTAGCTGTTTGTAAGGAGACATCTACCTGAATCACACGCCTGCAGTTACCTCCAGATTGTTTGTATGGAAAAGCTTTCTCCATTTCTCTGGTAAACTCATGCTCACAGTCTGAACTGGGAGAAGATGCCACTGATGCCAAGTACATGTGTATAGAGCTCAGCTGGTGAATCTCTGATGTATGTCAACCTGAATGCACTAGATTAATTTATGGGAAAAGGTGTTAAAACAGTTAAAATTGGAGCACTGGGAATGACATTAAAGGAAAAAGATTTTAATGGTGAGATTTATGGACGAAAAAATGTTTTGCTGCTCTATTTGAAAATGTACTAGAAAATCTCCTGAAAACAAATATCTTCCTTTAGCTGGGAAATGGCCTATGCACCTTTCCATACATGTACAATTCAATTAGCTGAATACAGGTATTAAAGCAAAATGCATGCAAAACCAAGCAAAATACTAACCCCACAACCAGCATCTAAGTACAGTTCATGATGCAGCTCTTTGTCTTGGCTTCACTGTGTCTGGAAACTTAAGGAAGATCACCAGCAGGCACAGGTTTTGTGTGATGATCCCTGTCAAGGTGCAGTCAATACTCCAGCTATCTTCCAGGTTTATTTTACTTTATTCAGTATTTTATGTTCAATGGTTGAGATGAAAAAAACCCAAAGAAATTCTTATGCTCAAAAGGTAAACTGGGTGGGTCAACAAAGATGTGTGCTGGACTAAAAATAGTATGACAGGAATCTAAAGGAGAGTGATCTGTTGCAGACAAGAAGGGAATGCAGAAGCCAGTGTTTGGGGAGAAAGGTGATAGTACACCCTCAGGAAAGAGGTGGTTGGACACACGTGCAGAGTAGCATGCATGCCCAGGGAAGAGTCTTTGCAGAATTCCAGAGGCAAATATTTATAGGGGCCACATCCCTACCTGCCTGCACAGGCGGCTTGGGGCTGGGCTGAGCCCTGCTCTCCCAGAACTCCCACCAGCCAAGATCAGCCCTGCTACTGCTGCCCCCAGGACAGGGTCCTTCCTCTTACCCAGGCCTAGCCCACCTCTTGACTGCAGTCACTGACTTCTCCCACTTCATTTTTCAGAATTTTTTTTTAAATGTCTGGTTAATGTAAGCAAAGCTGTACCTCTCCAATCTTCCCCTCAGAACTGGATCTACTAGTAAAGTGCCACTCATCATTCTTAAATACCTTGTTCTAAACCAGCTGAGGGCAGAAGGCAGAGGCTAATGCCATATAACCTTACCACTCTTCAGCAGTTCAAGCTGAAGGATCTAAGCTTGCCAGACATGTCTGTTTTCTGTCCCTTAGTGGTTCTGTCCATACTTTGGTCTGCAAAGATAACATTAAAGATCCTTTTTCCTCTTTAAGGCAAAGAGCAGACAGAATGTGTCAGGTACTAGGATGGGTGGGAATGGTGATCTTGTTTTTAGTTCTGGCAGCATCCAGCTCCTAGGAAGTAAACAGTTATGCAAGACTCACTCTCTTCAGGCTTGCTCAAAATGCATCAACTTCCCTTCTGAGTGTTTATGGATGTGCAAATTCTTATGTTTATCTCTGGTTCATCTTGTGATTCTGGCCCCTTGAGTCTGGAAGGATGTATGCATCCAAAATATGCATAGCCAGTCAGAGACACATAACTTTTTAAACGCGCTGCCAGTTTGAGCTTTGCTGTGACTTCCATAGGGTCTGCAATAAATAGTATGGCAAATTCAGATCATCTCCACTGAGTGGTCTATGCGGCTTGCCTGATCTGATGCATGCAACCATCTTTTCCCTTGTAATAGAAACAGAAAGGTAATGCCATAACTCTCCAAAAGTATCACAAAACAAAAGAATGATTTGGAATTAGAATTTTAGGTCTAATTAAAAATGCCTGCTGGGCACGTAACATGTGGCATTGTTTCATTCATCTATCAGCAGACATCTCCAAATACTCTCTAGGAGATCAGACTGGGAAAGAAGCCCTTTGAATTTTGACTTCGACATGTGTTGCTTTCCAAAAGAAAATCTGGTACTGCAACATCTGCAGTATGTGAGAAATCTGATACATATTAGATCTTTAGAAAAGAAGCAGCCACCAATCTGAGGAGACTGTAAAGATTTAGAGAAATTCCTATAGAAAGACAGGCAAATAAAATGTACTTTATTGAAATAAAAGAGTTTCGATAGAAGCTTGACAAATCTCATCAAAATGCTTGATATGACAAAGCCACATCTTTATTCAATTTGTTTTAGTTTAAAAAAGAAATCTCTGTTCTTCAACCAGATAAGGTAAAAAATATTCAGAAGTTTCATTTAGCACATAGGTGTCCTTTCGTAAGGGTGTAAATATCTGGGCAATTTGTCCTATGCATTACTTCCCAGTGCTCAGCTTTCCCCATGACTCTTTAGGTGGAAGGACTTGACCTGTTGCTGCTTTCATGGACTTTTCAGTGTCTAAACATTGAAGACTTCTGATGAAACACTGAGAAGATCTTGTCAAAATATCTACCTTAATTGCCTTTTGTTGTGTGATAAGTACATGCTGATGGGTTTATGTAAACTAAGTAGAGTAGCTTTCTATTATATATTTATGAGTTTTAAATGAAACATGAACCTAAATACACATTAACAACATTTAGCAAACTTCATGGTGTGATTATGGCCCTGCTTTGCGAAGAACCCCATAGCTTAACTGGAGTTCTGTGCACTTCAAAGTGTAAGCTTATCTGGTTGTTTCTGAACTGCTGTCTCACTATCACTGTGTGCTCCAAAAATAATAAATAATCCAACACAGAAAAGCAGAAGGCATTTCTAATCACAGCTATAAATACAAAATAATAGGTCACCGAATAACATGAAAGCAGATATACTTCCAGTTTCAGATGTACATTGTTCCTTATTAACCTGTTTTCTGATGTAACTGGTTAAAAACTATCCTTACATAATTAGAAAACCCAGTTTGCTCCTGCTGCCAACTGTTTTCTGAAATACTGAATGTTAATGAGAAAAAATGTGACATTGGTAAACACTGGTGCCATAATTTAAAATTCAAATGAAGTGTTAAAGCTTCATTCTGTTTGGCCATATGTGAGGCACCTGCTTAGAGAAGTTTGTGGAAATATTAATCTATAGGGGGGCTCAAACACTTCCAAATACCTAACCTGAGTGTATAACTTTTTCATTATATCTCTTTCATACAGAATAGTTGATGGCAGTAGGCTGTGAACTGAGATTAGTTTTCAGCATTAGCCATCTGTTATGCTTTACCAAAGCAAAATAGTATTAAACAGCATTGTTTCTTCTTCCTTCACAGTGGCCTGACATGCAGACAGCCCATACTGGGATATATTTTTGTCAACCAAGTAATACATTACAGCTTGCGTGGTGCCATCAGTCGGATTAGGGCAGGGTGAATAAAATTTCATAGAATAAGATACATGGCCTAAAGTACTTCTTTCTTTCCAGTGGAAATGCAAATGTGGCTGTATGCAAAACTGAAATAATAGAAAATTGCAAATCCCCCCAAAAATCCCCAAACCAAACAGCCCAACACTTCCCAAACAAGCAACTCTCTATTGTTACTCCCTATTCAAATTCTGTCTCTAGAATTTTCTTACATAATTAGCAATTTTCCTTCCTTGTCTTCTGTTTTTCTTCTCGCCCACTCTCTCTTTCCCTCGCTCCTGTTTGTGTTTACCCGGTCATACTAAGGTGCTGAGTACCCTGGATTAAAGGTCTTCCTCTTTGGACATCCTTTGTACAAAATAGTACAATACTATCCAGATGTTAAAGCAACAAAGTCTTTGAAGTTGTCTGCAATGATCGACATGAAGACTGATTGTGAATAAAACCAATTTTCTTGTAAAACATAACTCAATCAGTTTAAAATAATATAGTGGTGGCTGGCTGGTGTCTGTACAGAGCAGTGAGCAGAACTGGAGTGTGGGGAGTGTTATGCGAGCCGGACTCACCTAAGTCAGAGGGTGAACAGGACGATAATTCAGAGTACAGACAGATCATTCTGAATGAGAGATCAAAGAGCAGCAAGAAATTTTAAACCAAAGAAAAAGTCCCAGTATTTGCAGGGTAGGATGAAAAAAGCTCATTCCTAAGAAGATTCAGTGAGGTTTAGGGGGCTCATGTAAGTCATCTTCATTATTGCCCCGTGTAATGTGTGTTTTATTAAGTGATGTAAAGAGGCTGAGCAGTCCTCCTTTCTCATCCCTGCTGCTGCCATTACAGCACTGTGAAACACAGTCTCTACAGAATATTTGCCTGTCATGGGGAAGACAAGCAGGATGTAACTCTCCCTGAATTGCTGGTTTGTGGCCTCAGTGGCAGAGAAGACAGAAGAAAAGCTGGAATTTTCATAGGAAGCACTGACGTAGGAAGTAGAATCCAAACTGAATCTAAACATTTGGATAGGTATTGGAACAGACACTCAATAGATTTAAAGATTTCACTGATCGAAGCACTGCTGGACAGTTTATGCAAATGTTAATTTGCATAGTTCGATTGGGGATTTATTTTTAACACTGCCTAACTTCCTCAGACTCCAGGTTTCAGTTTCTGGTATCTGCCATTATTTAACTGTTTATCCTGGAGTTGTCTGTGCCATAACTTCTTTAAGGTGCTTTATTTATATGTTCATTTTAAATCCAGTGGTTTGGGAAAAATGAATGAAAGGATATGTTATTTTCCTGATGTTGAAAAATTCTAGCAAGTTTTCCTTAAATACTTGATAATGATTTTGTATGGGAATGTGCTCTTTTGTAGACATATTCCTTTTTTCACCTTTCTGAAAGTCCATTTGTTGTAGCCGTTGGCAAGTCTCTGAGAAACTCTATTTCACAGCAGCTCTGCAGTGATGGATGTTAGTGATCAGCAGCTCAGGAGATATCTTCTCACCTGGGATATATACAGCCTGGGAAGTCTTTGCAAACAAGCTCTGCGCTGCTGCCAGCCCTGCAACAGGTTGCCTGAATGAGAGAACCCATCTCACCTGGGCTTTTGCTGACCCTACTGCTTCATCTCACAAAAGGGTGGAAAATGGTTGATCCCTCATCAAATGTAAAACTGAATGAGAAAGTTGTGTTGGGACATGAGGGAAATTGGTACACACAGCTTTGTGAAGCAGAGGCAGTAACAGAGGGAGAGATGCAAGGGGAGGAGACAGCAAGTGTGTAGTTTTAATTTCATGCCTCCATTTGGCAATTAAAATTCAGCTATTACATAGCAAGTGCAAACTTTCCTTGTGTCCTGCTCTGATGGAGTGGAATAAATGTTGGAATAGAATAAAAATAATTTTAAACAATTGTCTTCGTTGTATTGAACAGATTTTTTTTCAGGACATTGGCTACAATTATATTACTTTTTTTTTTTTTTTTTTCTTTTTAAATTAAAAAAACCCCTGATACTTAAGTGTTGTGTGCTATTTTGTAGGATGCCTTTCTTCTGGTGTTAGTTATTTCAACTAAAGTCCTGCAATAACTGCTGATTACAAGTTCTAGTGTCTAATCTTTAAGAGATAAAGAATCTTAATGTTTCACTTCACCTCTTGTAAGCTTAATGTTTCATAGATGCATTAAAGCTTTATGAGGAGTGTCAAAAATAATTATCCTGAAGATTAAAGCAGTCATCATATCAACTGAAAGATACATTGTTATCCATAATAAAGCCTTTATGAATGATGGACACAGCATACCTTAAACACTTACAAAGGAAACCTACAACTAACTTTATTAGACGCTAATGTTTCATATTTACTTCATGACGTTAGCAACACTATTAGATGGGGTTTTAATGAGACACTGGTTTGCTTTTCTAGGAACTGGATTCCTTCATATCTTTACTTAATTTACTTCACAGCTAATTAGCAAAAATTGCATCTGTGTGCACTTTGCTGTTCCTGCCAGCATCCGATTTTATACATGGCATATCTGCCCTCCGTAGCATCACTACAGTGCATGGAAAATCTTCACTTAGAGTCAAAGTTACTACACTGGTATTGAGGGCTGGCTGGGGAAGAACAGTGAGCTTTAAGTAGCTGGTTTTGGGACCAGGAGGCTGATAGTATAAGATATAGCAGTACTGAGCCTAACTTTTAGGTTGTGAGATTAGCTACTGGTTGGCAAGTTCCCTGCTTCAGGAAGGCATTACATTATTATGTTTAACAAACTGTGCACTTCACAGACTCAAAAACAAGGTGAAAATATGAACCTTATTTGTGTTTGTAGGACTGACACCCTGACCTGTCTTTTACTATAGCTCTATATCTGACCTAATATTGTTTTATTGTAAAGTCAGTAAAGTAAGTACTGTAAAGTTGAAAAGTAAGAGATATATGGTGGTATTCTCTGTCCTGGTTCAGCTAGGATAGAGTCAAGTTTTTCCCCAGCAGAGAGAGAGGGGGAAGGGATCTTCAGCCGGGTTATTCATACCATGCTGACGTCAGGTCCAGGGGCGGAGCCTTTTTACTTTCGCTTCTGGTTTTGGGGGTTGCCATACACGCGTCGGGCTTGCTTCTTGACCATTTAGCGGTATTTCTCTGTATATCTCTTGTCTTGTTCACTGTTATTGCTGTTTATTTTTATTATCATTGCTACTGTTGTTGTTCAGATTGTTCTATCACTCTGTTGTATTAAATTCCTTGATACTTTAGCCCGGGTCTGTGCCTAACTTCCAGCCCAACCAGCCGCGGGTGGGGGAGGGGCAACGGCAACGTGCTCTCCAATCCCGGCAGGAGTTAAACCTGCACATTAAAAATTGGCGCAGAAACGTGGGGCAGACCCTGACCAGAGTGTAATAGAGCAATCTGTTGGGTGTAATCTTTCTGTTTGTATTTGTGTTTATTTGATAAGAAAATGTTTGCAATGCTGGCCCATTTGCTTGCGTGGTGAGGCTGCATTAATCCTTGTATCCAGTGTATAATCCCAGTGGTGGTGTTTGTTATCAGTGGAAGATGTGCAAAAGGTCTTATGTTGTTATACTGGCTGTTGAATGCTTATAATGCCTTTGTATGTCTGTGCGTGGGGTGGGCCGGTACCTGTTTGCCGTTTGGGCTTTTGTTAGGGGTATCAGCCCCGCTGCGGGTGAGCCAGGGGAAGAGATCCTCTTGGCTTTGCGGAGTTTAAATTATCCTTGGAGCCTACAGGCCACTGTGATTGCAGCACTATGCCTTCTGAATGCCTGCCAGATCTCGTTTTGGGCCATGCGGCACTTCTCTAACAATAGCAGTGCCCGGAAACCTGCCCTGAGGTCAGATAATAGTGAGTGGCAAGGGGTGTGGGAAAAGATGGGCAAAGGCCTGAGTCGGTGGGCACCCCCAATGCTTTGGAACTTCACTCCTGAGCAAATGCAGAGCCCTGAGAAGCTGATGGAGTGCTTAGAAAGGGTGTGTTACCAAACGGGCAAAACCCAGGAGACACAAATTGCTGCAATGTGTTGGGGACTTGCCCATGCATACCGTCCTCTTTAATACCACCCGCTGCCCTCAAATGGAAGAAAAGGCCACACAAACAATATCTGAACCGGGGGCACAGGCAGAGCCAGTCTCAGTCGCCTCCACCAGCACACAAACTGAGCCAGAGAGCCAGGCAGTGCCAGTGTCAGTCACGTCCACCAGCACACAGACTGGACCAGAGAGCCAGGCAGTGCCAGTGTCAGTCGCCCCAATACAGAAAACAAAATATACCAGAAAGCCTGTTCGCAGAGTGAGGGATGAGGATGAGCCAGGCCCATCAGGGGAACAGGAGGAAGGACCAGAGGTGACCGTCCAATCTCTGTCCCCGACTGAGCTGCGAGATATGTGGAGAGATTTCAGCCGCCTGGGAGGCGAGCAGATTTGCACCTGGCTGCTCCGATGCTGGGACAATGGAGCCAGTGCTTTTGAGATGGAGGGGAGAGAGGCCAAGCAGCTGGGATCTTTGGCCAAGGATGCTGGCATTGATAGGGAAATAGGGAAGCAGGCTCAAATCCTCAGCCTTTGGAAGCGACTCCTGCTCAGTGTAAGGTAGAGGCACCCCTACAAGGATGATATCTAATGCCAGCTAAGCAAATGGACCAGCATTGAGAAAGGCATCCAGACCCTCAGGGAACTGGCTGTGTTTGAGATGATCTATGGTGATCTGAATAATGAGCAGTCACCCATGGACCCAGATCAGGCCCCTTGCACACACCTGATGTGGCAAAAGTTCCTGAAGAGCGCACCAGAAGCACACTCAAAAGCATTGGCAATAGTGTCCTGGTGGACAGGCACACAGACTCTAACAGTGGATAGAGTGGTTGGCAAGCTCCGGCAATATGAGGGAAATCTCCCTTCATCTCACCATTCCCTGGTCTCAGCTGTGGAGGAACTGTCTCAGAGGGTCCAGAAAATGGAAGAGGACATGTCCTGCATTCCACCTGCACGGGCTAATGTCTCAGCCATTAGAAGTAAACGTTTCCCCACCCAAGAGAAAGGCAGCAGAAGGTACACACCACGAGGCACCCTGTGGTTTTTCCTCCGCGACCATGGAGAAAACATGAGGAGGTGGGATGGACAGCCCACTGCTGCCCTAGCTGCACAAGTAGAGCAGCCGAAAGGGAAGACCATCACAAAAGGGGAGTGCTCCAAGAGGAGCGCAGCTCCAGTGTCCAGTCAGAAATCCCCCAGGCAGAACAGAATGGTGAACGTTATGTCTGACCCTCTTGAGGGGACCAGTAAATTATTCTTGCAAGAAGTGAGTGATGACGAGCAGGATTAGAGGGGCCCTGCCTCCAGCCAGGTGGAGGAAAGGGATAATCGGATTTACTGGACAGTGTGGATCCGATGGCCTGGCACGTCAGACCCACAAGAGTATGAGGCTTTGGTGGACACTGGTGCACAGTGCACCCTGATGCCATCGAGCTACAGTGGGGTTGAATCCATTTGCATCTCTGGAGTGACAGGGGGATCCCAGCAGCTGACCCTATTGGAAGCTGAAGTGAGCCTGACTGGGAGGGACTGGCATAAGCACCCCATTGTGACTGGCCCAGATGCCCCGTGCATCCTGGGCATAGACTACCTCAGGAGAGGGTACTTCAAAGACCCAAAAGGGTACCGGTGGGCTTTTGGTGTAGCTGCCCTGGAGGAGGTTGAACAGTTTTCCACCTTACCTGGCCTCTCAGAGGATCCCTCAGTGGTGGGGCGGCTTAAGGTTGAGGAGCAGCGAGTGCCGATTGCTACCAGGACGGTGCACCGGCAGCAGTACCGCACCAACCGAGATTCCCTGGTCCCCATCCATCAGCTGATCCGCCAACTAGAAAGCCAGAAGGTGATCAGCAAAACTCACTCACCCTTCAACAGTCCTATATGGCCAGTGAGAAAGCCTAATGGCGAATGGAGGCTAACTGTGGACTACCGTGGCCTGAATGAAGTTACGCCAGCAATGAGTGCTGCAGTGCCGGACATGCTAGAGCTCCAGTATGAACTGGAGTCGAAGGCAGCCAAGTGGTACGCCACGATTGACATTGCTAACGCGTTCTTCTCCATTCCAATAGCGCCAGAGTGCAGGCCACAGTTTGCGTTCACTTGGAGAGGCATCCAGTACACCTGGAATCGATTGCCCCAGGGGTGGAACCACAGCTCCACCATTTGCCATGGACTGGTCCATACTGCACTGGAGAAAGGTGGGGCCCCAGAACACCTGCAGTATATTGATGACATCATTGTATGGGGGAACACAGCCGAGGAAGTCATTGAGAAAGGGAGGAAAATCATTGAGATCCTCCTGAAGGCCGGCTTTGCCATTAAGCAAAAGAAAGTTAAGGGGCCTGCAAGGGAAATTCAATTCCTAGGGATAAAATGGCAAGATGGGCGTTGCCACATCCCAGTGGAGGTGATAAACAAGATAACAGCCATGGCCCCACCAACCTCTAAGAAGGAGACTCAGTCTTTCCTGGGCGCTGTGGGGTTCTGGAGGATGCACATCTTGAACTACAGCCTGATTGTGAGCCCTCTCTACCATGTAACCCGCAAGAAGAACGATTTTGAATGAGGCCCTGAGCAACAACAATCCTTTGAGCAGATTAAACAGGAGATTGCCCAAGCAGTAGCCCTTGGGCCAGTCCGGGAAGGGCAGGAGGGTAAGAACATGCTCTACACCGCAGCCGGGGAGAATGGCCCTACCTGGAGCCTCTGGCAAAGAGCACCTGGGGAAAACCGAGGCCGACCTCTAGGCTTTTGGAGCCTGGGATACAAAGGTTCTGAAGCTAATTATACACCAACTGAGAAGGAGATACTGGCAGCGTACGAAGGAGTTCGGGCTGCCTCAGAAGTGGTCGGCACTGAAACACAGCTCCTCCTGGCACCCCGACTGCCGGTGCTGGGGTGGATGTTCAAAGGAAAGGCCTCCTCCACGCATCATGCAACCGATGCCACGTGGAGTAAATGGGTTGCATTGATAACACAACGGGCTCGAATAGGGAACCCCAGCTGCCCAGGAATACTAGAGGTGATTACAAACTGGCCAGAGAGCAAAGATTCCGGGATGTCACCAGAACAGGAGGTGACACGTGCTAAGGAGGCCCCACCATATAACGAGCTGCCGGATGAGGAGAAGCGATATGCCCTGTTCACTGGTGGGTCTTGTCGTATTGTGGGAAAACATCAACGGTGGAAGGCTGCTGTGTGGAGTCCCACACGACGGGTCACTGAAGCTGCTGAGGGACAGGGAGAATCCAGCCAATTTGCAGAGGTGAAAGCCGTTCAGCTGGCTTTGGATATTGCTGAGCGGGAAAAGTGGCCAAGGCTCTACCTCTACACCGACTTGTGGGCAGTGGCAAATACCCTGTGGACATGGTTGCAGCAATGGAAGCAGAACAACTTGCAACGTAAGGGTAAAACCGTCTGGGCTGCTGAAGTATGGCAGGACATTGCAGCCCGTGTGGAAAACCTCGTTGTGAAGGTGCACCATGTGGATGCCCATGTACCCAAGAGTCGGGCCACTGATGAACGTCGACACAACCAGCAGAGAGACCAAGCTGCTAAGATCAGAGTGGCTCAGGTGGACTTGGACTGGCAGCGCAAAGGTGAACTGTTCATAGCCCGGTGGGCCCACGAGACCTCGGGCCACCAAGGTAGGGATGCAACATACAGGTGGGCTCGAGATCGAGGGGTGGACCTTACTATTGACACCATTGCAGAGATCATCCATGGATGTGAGACATGTGCCACAATCAAAGATGCCAAGCGGGTGAAGCCCGAGCGAAATGGAGAGCGATGGCTGAAATATAGATATGGAGAGGCCTGGCAGATCGACTACATCACACTGCCACAGACCCGCCACAGGAAGCGCCACATGCTCACAATGGTGGAAGTAACCACTGGATGGTTGGAAGCTTACCCAGCACCCCACGCCACCGCCCAAAACACCATCCTGGGCCTTGAAACCCAAGTCCTGTGGCGATATGGCACCCCAGAGAGAATTGAGTCAGACAACGGGACCCACTTCCGAAACAACCTCATAAGTGCCTGGGCAGAAGAACATGGCATCGAGTGGGTCTACCATATCCCCTACCACGCACCAGCCTCTGGAAAGATTGAGCGCTACAATGGACTGTTAAAAACCACATTGAAAGCACTGGGAGGTGGGACCTTCAAAGACTGGGACATGCATCTAGCAAAGGCCACCTGGCTAGTCAACACAAGAGGATCTGCCAGTCGAGCTGGCCCGGCTCAGTCGAAACCTCCATGTGCTGTAGATGGGGATAAAGTCCCTGTGGTGCGCATGAGGAATATATTGGGAAAAATGGTCTGGTTTAGTCCTGTGCCAGGAAAAGGTAAAGGCAAACCCATCCACGGGATTGCTTTTGCCCAAGGACCTGGGTGCACCTGGTGGGTAATGCAGGACAATGGAGAGGTCCGATGCGTACCACAGGGGGACTTGATTCTGGGTGAGAACATGCCGTAAATTATGCTGTGCCTGTGTAAATTATTACTTTGTTATTTTTAACTGCTAAATGGCAGCTGGACATGACGCAGATGGTATAGAATAAAGGGGTGGATTATGTCCTGGTTCAGCTAGGATAGAGTCAAGTTTTTCCCCAGCAGAGAGAGAGGGGGAAGGGATCTTCAGCCGGGTTATTCATACCATGCTGACGTCAGGTCCAGGGGTGGAGCCTTTTTTACTTTCGCTTCTGGTTTTGGGGGTTGCCATACACGCAGCGGGCTTGCTCCTTGATCATTTAGCGGTATTTCTCTGTATATCTCTTGTCTTGTTCACTGTTATTGATGTTTATTGTTATTATCATTGCTACTGTTGTTGTTCAGATTGTTCTATCACACTGTTGTATTAAATTCCTTGTTACTTTAGCCTGGGTTTGTGCCTAACTTCCAGCCCGACCGGCTGCGGGTGGGGGAGGGGCAACGGCAACGTGCTCTCCGATCCCGGCAGGAGTTAAACCTGCACATTCTCATATGAACTGGGTCTAATTAAGATTATTATCTCTGGTCTTCATTCTGAAAATACTATAGTCATTTGTTGTTAAAAAGATATCTAGATGATGAGGTGAGTTACACAGGAGAACCTAAAATTCTGTTTATTTTTGGTAAAAAAATTTTCAGAGACATTATTACAATACTGAATTTATACAGTTCTTAAAAATAGGAAATATGAGTCTTGCACTCAGTTTCAATGCAAGATATTAATGGTTCTGGAACAAACAAAATTAGGCCTTGAAAAGGCATGAATATCTAAAATAGCAGTAGCAACACATACACAGAAAAACTATTTATAAATCTTTATGTACACTAGAAACAAGTAAGTACAAGTGTTTCTTTAAGTTCTTCATAACAGAAGGGGTGAGGGAAACAAAGATCTGGTGAAGTAATGGAGAAATTATTTAACATTTATGAGTAGATGTGTAGAAATTCCTAGGAAAAATATTCTAAGTGGAAGAAGGGAATAAAACACTCCTCAAAGAAGTTAAGGAAGCAAACAAACAAGAAGACAAAGCCTATACCCGAGACTGATAAAGTAATATATTAAAGGTATATTTATTAAAAATTATTGCAGTAACAGTGAAAGGATATATATCTCAAATGTTCAACTGAGAAGTGTGGTAAAATGTGTGGCATTTATTTTTTTACCATTCCTGATGTTTCAATCGTAATATTAAGTATTTTGCTTACCTACATAGTAGAAAAAACTATTCTTTACATACCCGGTATTTTTATAAAGAACAACTACATAGACTCTGTTTAGCACAAATGAATCCATTCTTGAATGCAGCATGTAGTTTTAGACTCTCCAGTACCACGAAGATGTCAACAAGTTTTGAAGGAATTCAGGTAACAGCAACAGAAATGATTAAGGGGCTGGAGAGTTTGATTTATGAGGAAAGATTAAAACATGTTCTGCTTAGCCAAATGACAGCTAATAATGCAAGGAGAGAGAAATGATAACAGCCTACAAATATTTAAAGTGTGAGCACACCAAGAAAAGAGTGGAAGTGTTTAAGGCGGTACGAGGTTTCAAAACACTGACCTGACATTGATGAGAGTATTGTATTTGTGTGTTTGTGTAAGTTTTTCCTCCAAGCTAGGACTAATTAATCTGTGGAATTTATGTAAAAACAAAATAAATATGAGTAAAAAATCAAGGAAAAAAACCTGTGCAAAAGTAAAACAGAAGGATGCATATATCAGCTATGGCGCAAGTCCTCATTGTAGTATATATTTAAATGTAGCAGTTAGCAAGATCAAAATTGAAATAGCAAGATTTAATATGATGAACGAGCAGAATATAATACGAGAGGAAGCATATATCAATATCATAGCTCATACCCTCTTTAGCAAGTAAACCTACCTGAAAGTAGGTTTTTACTTAGCTCAGAAAGTTGTGCAACCCCTTGTTAATCTGCTACCCCTTCCCTGTGAAAAAGGACCTGCTATTCAGACATAAAATTTGTCACATCAAAACTTCAGCTTGATAATTGAAAGGCTAACTGAAACAGTAGACGCTCTATGGATGTTTTTTCACGGGCTAAATCAGCTTAGCTTTCTTTGCTCATATTGACAGCTTTCTGAAGGCACTACTGTAGAATGAGTGTGTCTTCAGGTGACATTTGAAGGAAAACCAGGAGATTTTTTTCATGTCAGTGACACTGTAATACTTTATGTGTAAGGAACTAAATCAAAGAGAAACATTAAAATTCTTTAAAGATGATATGAAAGGTTGGCATTTTTACAAGGATGTTGCTAAGTTTTTTCAATCCAAACATAGTATCCTTTAGTCAAGTAGTAAGAAAGATTGTGGATGTGGGCCAAAATAAAACCCTTATTTACATTCAGTGAAAACTTCCACGATAAGTTATAGGAGAAAATGCTGTACTCTTGTACAACAAGGAAGTACACCCTTCTACTCTTGGTGTACTCTTCTGAAAAGACTGATTCTAGACTGCTTGTTTGAAATTTGGACTTGATAGTGGAATGGGCAGCTGTCAGTATACTGATAACAAATTTGAGCTTGGCTAACTGTTCATAAAAGTCAGAAATAAACCAAATGTATTTCAAAAGGTCAAAACTGAATCTATACTGTATATGAAAATGCATAAGAAAAAAAAAAAGGCAATTAAAAAAAGGTTTTAATGTACATCCTTCAATATTAAACAAGCTTTGAAGGCTCTGTCCCTACAAAGTCATGACAGCTCTGAGTTTCAATTAATAGGATTAGATTCAGTTACTAATTAACCTAATTTCAACCAGAATAACCTAGTTATTTGATGTTGAAAACTTCCTCCTCTATGTAAGAACTGTAAGATTTCAGCATCTGGGTAATCAAATTACTAAACAACACATTCTAGCAGCTAGGTTTAAGAATAATATAGCATTTTGAATAAATTTTTTAAAAAGCTCTCCGATATGTCCTCGACTGATATTGAAAATTAATTTAGATCAAAGTTACATTAGTTAGATCCTGCATCTCGGACTTGCAAAATTAAAGATCTTTTATTAGTCTTCATCCAGGGGAATCATGCCCTTTTAAAAGCTTACCATGCCTTGGAGGTGAGAAGCCTGCAGAAAAGGTGTTTTTACTTTTAAGTTCAAATTAAGACCTTTATACACATCTTAGGCATCTATGCACACGCCCTTGCTACAATGTTTTCAGTAAAGTACTACTGAGCACCAACCAAAAACATGATGTGTATATAGTTCTCACACCTACTTGTGTAATATTAAACATCTCACCAAAATCTCCTGTATATTTTGATCCTTAGTAGTTATACTTTTTTATTTTTTCTCTGAGGCAATATAAGTAAATGTAAATGTATTCTAAATGAAATATTTTCTATTTTACCAAGGAACTCCAGGTTATCTCCAGTTTTTAAAGTATTGTAGTTTCTTATATTTCTTCCATAAATGCCCTGCTTACTTGTCATGTCTAACTTTATGCTTGTTGCAAAATTTCATATTCCGGAGAAGGTTAGATGTTTCCGCACCATTTTATGGAAAAAGGGACTTTTTCTTCTTGTGACTTTCACGCTGTTGTGCATGGTGTGTAAATACAAGAAGGTATGTGTGGAACACAGAGAAGGTCATGCAAATTTTTGCAATTGCTATATTTAGTTTATCAGTGATAATTACCCCATGAAAGGAGCTCTCTTAGAAAAATAATGGCACACCAGCTGCTAACTCCTAGCATCTACCAAGCAAGGAATCTCAAAAAAGGCTAGATAAGTGTGAAGCTGAAACTTGAAACAAAAAACTGAACTGTGCGTTAGCAGCAAGCACATGTGACCCTGGATCCATTCTTCTCCTCCTTGCCCAAGAACCAATGTGCTGGGTTCCTGTTGGGCAAAAGATGCTGACTCTGAAAAGGTGTCTAGTGTTACTGTAAACACATACTGCTTTTACAGTTCCCAGCAGAGCTCTCTCTACATGAAGGTTACATGATCTTTATACTCCTGGCAGGAAAGAAAAGATGTTAATGGTGGGGATCTCCATTAGCAACAGTAGCCCTTAGCATTAAGAGGAAGAACTAGAGCATGGTAATGTATCAACAGTCTCCGCAAAGACATGATTTGTATTGTGAATGTGACATAATTTTGAAATGCTAAAGGATCCACAGAAAATTCAATTCATCAGGAACAGATTAGGGGAGTAATGGAATGGACAATGTACAGGTGGGAGAGTCCCAAAAGGCAGCAGAATTGAGGCAAGTCACAAGTCTTGTACCAGGGAAGTCCAGATGAGGATGGCTATGCAGCTCATATATGTATCTCAAGACCACACCAGCACAGCAAACACAAGGAATGTAGAAGCAGGGATATTTAATCTGCAAACGCAGCCTAACAGTCTCAAATCTCTCAAGGGACTCCATAATTGCTGTTAAATACCAGAGATTGTTGTAGTAGCTTCTGAATGTCTGTGTGGCTGCCTTAAGTCTGAATTCCAGGTCAGTTAGAATTGCATCTTCTTAGTGTTTAAGTACATTTTCTATGCCAATTTCTCTATGCCTGTCTACATCTCGTTCAGCCAATTACGGCATTTATTTCCTAAGAGACTAAAAGCAGAAGGCTGCTACAGGAAATACCTCATTTCTTTCCTCGTAGTTTTTTTGTCTGTGTCCCTTATTGCACTAAACTGTTTTCTCATTCAGTACTGGGGCAACTGTTTGCACAGCTTGCTGAAAGCCAGCTCACTAAAACAGCATAGGTTAAAAAACAGACAATGTGAATCATTTCAGTGATCCAGTTTACAGCAAATTCCTGAACTTAGAAGGCAGTGAAATACAGTTGGGGAAGCAACACTGTGACTCACTTTAAACACAGAGCTTTCTTTCAGTCAATTAAAACTTTCAATCTATCTGTGCAAAGGTGAATCACAATCTGGCCCACAGAATACATGAAGAAAGATATATATTTGGCAAGCATAACAGATTCATGCATAATGAAAACCAGGAATTATTACCTGAACTGTAAGTCAGGCTATAAATCCCATTAAAAAAATTACAGTATGCATATGAACACAAATCCACATTGAGAACTACAGCTAAACAATTACTACAACTTTTAAGGATTCACATCCCTCTCTCAGCATTTCAAGTAGGCAGATTTTTTACAGGTGACTGAGCATACTACGGCTGACTGCTGTAATGCTGAGATGAAGTATAAACACAGTAAGAATATGGTGAAAGTATTCCAGTCCTATAGAAGGTCTGCCTTGTTCTGCAACTAGGTAGCTCTTTCTTATGAAATATAATTAATCATGCTCACCTGGTTACATGTTGAATGAACACTTTAAAAGAACAGTGAAAAAATATCTTAAAAGCATACAAGAAAGGAAGACAAAGGATACAATCATACTGAGCTAAGACATACACTTTACAAGAAAGTGGCTGTTATGTATGCTAACAGAGCATATGGGCACATGGTCTGAGAGTCCTTGCCAGTGCTACTGAACAAGGAAGTTTCATTCCAGGCTCTGGTTCAGACTGTAACTTTGCTTTTTGGTCAGCTCTTGTGGCATAGATAGATCATGACAAATAGCATGGGGAGAACGAGGTTTCCTTCCTATTCATGAAGAAAAGTCTTGAAGGAATGGAAACTTAGCAAAGAGGAACAACGAAGGAAATTAATTGTTGAATAGGTGTCAAGGAAACTTTAGCAGTAGATGGTAGAGATAGTTTGAATGAAGTTTGACAGTTTGTCATGGACTGAGTCATCACTTTTTGTTGTTTGTACAAGTGAATAGGAAACTGCTTGGAAAAATGAGCTGGAAAGACTCCCCCATTCAAGTGACATTACACAACATACCCTAAGATCCCAAATTATATAAGAAGACCAGACTTAATCCAGAAGTACATACCAGAAATGTGAGGAAACCAAAGTGGGAAAAAGGACGCCGGATTTGGTATTCTTGTATTTGCTGTGTAATTAAGCAAAAAAGAACATTGTTACACACACACACACACCCACCCCCATGTAAAACTGTTTAGCTTACTTAAAAACTTTAGGTGCCTTAGAATGGAGAAATGTGTTCATGACCAGAGGTCCAGAGGGGTCTGCTCTGGACCTGGAGGCCTGAAGCTATACAGGTGTTTGAGAAAACCCAGTAAACATACTCAGGGGTAGGGCCGTGAAGGTAGAAGGGCTTTGAGGGAAGCACAGGGTTGACGGGTGCAATGGAGTGGAATCCAGCTCAACCATCATAAATACTGTTGAAACTGTGAATGGAGTTCCTATTATTCATGAAACTCATATGGGTATTAAATCCAGAAATTTCCAAAATGTCCAGTATAAATTAGAAGGTTGCATAGGAAACTTAACTGTCTCTAAAAATGAATTGGTGACTTATAAGGTTTGGCATGTTCCTTCATGAGTTTATACTGGTCTCAGCATGAAGCACTGCAGTCTGAGCTACGGAGGAGTATTAATCCTCTCAGGGTTAGATGTGAAGTGATTTACTGACTTCGGTCTGCAAGTGAGGCATGTGTTTCTCTTGAGACACAGAGAAGGCAGTAAAGGAAAGAAAAAAAAATGTATTACACCTTCAAAATCAGTTAGCTATAAGAAGATATTACAGATATGATGATAGTTTAATCACTGGAGAGCAGAATTATGCCTCTTTGTTTTTCTTATCTTAATCTATTTGGATGTTCTTTAAGAATAACCCTTAATTTAAATTTTGTCAGCTTGTAAATTTTTGTTTGGTGATAACTCCTCCTCTGAAATGTATTTTATCCCTCAGTTACAGATATGTAGGGTCAGTTGACACATATACTCCACTTTAATGTATGGATTTTTTTGTGTCTGGGAATATGAATTAGATTTTTCTTGCTCAAGGAACTTAATCTTTTAATTAATGAAACATGAAGGCCATTAACTTCATGAATTAAACTACAGTGCACTAAATTCCTACTATGATTTGCAAGTGTTGTTTGTTTCAATAATTAACAAAGATTCAGTAGTAAACACCAATATTTAACAAACCAGGTTGTTTAGCACAATGACCAGAACATGTCTGCTACAGGCTGTGAAGAAAGTGGACATCCTAATTCTATGTAAAAAGTGTACTCCAAAATTTGTGCTGTTTACAGCATAAACCAGAGTTGCTCAGAATACAGCACACTTTTCTTGTTTGTTTAAGGACTGTCTTATGAATGGAGAAGTGTCTAATTTCTGCAGGCTCAGGAAAGTATTAAGCCTTTGAGTTCACTTGACAGTCACTTGACTGAATCAATGAAATCTGCCACTACTTATCAGTGAGATCTGCTGTTCAAGAGACTATTAGGAATAAAAGCAAATCCTAACTCCTGCTGTGTGAGGACATTGGTAAAGCAATGCTTTCTCACTGCCAATAGTGTTGGGCTGGTTTTTTTCCCAAATTAATGTGGAACCCTGCCCCTGAGCGTCCTTATTCTCTATCATACAGGTGTAAGGTTTTCTCTGGTTTCATCAATTTGTAGTTAGGTTTCTGATAGAGTGAAGACTCATGCAGATAATAATTTGGTATTCAGGCTATAATTACGGCTACAGTGACTTCACAGAATCACCGAATCATTCAGGTTGGAAAAGACCCTTGGGATCATCGAGTCCAACCATCAGCCCTACTCTACAAAGTTCTCCCCTACACCATATCCCCCAACATCTCATCCAAACAACCCTTAAACACATTCAGGGATGGTGACTCTACCACCTCCATGGGCAGCCTATTCCACTGTCTGACCACTCTTTCTGTGAAAAATTTTTCCCTAACATCTAGCCTAAACCTCCCCCGTTGCAGTTTAATGCCATTCCCTCTTGTTCTGTCACTAATCACCTGTAAGAAGAGACCAGCACCAGCACTCTACAAGCTCCTTTCAGGTAGTTGCAGAGAGTGATGAGGTCTCCCCTCAGCCTTCTCCTCCTCAAACTAAACAGTCCCAGATCCTTCAATAATCTTCATAGGATTTATTCTCCAGGCCCTTCACCAGCTTCGTTGCCCTCCTCTGCACTCGCTCCAGCACCTCGATATCTCTCTCGTATGGAGGTGCCCAAAATTGGACACAATACTCCAGGTGTGGCCTAACCAGTACAGAGTACAGGGGGACTATCACCTCCCTATTTCTGCTGTTTCTAATACAAGCCAGGATGCCGTTGGCTTTCTTGGCCACCTGGGCACACTGCTGGCTCATGTTCTGCTGCTTGTCAATTAAAGCCCCCAGATCCTTCTCTTCCAGAGTAGCTCCAGCCACACCTCCCCAAGCCTGTAGCCATGCATGGGGCTGTTGTGGCCCAAGTGCAGGATCTGGCACTTGGCCTTGTGGAAGCTCATCCTGTTAATGTTGGCCCACTGATCCAATCTATCCAAGTCCCTCTGTAGAGCCTCCGATCTTCATGCAGATCGACAGTCCTGCTGAACTTGGTGTCATCTGTGAACTTACTGATGATACACTCTATGTCCTTATCAAGATCATCAATAAAGTCGTTAAACAGAAATGGTCCCAACACCGAGCCCTGAGGAACACCACTTGTGACCAGTCACCAGCTGGACTTAACTCCATTGACCACCACTCTCTGGGACCGTCCATCCAGCCAGGGCTTGACTCAGCAGACCGTTTGCTCATCCAGGCCATGAGCAGCCAGTTTTTCTATGAGAATCCTATGAGGAACTGAGTCAAATGCTTTTCAATCCTTGTCCAATAGCCAGGTCATCTTGTCATAGAAAGAGATCAGGTTTTTCAGGTAGGAACGTCCTGATTTCTATTGACCTCTACTAATAATTCAACATGTTACCCAAAATACGTTTGGCATTGACACAGGAGCAGCAAGTGCTAAGCACTTAGCATAACTCTGCCTGTTACACCAGCTTGTCCCAGAGGAGCGGGAGTGCTGGAGCAGCAACATCTGGTACAAAGCACTCCTCACAGGGACAATAAACTGGAACAGCCACTATTGCCTGCCAGGGCACTGTCACACCTCTTCTTTACAGTTATTCCAGGGATTATCTGGCCCTGCAATTTAAGGAAGCATAAAGGCAGCTGAAAGTCATTTGTGTCACAATATCCAGGTATGCATAACAGAGCAGGACAGCTAATTTTCTGGTTCACTGTTTTTTTCATTTTTCCCTTCCTGAATTAATTACTGTTGCATGATAGATAAACAATGAAAAGGCAATAGTGCAGAATCACCAGGCCCATTTTTCTGTAACAAAAACAATTTATTTCCAAATATCCTTTTCAGTAAAAGTTCAAATATAAAACCTTGAAGATAGTTTGTCAGAAGAAGCAAAAGCGGAGAGGAGTTAGGTGAAAGTCATGGTTCAAATCCTTATGTTAGGATCTCACTGGGGCATATTTTCTATGCATTACAAGAGGCTAAAGTTCTTTCCACTGAGAAAGTGATTTGCTCACAAATTCATATTTGAAGCCTCTGAACAAGGATTAAGCCTTGAGAAGTCAGTGGTAGACAAAGGATGTCAGAATGAATTAATTTAATCTTTTTGATCAAGATGTAAGAGTAAGGATGAATCTCCTACCACTGCTGGTTTCAGTGCCTGGTCCATGCTATCTCCCAAGGTGTTTGTGGGTCTTGTCTAGAAAAGTGACAGATGGCATGGGCCAAAACTACAGCAGGAAGCATGTTTGTAAGTCATCAAGTGGGATAACTCTATGCTTGTACTTGAGCCCATGTCCTTTTTAGTTTACTTGTTCAGATGCTGCTGTGTGACAGAGTTCTTGAAACAATTGCCCTTTTATCCTTGGTGACTGAATGCTGGATGCGTGCACTCCAAGTTTGATTGTTATTTAGCCTGTACCTTCCTCTGGCAGTACAAATGCAACAAACCTATGTGACTCAACCCAGAGCTCTTTGAAGACTGGAAATTCCCTGTCTTGGGAAGTACTTTCAAAGTACTTCAAAGTACCTTTTTGTCATAATTATATTTCTATTTCTGTCTCCTGGATTTTTAAATGGAAACAGAAAGGTTACTGGTAAGCAACTCTGTAGCACTATATAGGAAACAACCACAAGGGAATTTAGGAGCCAACTCTCTTCTGGTTACCTGCACAGTATTGGTTTGGCCAATAAAATTCAGATTTTAAGCAGTGCTGCTACTGCATGGTGCATGGCAGACAGGGATGTTTGGTGCTGGACTGTGTCTCATCTAGTAGCGTTGTGCTTGCTGCTACTTGCTAAACACAGATGGAAGTCTACAATAACCATAAATGTACTTGTCTGTTATGTCTGACAATTACAATTCTTCATCTCACTTCAGTCCATTAAAATGATTATCCATGCTGCAGAATACTACAAAGGTGCGCTTTTTTTTTTTTTTTTTTTTTTTTAAATGTTGCTTTATATTTAAGTGTTTATTTTGCTTTGTTTAAGGAAAACAGGTAAGGAAGCTTAAATAACAGCTCTCAGGAAATGAAATGATCACTACGTTTTTAGCTGAACTGGAATGCACTTAAGAAAATAAGAGAGGAGTTTGAGTCATGGGAACTGATGAACAAAGCACCAAAAAGCATGAAACTCCAACACAGATGTAGCAAAGATTTTCCAGATGTGGAATTCTTTCTATGGATCAGTGGAGTTAGCTTAATTTACTTAAGCTGTAATGATTATTCTGGGGGAAAAAAAAGTATGGCTCATTTCTTATCTCTCAGTCTTTTAATATAACTAAATGCAATTTACTTTGTTGAAGATTTTTATCTAGATTTGCTTTCTGAAAAGATGTCTGTTTCTTATTCCTCTTAGTTTGTCTAATGTGGCATACATTGCTTTTCCAGAAATGCCTTTGAAATGTACTGCAAAAGTTAATACATGTAGCAACTTCTTAGACTTGAACCTTTCTTGGTTATTTTTTCAATGTCCAGTTTCTCATTAAAAACAAAATTATGCCAAGTTTTGATTACAACTGTAAAAAAAAAAAAAAATATATATCTTTACAGGTCCTAGTATAGTCTTTGGTTATGTTTGTGTTTTTATACTAAGATACGCTTGTAGTTCTTTTTCTTGGCTCTTTGTTCAGCTGAAGAATTGTTTTGACTTACTGTATTCTGATCATTGATTGATTTCTGCAGATTTTAAGATCCCTCTAATTATGGATAGAAAGTTTCCTAACATGTAGAGGACTTTTGCTGTTGCTGTACAAATGATATAGTATTCTTAATTTGATGATGGATAGTTGGTACTGTTTCCAGGAGGGAATACATGCCTCATACAAAACATAAGAAACACTCATGTAATAAAAATGTATCCAGAATACTGGCTGAATATTCAATACATTCTTACTACAAAATACCATTTCTGAAACATTAAAAAATAATTCAGTATTTGGATAGTGACTTATCCACTGGAAATATTACAATACTAATTTGACATAGTCATATTATAGGAGATAGTCAGTGACCTACTGCATCACATAGACACTCACAAGTCTATGGGACCAGATGGGATACACCCAAGGGTGCTGAAGGAGCTGGCTGGGGTGCTAGCCAAGCCACTTCCCATCATCTACCAGCAGTCCTGGCTGACCGGGGAGGTTCCAACAGATTGGAAATTGGCCAATGTGATGTCCATCTATAAGAAGGGTCGGAAGGATGATCTGGGAAATTACAGGCCTGTCAGCTTGACTTGGGTGCCCAGGAAAATGATGGAGCAGCTCATCCTGAGTACCATCACACACACATGTGGGACAACCAGATGCTCAGGCCCAGTCAGCATGGGTTTATGAAAGGCGGGTCCTGCTTGACAGACCTGATCTCTTTCTACAACAGAACGACCTGCTTATTGGATGAGGGAAAGGCTGTGGATGTTGTTTACCTTGACTTTAGTAAGGCCTTTGACAGTGTTTTCCACAGCATTCTCCTGGCAAACTGGCTGCTTGTGTCTTGGATGGGCACATGCTTTGCTGGGTAAAAAACTGGCTGGATGGCCAGGCCCAAAGAGTTGTGGTGAATGGAGTTAAATCCAGTTGGTAGCCGGTCACGAGTGGTGTCCCCCAGGGCTCGGTTTTGGGGCCACTCCTCTTTAACATCTTTATTGATGATCTGGACGAGGGGATCGAGTGCATCCTCAGTCAGTTTGCAGATGACACCCAGCTGGGTGGGAGTGTTGATCTGCTCGAGGGTAGGGAGGCTCTGCAGAGAGACCTGGACAGGCTGGAGCCATGGGCTGAGGCCAACTGGAGGAGTTTCAGTAAGGCCAAATGCCGGGGGCTGCCCTTGGGCCACAACAACCCCCAGCAGCGCTACAGGCTTGGGGAGGAATGTCTGGAGAGCTGCCAGTCAGAGAGGGACGTGGAGGTGCTGATTGACAGCTGGCTGAACAGGAGCCAGCAGTGTGCCCAGGTGGCCAAGAAGGCCAATGGCATCCTGGCTTGTGTCAGCAATAGCGTGGCCAGCAGGGACGGGGAAGGGATCTTACCCCTGTACTTGGCACTGGTGAGGCCGCACCTCGATTTCTGTGTTCAGTTTTGGGCCCCTCACTACAAAAAGGACATTGAATGACTTGAGTGTGTCCAGAGAAGGGCAACTAAGCTGGTGCATGGTCTGGAGCACAGGTCATACGGAAAGTGGCTGAGGGAACTGGGGGGGTTTAGTCTGGAGGAGGCTGAGGGGAGACCTCATCGCCCTCTACAGCTACCTGAAAGGAGGTTGCAGAGAGCTGGGGATGAGCGTCTTTAACCGAGTAACAAAGTGACAGGACAAGAGGTAATGGCCTCAAGTTGCACCAGTGCGGCGGGCGGAGGAAGCAAGCAGCTGATTCAATGTGAATGATAGAGCAAGCTTCCACTTTATTGAAAGAAATCACACCTTATATATGCACTCTACAATAATCATGCATACTACTCACAAATCTATTGGATACATGTAAAAAGCTACATTATAATATCCCAGCCCCTTGTGGCATTTCAGATATGTCACAACATCTTCCCTCTTCTGGCCTGCCTTTTTTTCTCAAGGTTGTTTTTTACCATCAAGGCCATTGTGTACCTCAGTTTCTCTCTGTTAACATAACAATCCTTTGTTAGCATAACTGTACCCTGGGTTTTTTCCTCTGTTTACCTCAGGTGGCTGCAATCAGCTCCTGCAAAGACCCATGGCCTTGCTCTCTGCAAGCCATTCTCCAACACACCAGGGAAGATTTATACTGGATATTAAGAAGTATTTCATTACAGAACAGGTTGTTGGGTGTTGGAATGGGCTGCCCAGGGAGGTGGTGGAGTCCCCATCCCTGGAGGTGTTTAAGAGTTGGGTCTACATAGTGCTTAGGGATATGGTGTAGTTGGGAACTGTTAGTGTTACGTTAATGGTTGGACTAGATGATCTTTGAGGTCTTTTCCAACCTAGACAATTCTGTTATTCTGTGACATCTTTGGCAAGTTTTGAATTGGTACATAGAGGATTATTATTTGGGTAAATCTTATGAAAATCAGTGGTAATACTGTCATTAATTTTATTGAGGAAAGGGTTATACTAATCGATTTCTCTGACAGTTTTTCCAGACTTTTTCTAAACCTGTGTAAAACTTTAGCATCCGTAATATACTGGGGCAAGGAACCCTATAGTTCAGTTCTAGATAGTCTGAAGAAATGCCTCCCTGTGTTTGTTTTGAATCTGTCACCTTTATTTGATGTCTTCTCATTCTTTTACAGGAACAGAGAAGCAATTGAACATAAATGTCAAATGGTTATCAACACAGAGTAATCAGACATGGACAACTATTGCACTGGAGACAAAAAAAAAAAAAAAAAAGAGATGAGGTGCAAAACCTTTTACTGTTGGAAGGAATGGCAGGTGTTAAATCCCTGACTGAAAAAGCCAGTAACACTTTGAAGCTAGAAGTGAATGCCACTCTAACTTGTGTGCCAGAAACATTGCCTTCTACTTGGCCCATTGTGTTTGATCCTGCAATAGCTAATTGAACGGCTGCTAAAAGGCATTTTTCCTACAAATGCTAGTCTGGATCCATGCTTCAAAACACAGAGTCAGACTTAAGTTGTAAGGTTGATCTGTATAAAAATTACAGGTCTGACATCTTCCTCTAAAATGGTGAAAGAAATTTTAGGAAAAGTAGAGATTATACCCATGAGTCTCTTCTAAATTTTCAATTATTTTCCAGCCACAAATGCCCTGATAATGATGAAATTATGTCTGATAAAAGTGATTAACCTGATATACACTTTAAAGTTTTGCCAAAGTGGGTATATCAGTTATGAATGTGAAATACGGCCCTGCTAAAGACATGCTTGTGGTGACACAAAAAGTGTAATTCCTCTCAAAGAGTTAGCATGAGCTATACCACCAAAATAAGTCTTTGGCACTCTATGAACATTCTGTAATCTCGTCCCTGCTTTGAGTCTCCCTCAGGAACTGCAAGAGAAAAATTTTTCTAGTGTAGGCATGGGCTTTTTTCTGTAAGAAGAGCTCTATGGAAGTCAACCGATACATAACAAATTCTTGACAAAATTCTGTGTCTTTTTCTTCCTCACAACATGAAGAAACATTGATTCTAGGATGATATTGTAAATTAGACAACCTGCCTGGAGGAAGCAGTGGTTTATTTTATTGTTTTTCTTCACCTTTTAACAGATATTTTGACTACTTTTCTCTAATTTCAAGCCTGTATTTTGATATGTATTAAAATCCCTGGTTACTTTTCCTTTGCTTTTTAATTATGCTTATAGGTGGCTACAGAGATATGATGTACCTGGCTAGCATGCTGAAATTGGTTCCGAATACCTCCTCTTCTTTGAGGCCAAAGTACAGGAGCAGGTGCAATTGAATCCACTGTAAATTGGGCTTTAAATTAATACCTACTAATTGAACTAAAGAGGCTATTCAGTCAGAGAAACCTTCAGAGAAATAATTTTAGACTTGAATTTAGCACACTTCTACTTACAAACTTAGTCCAAACTTGTGGGTGGAATGATTACCTGCAGGAATAACTCCTTGCAGATTTATAGTTTATAGGCCATTTGGCAGTTGTGTTTATCAATAAACTTGGTTTTCCATTCGTTCTTTATTTGTGATATTTATGAATTAAGCAACAATTTCATGCAGTTATCTGATTCTTTCTGAAAATGCCATGAAGGGGAGATTCGCTAATAGCCAAAATCAACACAGAGGTAGATTGAAGGTGATAATGAAGCAATTGCATGAAGCAACTGGCTGACTTTGCCTATAAGAATCGTACACTGGTGCATTTTAAAGATCAGTGGTATCTAACATATGTTAGAGAATCAACATTTGATTTGATTGCCACTTCCTGATACATGTAAAACCAATCTAATTTAACATAATATTTGCAGAGGTGATTTGAGACAATGGCTAAACTTACTGACTAGATACCACAAGGTGTTTCTTCAAGGTAATGAAAAACACCTTTTGTCAGATATGGTTAGTATTGCTGATTTTATAGACAATAAAAGATCTAGTTGCTCAGGCTGAACATACTGCAAGCAGATACCACAATTCTCTCAAGCATCACTTGCTATACCAGAAGACATTGAGAGCACAAGTTAACAACTCTTAGCAAGGAAAAAAAAAACCTGTGACACTGCAGTTACATACAGCCCTATCATTGTGCTGCCAAGGATGGTTCCACATCAAGAAGATACTTTGCCTCCAGGTGTGCCTAATCCAAAGTGTACTTTTGGGTGTCTCACACCTGAGTTTTCAGCATGTCCTTAGAGGAATGTAAATAAGCATGACTCCTCATCAAACATCAAAGAGCTCTCTCTTTTCCCTAAGGATTTGTGAAAAGGAGCTTTTTATTCTAATAAGACAGGAGTTTAAAGTGTGAGTGTAAGTACCTAAAACATATAAACAACAAAATCCTGTGCTGGCTTTATGGAGTAAAGCCCATGTCCCAAGTCATCTGGCACTGAAACCATTTCTTACTCTTCTTTTTTAACAGATGTAAAAAGAGAAAATTTACCTCACCACACTTTAAGTGCTCTAAGCTCTTCATATTAAACATGTTTTTAAATTGTCCAGCTCTTCGGTTCATCTTTAGCAACTCTGAAACACCTTAGCAGTCCAAGTCCTATTTTCAAATATGAACACAGGAGCATAATATGATCTTACAGATGTTTTGAGCATTGTCTAGGAACACAAAGAAGAAAATATTTTAAATTTTTCAAAAGTGACTAGGTACCTTCATAATTCTGTGCCACATGCAGATATTACTGCCCAAAGGTAACCTTTACTGGGAATTGGCGTACAACTGGCAGGTGTCACAACAAAGAGATTGTTTTTCATCTTCAGTACCTAAAAAACTACAACAATGTAGCCAAAAGTCAAATTTTGGCTCTCGGCACTTCAAATTTTCAGAAGCTGACTCTGTTTCTGGACACTGAAAAATAAAGTTCATCACCTGATTTCTAAATCAACAGTCACATCACTGCTTTGGAAACCGTGGCCTAATGATTACATGTCAGTATCAATTAGGACCAAGTGAACTTGTTTATATTTCATCTGAATCAACACAAGTTTTTACCATGAACTCAGTCTGAACAAAATTAGGCTAGAATTAACTTGATTAATTGGTTATCACCATTCTCTGCTATTCTTGTTATAACCAGAAAAGGAAAGGAAGAACAACTTATTCATGCTTGCTTTGATTTAAAAGCTATTTTTGGTCAGGGACTACTACCTTTTTTAAAATGTTTCTGGTGTCCAATACAATAAGAGACCACGATTCGGGCTGGGTAACATAAATGTTACTGAACCACTGTGTAACTGATAACTACCTTTATACTGAAATTAATATTAAATATATGATACTAGCCAGAATATACTGGATACCAGTTTACAGTCTATATAGTGGTGTTCTAAAATGTGAACACGTTATAATTAGTTATGATGTAATACTAAATTGAATTTGCTGGAAGTAACAAAATCACAAGTCTTGTGCTGTATTTTCTGCTTTGATAACAAAGAACTCAATCATGAAACATTGTTTCCCACAATATTTTTGTTTGCAAGCTGAGATTTTACAGTCTGGAAGGGTGAATAAATAAATGATAAAAAACCGTCTGGAGAGCAGCTCTATGGAAAAGGCCCTGGGGTCTTGGCAGACAGCAAGCTGTGCATGAGCCATCAGCGTGCCCTGGCAGCAAAGAGAGCTGGCAGCATCCTGGGATGTATCAATAAAAGCATGGCCTGTACATGGAGGGACGGGATTATTCCCAACTCAGTGCTTGTTAGACCACATCTGCAGTACTGAGTCCAGCTGCAGGATCCTCTCAATACAAGAAAGACAACAATAAAAGGAAACAAGTCCAGGGGAGGGTCACCAAGCTGGTCAGGGTCTGGATCATTTGACCTGTGAGCTGGGGCTGTAGGACTTGTTCAGCCCGAAGAGATAGCTTTTGGGGTCCTACCAGCAGCTCCTCAGGATCTCATGGGAGGGTAGGAAGAAGATGGAGCTGGAGCCTCCACATCGTGCATGTGAGGATGAGAATAGGCATAAACTGAAACCAGAAAGAATCAGACTGGATAGAAGGAAAACTGTCTCCTCCTTGGAGACAGTACAGCAGTGGAGCAGGTAGCCTACAGAGCTTGAACAGGCTCCATCCTTGGAAGTTTTCAAGACCAGACTGGATAAAGTGCTGAGCAACCTTGTCTGACCTCAGGGCTGGTCCAGCTTGAGCAGGATGTTGGAAAAAGGAGCTCCAAACATCCCTTTCAAGACAGTTATCCTGAGTTATCCTTTGTTTAACTGTATTTCATTAAGTGATGAAGTCTGTTATGAGAGGCATTCTTAGAACTTATCAACCTGTGATTATCAATGTTAAAATATGCTTAAAAGACTTCAGTGCTAAGGCTTGGTTTTCTTCCTGATCACATAGTTTCTGAAATAAAAATAACTTGCCTTAACAGAGAAAGTATATATTGCCCTAAAACCACATTGGATTGGACAGAAAAGGGACAGCTGAAAGATTTAGTATGATGGTTGGCAGCTGTAATGGCTCAGCTGGCACTATATAGATCTTTATTCCTATCAGGGAAATATCTTGATTAGAATAAGGTAATTCTATTACAGAATTTACAGAAAGACAGCAAACCACCAAAGAAATCAAAATTCAGTTGCTCACCACAGGAATATAAAGCACTGAGGCACTGCTTGTTTTCTCTAAGGTGAATACTGACATTTAAATATTTATGGAGGAAATATTTAAAGTTGTTTCCACAATTAACACAATCATCAAAGAATCTAGAAAAATATCATAGGTACAAAAGCATTAAAGTGCATGATATGGAATGTACAAATAATGACCAATCCTTGTTATTGGCCTAAAATAGTTCAGCTAAGCTCTTCTCAGGTATTTTAAAGATCAAAATAGATGAGACTATAGTAAAGAAATGAGCAAAACTAAATGCCTTTGAAGATAACAACAGCATATTTTGATTTAAAAAGCTCTTCCAAAGAAGTATAAAAGTAGGTCCATATTGATGGCTCATACTAATGCAGGTGGCACAAGAAAACAGAAGTTGGCTAAATATTTAAGAATTTGATGCAGAAGAGGTTCTGTTACTTCTCATATACTTCAGATGTACTTTATTATTACACAGTAATTTCATAGAATTTGTTTTAGCCTTCTAGAAAACACATTTTCCTGTTCAGCCATGGGACCTGAACGTTTTTGTCCTCCTTCAATGGTATAGTCTTCTTGACTGCTGGCTCCCCTTCAGAGTACATTCACACTAGTTGGCTCTACCCTTCACTTTTTAAGACTCAGGAAAGTAATATATGACAGACAATCATGAGGACTTTAAGGGGCCATCCTGCTTCCATTGCATTTAGCATGGTTTTAAGTGGACTTTCAGAGGAAAGCTGCAGTCACAGGATCTACTTTTTCCTCCAAAACTTAAAGAAGATGGCCACAGCACCTTAAGATCAAGGAGACTCTGGCTCCACATAGTGTTACGTGCATTTTAAAGTTTATGTTTATATCCACATGGATACAGTGAATATGGTGTGACTTTTAAAAGAGGAGTAATTTATTCAGAACAACAACTACAGTAGTGTGTGGTTAATAAGCCACTAGAAATCAAATAGCAAAAATCATGACATCAGCTATTTTGCTACCTTTGGAAAAAATAAAGAAAACCCAACAACTAGACATCATCAGGAATCTTAGCATGAAATGTAAACTTTTGGTATCTATTGGCATCACAAACCTTTTTTCTAGTAATGAAATAAATGACAGTGGAATAAAAATATATCTATTAGCATCTATTAGTGTTTGGCAGGCATTCATGCATATTCTGGCAGAGTTTCTGTTACTTTTTTAGTATGGCAGATTGAAGCACGAGGGCTCACCTGACATTTTTATTTAGAAAGCAAACACTCAGCTAAAACAAATTCTGTAACTGTTGCAACATCAGAAGAGAAAGATTACCTGTCCAGGAACTGGTCCTTCATACTATGGTCTCACAAAACCACTAATAAGACTGTTCTACTAAAACCAGATACAATACTTACAAAAAAGAAACAATAATTCATGTTGCCCAGTTTATTTTCGAATACTGGCTAGGGATATCGTAAAGCAGCCAGAAAACTAGAAAATGGGCCAATTAACTTGTATTTCTCTCCAGTTTATGTGTAAACCGATATGCGGCAGCCAGTCGGATTATATTTTTTAATGTTTGCTCTAGGTTCAAAATAAGTTATATATGGATGAACCTTTAATGACTTTATGAAAACAGAGCACCCCGTGGGGACTGCTCATATAAATAATTGATTTCTCTGGGTCTAGAGCACGTTTATAAAATCTAGTGGAGATTTTATTTTTTCCCCTTTTGATTAGAGCTACAGTTACATTAAATGAAATTAAAAGAGCTCTACCCAGTGTGCCAAGCAGTTGATCTTTTACGTGCCTTGTTTAATGACAGTGGACCTGTTGCTACTGGATTTTCAAGGTCCTCCCACTAGGACTTTGCACAGATGGGCCCAACCCACCTTGTTCTTACTCCATCACCTTCTGTTCTGCAGCTTATCATGGGGCCAAGCACCGAGTGTCCTCTGCTGCCTGACACAGAGTCTGTGAGAGGAAACACCCTGCCGTTAAAAGGTTCCTTCAACTGTCTGTGTATCTGTCCTCCTTGTGAAGCAAAGGCAACCAGGGAAATTAACACCAAAGGACACTGAGCCTGTATTTTATTAAATAGTATCTTTACCAGAAATCTAGAGGAGATACAGAAAGAAAATTAGTTTTGTTCACTACTAGGCCCATATTGTAATACTAACACTGGGGAGTTTTCAAATACTTTACATTGTCCAGAGATCCCATGAGGCTGCCGTCTTCAACTATGCTTGATATGTTATCCTCTTTGTTTGCTGATCACCAAAACAGAGATAAGAAATAGGCTATCAAATCTGTCTACTACATGTCAAAACCTGACACTTTTGTTTGTGCTGAAGTAGACTTCTCTAACCTACTAGTTAGAGAGAGTACTGAGATTTACCCAAAGAGGTTGTACACTTTTTCCATAATATATCTTTAACGCAAGAGGGAATGTTTTGGTAGAATCATGAAAGCTCTTACAAGCATGTTCACTTGCTATTCTGATAGGAAACTTTTACTGCTACAGATGAGTAGCGTCACTTGCTTTTTCGTATCAAGTAATGTGTTCTGTTTTTTAAATGATACAAGTTTGTACTTAATAACTAAAATTCAGTACTCAATGACTTTAAACCCCCTTATTTTATTTTTAGAGCAGCAATTCTCCTAAATGTGTGTTCAACCAAAACCACAGGGCAGTTGTTTTACATGCAGAGAAAAATATTTATTATAATACTGAAAATTATGGACCAGTGTGTTAATATTTATTTAATACTTATTTAGAGCTAGACTAAACCTTCTGGCCTGTTTATGTGATAGCACATAGTTTCATCACCTCAAGAGAAATAAACTATGCTAGTCCCTGAACAGATGTGGATGTTCATTCTACCTCTCCTGCTGACTCTGTTGTAGCAATGTTTCCAAGTCACAGAGTTCATTATTCCCTACAAATATTTGAGGACAAATTGGGAAATCATGAAGTAGGTCCACAAAGAGACTTAGGCAATACTTCTATTTTGGGAACAGTGTTCAAGAAACTGAATTAAGAACCTCAGAGTGGATTCATCGTACTGAATATTGGTATCTGTGTTAGGAACCATCTTGACTCTACAGTTAGTGGAGAGTTAACCAATACCATTCATGAAGTCTCATGTGTGATTCACATCAGTAAACCAAATGCTGACATATAGCCAGGTGAACCAAAGGTTCATATGCTACTTATTTTTAGACTATAAATGAAGCCAACACCACTAGGTCTGACCCAGACACCTTCATTATTGACAGGTGAGATGAGCTCTCCATCCCCCAAATTTCTTCATAGTTTGTGGACAGATTTCGAGTATAAAATTCACAACAGTCAGCAAGGTAAGTAAAGGCATGGAATACATAAATTACTCAAAAGAAAAACAGATGCATCTGAAAAAAGACTTGAAGCTGGCTGCTGGCCCGCATTCCTTATTTAGGTGCCAGTAGTCACAGCCCTGAGTCATCTTTTGGCTTGAGCCATCGTTTTCCCTGACTGTGCATGTTGCTTGATCTTAGCTTCTACCTCAAAAAAGTTATTTGAAAGATTTTTTTTTTCCACCATTGCCAGAAACATCAGTAATATTGAAATTTCTTAAAAATACATTTCTCAGAAATAGCTTATGCCATAGTACATCATTCGCAATGCCTTATCTCATGCAGCTTGAAGCAATAGTGTACACAGTTAGGCATGACTGATGTTCTGCTCAAAACACTGATCATTTATAGATTTTTGCCAAAGGGACTCTGCAATTGCAATTTTTACTGCACTTTCCACCATAAAAAGAACCTCAACCTGGTTATGTAACTCCTGAGTTATGAATTGACAAAAGTAGCAAAGTTTTCATATTACATTTGTTTTTTCTCTAAATCTAAAAATAGTGTGTGTGCAGTTTTTCAACTTTTTTTTTTTTTTTCTTAAGTACTCCATCTGCAAGTTTGTATTTAATGCAGTCAAAATTTACTGTGTGTTGGAAAATATATAAAATTGATAAAATATTTAATTTCAAGGATCAACATCTGCTATGAAGATAAAGAGTAATGTGTGAACTTCTAAGATGCTTAAACAGCTTGGTCCATTTAAGGATCTAAATATTTGGTTACCCGTAGGAAAAGCACTTGAAAGTATCAAAGTATCTGTAGTCTACAGAATAGAAAATCTAGTAAAAACAGGTTTTTATTTATGTATATAGAATTTCTGAACCAGAAACATTGAAATAACAGCCTTTCTACTTTCTTGTATTTCTCATTCCAGGCCCAGATGAAAACAAATAGTATTAAGTAGGAAAAAAGGAGCTACAAGAAATCATTACTTCAAGTTTTCAAAATAAGCAAAGATGTTTGAATAGCCATTTTGAGTGCATTTTAAACTCAATTTTAATACAGTGCTATGTAATCTTTCTTCTGACTGTGATATTATCATTGTTAGTAGTAAAATAAACAACTACTTTTGGTTCTGTAAAATTTTCTAATATATTTTAGTCTGTAATAATATAAACTACAAAGAGTTAGATTGTTGGTATTTCCAAATAAATATCAAAATCACTATTTTTTTTGTTCTCTTACAACAGGCATGCAAATATGCTATATTATTTTTTGAAGGTTTTCACACCTTACAGCTTTGTCATTCATGAGTCTTATTCAATGTCATTTATCTGGTGAAGTATAAGCAACAGTGATCAAACAACGGCTGGTTAAATCACAAAATATGAGACCTGAAGGTCTGAATCAAGATCCAAATGCATTTTAAAAACAATAGCACTAACTACCCCAAGAACAAATTGACTTCAGTCAATAGGTCTGATTTAAATAATCATCTCCCTAATGCATGCTTAATATTTAAAAAAACCCCATCACAACCTATTGAGCTTCTGAGCTGTAAAAGCCAAAACTGACTGAAAAGCATCTGCATTTCTATTCACAGTCTAGCCTGTGTTCACGTACATGGAAATGTCAGCAAACTGACTCCATATTGGCATGGAGTTCCACCTAGTATTTGTAATATTAAATATAATGCTGTCTACAAAACCCATAACACTGAAGTCTGGACAGGAAGAAGGAATAGAGAGACAGATTCATATGCATATGTACAGGTTATAGAATGTATGCAAAAAATAAATTTATTTCATATCATCACCACTGACATGATAGATAGTTTTGACGCTGAAGAAGTAAGCATAGAGCTTCCTGATTTTACAAGCCATCAGCTATGTCAAATATTTTTTGCAGCTCTCTTCCTCTAGTATAAAACTGGGGTCATTCCTGTGCCCTGAAGATTTTAAAATGATTTTTAGATAGTTATTAATCTTATATGGTATATAATTGCTAAAGATGTACAAAAACCTAAAGTTCCGTGGCTGCTTGACAAAGTATTTGAAATTAGCTGCAAATAGTAAGGCAAGTTATAATCACTTTGCATGTTTGAACATAATTTAAAGGATGTGGCCAAATACAAACTGCCTCACAAAAAGAAATATCAAATAATACCACCTGTGAAATCTATAAAGAAAATGCTTATTAGATATGGGTCACAGTTTGGGAATTATTTATGAACTTCAACAGCTAAAATAGCAACATCCTGACCAGACAGATCCATAGCTTTTACAGTACTGATTAGCACTGTGGCTTTTATCTCAAAAACTTTTTTTTTTTTTTTTTTTAACCTATTCCTCTCCCTTAATAAGTAAAAGAAATTAAATAATCCAAACCAGGACAATGTAAGAAAATGCCACCAACAAAAATCAGACATAAATTAGAATGACAAGTGACATTTAGACATTTTGAGGTATTTTTCAAGCTATATTTGAAATACAGTAGCAAACTATCAATTAAAATAAATGATGAAGAAACCAACAGGGATTCTGGAGATCTGTAGTGCTAAGAGTGGAGTGTTCGCTACTGTTTATCATAACAATGCACCCATTTGACAGGGTCTAGCAGACAATCACTAATAGATTTCACATACAAACACCAAAGTATGTATAGCGCTCAGAGAACATATAAAACAGAAAAGAATAGGAAAACAACCGTTCAATATTCTGAAAGTACTTAGTTATAATAAAAATTGTTCTCTCTAGTGAAATACTCCAGATAACTGAAATTTCCTGCCATGCTTAAAGACAGACAGTAAAGTTCACACTAGGTCATCAAACTCCACTGACTTGAACAAACCCATTGGCATCCATGTTTGTTAACCGAGACATCAAATAAATCAAAGTAGATTTTAACACCAGGTAACAAGTTAGTACCTAGAGGAAGACTGACATGTAAGGGACAGCTGCAATTCAACTGGGTACTTTGTAGGATAGTTTCAAACATCTTTATTAGTATCACCCAGAAGGCAGTACTGCTTTTCAGAAAGAGAAAATATCCTACTGAGGAAACAATGAATAACCTTTACACAGACATTTGTCAGATCTGTCATCCTACACATTTGAAACCACACAGCTGAAGCCTGTCTTTTATCACTTAGTTAAGTAACACTATATTCCATGAAACAAATACAAGGAAATGAGAAAACAAGTAAATATTTACTCACCAGCCTTCTCCTTCTCTGAAATAACTGGCATAGCCTGAAAGAAAAAAATAAATGATACCACTGTTAAAAAATAAGAATATTAGGGAAAACTTATAAAATCTAAGGTAGTTTTTATGTGTCCAGAAGGTCTGTAAAGAACTGAGGTCTCAACTGTGTTAAGCATTCAGGAGAGAAACATACAGTTCCCATTTATGTGTCTTATAATCTACTATGAAACTAACTACTGTTAAAAAAAAAAAAGACTAGGAGAGAAGGGAGTTAATAAAATATTCCAACGATTGTATTTTGAAATAATCATCCTAGAACACATGCCCACAAAATTCCACTAGGAAATTACTAAATAATTCTGAAGGAGTGAAGACAAAAACGGTGTGACTGAAGATGAGACTAAAATGCCAAATCTTTCTTCTGCAGAATTCATGTAAAGTTCTGCCATTGACTCTATATAGTTAGTCAAGCTCAAATGTATGTTGTTATATTACCTAACAATTTCTTACTTTCCATATAATTTTTCAGTGACAAGTAATAAAAGTGTTTTCATATTGGCTGTAATTGGTTTTGGACTTGAAAAATTTTTTTTTTTTTTAATTTTCTTTCATATTATGCTTTTCTTTCAGACTAATGCAGAACAACTTTCTGAGTGTATTTTTCCTGAAATAAGTGGGTTATAGATTGAATGACTAGCAAAATGGAATTTATATGGTACACATATAAACAGAATTAAAGAATGTGCAGATATGATAAAGGTAAGAAAGGTTGGATGAGAAACAGGAATGGGTATGCAATGTATGCAGAACTGCCACGTGAGTTAAGGTATCAATTTTACATCCCTTTCACTTGTGTCAGCCTAGCCTTTGTTCAGCAGATTTTCCTGCTGTAGATTTCACAGGGAAAAAAAAGATGGGAGTGGTGGACAGAAATCATAAAACAACCAGTTTCAGACTTCCTATAGAGGTCTCGAAATAGACTTTGAAAATTTCATTTCAGGATTTGATTTGTCTTACTATATAAAATAGTATTTTATAAAATTTCCTGGATGATGTTTTGTACAAATTTGAAATACAACATGTTTTAGACAATATATATTAATAAATACCTTACAGGTTGGTAACCGCCATAAGGATTGTTTTGTGATTCTTTCTGTTCCACCTGCACTCTGACTAGTTAAATATCTGTTGCTTGAGTCTGACATTCAAAAATCTTATACTGTCAGACTAATATTATTCAAAACAACAGCAGCCCCTTGCTTGAAAAGCATTTCCCTTGCTTTTTGCAAACACATTTTTATTCAGACAAAGCACCATTTTGCTCCAGTAATGCAAAAGCATTAATTCCATAGCCTAAAGGAAGTTTACATGCCCAAGAAACAATAAAATCACAGAATGAATTAAGGTATCAGTTACAAAGAAACAGAAAGTGTATCATGTATAGATTAAAAAAAAAAAAAAAGAAAAGATAGAATTTTGAAAACCAGTATATAATTTTCTTCTCTTTCCCAGACCTAAGTGGTTATACTGGCTAAGAAAAATAAGAAAATAAGAAAGAAACCCCCAGATTCACTACTATAATTTACCTGAGAAGGAAATCTGAAAGACAGAACTTTGTAAAGAGGAGAAGGTGAGAAACAAGTAAACAATCAGGGAAAGAAAAACAAACAGAAGAAAAAAACCCACTAGTGTAAATTGAATAGAAGGGTCAGGACAAAAGAAGGAGAGATGGACATAGGTTATTATGACATTTTAATGTTGACTTTTGTTACCCATAAAAAAATAAAAGGTGTGATGGATTCGTCTAAGAAAAGCTTAGAAGAAAACATTGAGATGACTGGAGATGTTACAACAAACAGTGTCAGCATTGAAATCATAAGCTGTGTCATGGAAAACAGACAACAGTTTGAGAGGGACAGCCTTTGTAAGGTCTAAAATACAAGGCCAAGATGAAAAGCTGTGATTCAGTGAACGGCAGGAAAGCAGTTACAGGACTCAATAGCAATATGATAGAGTGACAAGTATGGAAGGTAATTTCTCTGGTAGCTTTATGACAAACTTAAATGGACTTTAATCATGTTGTCTATACCTGCAGTGTAAATCACTGTCAGTGCCCTTGGCCTGAATGAACACTTCTGAATCAAGTCCCATCATCATTCATATCAGCATGCAGATTTTTTTCATACCAGCATATCAGATTTTAAAACAATGTTAATCTTGCCATTTGTAAATTCAGGTTATTTCCCAGAAATATATAATGTTTGTAGTTGATGATCACTAAAACATGTTGATTTACAACCAGACATACATTTAGTAAATCTGGAAGATGGTAGTCCTAAAGTTGTTAAGAGTTGTACAGTCGGTTTAGCCCAGGTAAAAAGCTGTAGCATATTTTTTCTGAAGAATAGCAATATTATTTTAAAGACTGCAAATAACATGAATACTTGACTCAGAACATGGTACTGTGGCATACTTATAAATCCTGAATCCGTTATAAATTATGAAAGATGTTTTCTTTAAAATAATGTATATAAATAAGTCTTACTAATTCTTTACAGTTTTAAGGAGAACTCATACATATGTAATATTTTTAGTCAAAGGTTTAGATTTGCTTAGTTTACAGAAAAATCGAAAATCTTCCTACTTTTTTAAAAATATATAGTAAATGTAAAGTCCCTGACTAAAAAAAACCAAACCAAACCAAAGAACACCCCAAAAACCTACCCTCTTTATCCACAAAATCATCTTGGATGATACTTTCAAATATGTTTCCAAACAGAGTGTAATCAAGATGTATACTGAGCTAAAAGTTCTGTCAGAATGTTCTATTGCTGCTTAAAAGCTGTGAAAAAAAATCCTAAATGAACATAGCATTTCCTGAAAAATTAAAATAAAGTAAACCACAAGCAACTCTTGTTCAACAAGATCTCGGACAGTCCTACTATTGGTTTAGTTTTTCATTAATACAGCTACGCATACTGCTTACATGCTGCCCAGTGGGAAAACATGATTGTTACTTATGAGAAATGCTCTCATCTCCAGTAGTTTTGAATTCACTGGAGACCTTCTTCCAACGAGTTCCATATGTTCCAAATGAATTGCATTCCCAGGAAGTGATTTAACACTTCTGGCAATAGAGCAATTAAACTGGATTTTCCTGCTTGGCCAGATGGGTTCACTGTAACTTCACATTATTTCTCACTCTCCTCACAGAACTAAAAAACTGGACTAACAATTTCCACATGATCTGGCCATGATGTGTTTTTTTTAAAAAAGCAGGCTCTTTTTACACCCCCTTCACAGATTTCAACAAATACACCCCTAAAATCAGGCTCCTCTCTATATTTCTAATAGTATATGCTCTTAGGAGCACCAAGAAAGAAAAAGTAAAAAAACCAAATTCTCCTCTCAGACCATTGCTGAAATATACTCAGGATTTTCTTTTAAATTAGAGAATTTGAGTTTTAACCTATGAAAACCTTACTTACAATGTCATATTGAATATTTTTTTGATGCATCCCTACGATATTGCAACTCTTTCCCTGTAAATATGTCTGCAAATATAACTGTAAAACACAAACCCACTAAATTTGACATTTTTCTTTGAAGTTGCAGTTGCCTGGCTCAGATATAAATGATTACCAGTAACATCGGGTTAAATAACCACTTCCTGTGAATTTCATTAGAAGTTAGGTGGAAAAGCTGTCTTCCAGCAAGAAAAAAAATGGTGGAAAATTCTGGTATATCAAAACTTAAAATTTCAGCACAAATGAAAAGCTTTGTCTGACCAAAGTAAAAATATCTATTTCTTTCTGAGTTTCTAAGAATATTTTAACAGGGAAGAGAGGTAAATGTGTCAACAAAGTGCACAATTTCACAGAGCAACCATTCATTTGGGCATGTGTAGTTTTTCACTATGAAAAGAGAAAGAAAGAATCTCTTCCCGCTTCCCAAATTAGATTCCCTCCATTACAGACTCAAAATTCATATATTCCACCCCTGAAGTGGGCTAAAAAATTAGCATCGTAGCTTTCCAGATTAGAAGAGTTATAGTCAGAGGATGTGTGCAGAGTCTTGGTAGTGAAAGGGGGAGGTATTATATTATCTGCAAAGAAGAGAGAGTGCATTTGGGACCAGTGCTGAGGGTATGCTGAACTGCAAGACTACCATCATAAAAAGCTGAGTCACATCCAGTCTGACCTGAACACAGCTTGGCTCTCCCTTAACTGTAGTGCAAAGCTGTATTTTTTTTCATCCTGATTCTAAACCTGCAGACAAAGCCATTATGAATAAAATTCAACTAGCTATCTTTTAGTTTCCTTGCACTCACATAACATAAACAGCTCTATCATGACTGACTTGTCTGTGAAGGGCTACACTAGATGGCAAAGGTCTGTATAAACTGGCATGTTACTTCAGAGGAGCATGTAACATAGAATTTCTGCAGTAAGGATCTAGTAATATCTATTTATTTTTATAGTATCTCATAAACCAATTGGAGTGAATCTATATTTCAATTTTCCAGACAAGATATAGCATCTTTATTTTAAAGATATTAAATACACTTTTTTCCCCACAATAGTTAATAGTTCTCCCTTTTTCAGATTACAGAAGATAAAGTGCATTTGGCCATATGTGAATCACATTTTCAATACTTCCATCTAACCATGATGGGTTTTCTACAAAGCCCTTCCATCATAGAAGGCTGTCAGCTATTCAGTCTTTTTTCAGGTATGCATTTGACATGCTGGGAAATTTTCTTCCTAATGATCTAACACATCCTTATTTGCAATCATTTGTCTACAATTTTGCCTGTGGAGACAGTATCTTCTACTGTCCAGGGTGGAGGGAACACTCCAGGACAAACAGCCTACTGGGATTTGACTAGAAAGGGAAAACCCAGCTGTCATAATAACTGTGAGCAGGTGACTCACAATTGCTGAGCTCATGCTGCTATAAATCCCCTACCTTATTTTTTTGAAAAGCTTTTATTTATGGTAATCACCTTTTATTCCTGATATTAAAAATCATGGTCTAAATTCTCACCTTAGTAGATGCTTCTTTTATGCAAAAAGGTGTTAGTAAGAATTGTGTTTTCACTGAAATTATTTATTTCAAGACCAAATTCATGTTCTTATTCTAAAAAACTGGAAGCCTTATATCACATGAGAAACAGAAAAGAGACTAACTGCCAAAGCTTGCAAACGTAAAAACGGATGTTATATTTATTTTTTAAATAGCATTGTTGATTTTAAGACCAGAAACAGCTATATAGATCGAAATATATATCTGTTGTCTTCTTTCTACTCAGATGATCAAACCACCCAAAAATCTAAAATCTACTAAAGAAGAGAGATCTACTGAACTTCTGACAAGAAAGAAAGGAAGCAGTGTCAACACAATATACAATTACCAAGCAAGGACTAATGAACCAGATGACAGAGAACTCTCTATTCCAGTAAACAAGAGCAATATTGTACCTGAAAATGGAGTTCAACAATGCTCAGGCAGAAAACAAATTTTAAGCATTATGTATCAAAGAGTATATGTTCTATAACATCTGGAGTCCTTAAGTAGACATTTTATTTAGAATGTATGCTTCAGTTTTCTTAATTTGGATAAATAGTAGTTAAAATTAAGTGGGTTATTTTACAGAAGAAAAAAATCCATGATCATTCAGATGGTTTGAAATCAGAGAAATACTGCAGTCCATAACCAGAAATTTCCTCAGTTATATTCCCTTTTCAACAAAATACTGAATAGATATCTCTACTGGAAAATTTTGATTTTTTTGAAACCAAAGCCTTTTGTGTTAATAAACCAGATTAAGAGAGTAAACATGTAGAAAATCCTTCTGGAAATACTAATTAAAGTAATCTTTTGGTATTAGCACTGAACAGAAATCATAGCAATAATGTAGAAGAAAAACCTAGAATGATTAGTTTATAATCCAGAGTTATTTATAAAACATTATTTTATTAAATGTATAAGTTTTTAAAGGAAGTTTTCAGCCCTCCACAATTTTTTGTTTGGTTTGGTTTTGTTTTTTAATCTGGCTAAAGAAAGAGAAAAACCAAACCCATCAACTTTCAGGACAGACCAGTTTTAGAAGGGGAATTCATCAAGGTCTTTCTTTGTGGTCTGTCATTTTACTAAAGATTGCAATTACTAAAAGTAGAGCAGAAGGCAATTAAAATCCACCCAACAATAAAGCTGCACCATTTAACTCAATTTTAAAAAGAAGTTAATGTCACATTCAGAGGTCTCTGGCTAAGTTTATGACAACACTATGAATTTAGTTGTAGTGGAAGTACAAAGCTGTATGCTTGCTTGCATATGTTCTCCTCCAGTCAGTTGTACGCCTCTCCCCAACTAGTTTGCTTTCTGACTGGATAGTTCTGTTTGCTTGAGCCTCTTTATGTCACTGAGGTCATGCACAGAGGCTCCTTCTAGTTAGTGCTGGATAGTTGGCAGTTCTCCTTCCATGACGCACTTGCCAAGAGCCTGCACTTGGGGTGGTCTGGTAACTTCATGTGTCTTCATAATTCAGCTGGCAGTGTGTCTCTTGCCATGTTGGAAGTGCAAAACAAAGATGCAGGATCACTGTCTTGTGCTCTGTTTGGTGTTATTACAGAATTTCCACAGATGTGGGTAAGCTCCCAATTCTCTGAAATCTGTTAGGACCACATACAACTGGTTTATATGACAGATAAGACAATAGCCTGTCTGCAGCTTGTCCAGACTATTAAGTAGAATTTGGCCATAATATAGAATTAAGTCCCTTCTCTTTAGGGATGCTAAAGTCTTCAGAGCAGCAGCTTCAAGTTGGTAAATACCTGAGAGTTACCATCACACAGTTTGTGAAACAATTATGATTTTTTAAAAAAATTAGCAATTGTTAGATCTCAGCTTATTTGCATATAAGGACTTGGAATAAAAATAAATGTGTAAAATAAACTCAGTTTTGATACTTTCCAGGAGATCATGAGATAAGGAACCCGATTTCCACTTGAACTGCTCTTTAACTATGCATTACATACATTACTTGAAAGAGGGGTCAGTTAAATTTTAGTTAATGTTGAGGAACATTTATATAGTTTTTGGTAATAACAAAACCTGTGCTTCCTCCATTTCCACCAAACATATGTATCTCTTCCCTAACGAAAACATAACTTGAATGTTAACACCAAAGCTGATAATGTGACACACTACCTCTAGAACTGGAGGAGTCGAAAGAGTGCTCATGCTTTTCATCAATCACCAGAGCTTCTATTAGGGTTCATTTACACAGAGAGCTATTTTTTCAAGCTAAGAAGTAATTTGTTTAGTTAACATTTATCTTATAAAACCTTTTACAGTAACAACCACATCAATAAACCCTGAAACACTGGCAAAGCTGAACTACTTGGGAACCAGAGGGCACCCAGATCTATAAGGCGGCAGCAAAAGATAATTAAAGTCTCATGTTTCCCATTTGTTTCAACATCATGTAATGTCTACGAGTGTGATTTTGCCTTAAAGCCCTTAAATCTGGGGAACGCTTCTATATGGCTGACAGGAATCACAGGTGCTTTCAGCCTTTTCTCATCTCCTTATGTATAAAACTTACAACCTTGGAATAAGTCTATGTTTCATGTACATAAATTCTTTCAATCATGTGATGATAGAAAGTAAAATTTGTTGCATGATAAGTCTAAGTTACCAAATACCTTTGATCGCTTACTTGCAGAGTAAAAGGAGAAATAAAACCCAACAAAAACCTCAAAGAAAACCAAGCAACCATCGGCCTTCATTCCAAGAAAAACAAGTAACTCTTAATAATTTTGAATTAGGGAGCTCACCTCATTGCTGCAGGTGCCAGAGTCTATCACAATACAGAAGCTGTGTGTTTATAAGCTGAGAAAAGGTTAGCAATACAAATCATCAGATTTGTAAATGAGCAATCTGATTCTAATGATCTTTCTGTAAGGTCAGCCCAAATCCAATGGTGGATTGCTATCTACATTTTTGAATACCACTGATGTTAGTCTCCTAAATTCAGATCTCACTAGCAGCAATAAAATCATATCTGAGTTTCTTGAATATTATATATGAAGGATTGGTATTTATACTGGTCAAGGAAGGCCTCACTGTGTTCAGCTTTATGTTCTGAAAATGAAAATCAGGTGTAGAGCACTGCAGCAACTTACTGACACCTACTGGGAGGGCAGGAACTATTGACACCTTCTCTCTCTCTCTCTCTCTCTCTCTCTCTCTCTCTTCTATGATGATAGAAACCTTTACTTTCTGCAGTACATCATAGTTCTTTGCTCAGGAAGCTTGAGAGTCACATAA